>NC_036843.1:17391260-17536821 GCF_002910315.2 Salvelinus sp. IW2-2015
CATTCCACTGATACTTGCCTTATCCACCTTTTTGACCACATTAATCAGGAAAGTGAGAAGTCTTGTAAAATCCCAAGAGTAAACAGTACTGCGAGGAGCATGTTTTTCCATACAGGCATTTGTCTCTGGAATAGCCTCCCCTTGGAGATCAAGCAAAGAAAAAGTAAATTAGCTTTAAAAAGCAGGCAAAGATTTTCATTTGGACAAGGTTGTCTAAGTAAGAGAAACCACTCCACTGCCCCTTGTGCACCCTACTTCTGGTCAGGTGTATTTATTTGAAGGATGATGTGCAATTAATTTCAAGTGATATCCTCTGTGTCCACATTGTACATTTTGTTGTATATGTCTGCTACCCAAAATAAATTCAATTCAATCCAGGATGTAATTATATAGTCTTTGGTGTAGGGTGGTGAGGACAAACTCAGCCTGCTGCTCTCCTCCCACACCCAAACCTATTGGGTCCTGATTGTAACAGTGGAGCCCAGTGTGCACTGCAGGATCCAGAGATGGCATCAGTGAAGCTGGAAGACTGCATTCAAATTCTGGGGCTGAATGTTATTAAAGCTGAAGAGGAGGAGGGAAAACTGTTTATCGAGGTAAGAGCAGGCCTTAACAAGAGGGGGTAAATATTTTGACCAAATTACTATATCCCCATTTTATTGATAGAGGTAGATATTATCTCATTATGATACTAATATGATTTGGCAACAAATTGTTACATTTGTTTTGTTCACCATAGCTTTGCCTGGAGTACTCGAAGATTCTCATCTGAGAGATAGACTTTACTCCTGTTCTGACTGTGGGAGGAGATACTTACACCAGTCTAGCCTGCAAATACATCAGCGAATACATACTGGAGAAAAACCTAACTCCTGCTTTGACTGTGGGAACAGTTTCTCAAAACTGTCTAGCCTGAAAAATCATCAGCGAATACAAACTGGAGAGAAACCTTACTCCTGTTCTGACTGTGGGGTGAGTTTGTCAATACAGTGTAGCCTGAAAAAACATCTGTGAATACATACTGGAGAAAAGCCCTTACTCCTGTTGGGTGAGTATCTCTCAATTAAGTATGCTCAAAGTTCACCAGCGAAAACATCAGAGATACCATCACTGCGTCATGTAAACTAACCAATCATCAGAGAGTACAGGATAGAAGAAGCCTTTAACACTGCTCTGACTGTAGGAGAGGATTATCAAGCATGTGAAGCCTTCAGTCACCCCAGCACTCACAACTAAGTTGAATAAAAAAAATACTTAGAGTAACACTAAAAGCTTATGTCTTTTCCAAGACAACATTTAATTGTCTTTGTTTTGTCAAAAATCATAGTCCAAAACCTGAAATTAACTTAGCCCCATACTTTGAACTGGAGTGTGATGTTATATTATCTACAACTAGAAAAAGCTATAGCAGAGGGAAAAAACTGAGCTGTGGATGTACAGTATGTAGGTGTGTACGCAAGTAGGTGAGTCCTTTATGTGTGTGAATATGTAGAATTGTTGGTAAGTGGTTGTGTGGTTGTTAAAAATATTATGTTGAATATTATCTATTATTGTTATCCCAGGTAATCCCAACACCCATAACCAAATCAGCTACTCGTTAAGCTGACACGAGAGACTATGTAATGTTAAGTGTTCCTGTCTATTTTATGTCTTGTTATATAATATATAGAATAGAATTACCAGTCAAAAATGTGGACACCAACTCATTCAATGGATTTTCTTTATTTTTACTKTTTTCTACATTTTAAACTCAGCAAAAAAATAAACGTCCTCTCACTGTCAACTGCGTTTATTTTCAGAAAACTTAACATGTGTAAATATTTGTATGAACATAACAAGATTCAACAACTGAGACATAAACTGAACAAGTTCCACAGACATGTGACAAACATAAATGTGCTGAACAAAGGGGGGGGTCAAAATCAAAGTAAAATCAGTATGGTGTGACCAGTTCATTAATATGCAGTGAATCCTCTCATGGACTGCACAGGATTTGCCAGTTCTTGCTGTGAGATGTACCACTTTCCACCAACGCACTCCAAGTTCCACGGGCCTAGCCGTCCCTCCGATCCAACAGGTCCGACACTGCAATGGGATTGAGATCCGGGCTCTTCGCTGGCCATGGCAGAACACTGACATTTTGTCTTGCGAAATCACACACAGAACGAGTAGTGGCTGGTGGATTGTCATGCTGGAGGTCATGTCAGGATGAGCCTGCAGGAAGGACTACACATGAGGATGGACTGTAATAACAGTTGTTAATGACAACAAGCTCAGTCCGATAATGTGAACACCGCCCAAATGAAAGACCCTCCACCTCCAAATCGATCCGCTCCAGAGTACAGGCCTCAGTGTAACGCTCATTCCTCGACGATAAACGCGAATCTGACCATCACCCTGGTGAGACAAAACCGCGATCGTCAGTGAAGAGCACTTTTTGCCAATCATGTCTGGTCCAGTGACGGTGGTTTGTGCCCATAGGCGATGTTGTTTGGTATGTTGGTGAGGACTGCTTACAACAGGCATGTAAACCAGTCCACCTCTCTCAGCTATTGCGGACAGTCTGAGCACTGATGGAGGATTGTAAGTTGGGCATTTGTTGTTAAACTGTCACGCAGGTGTGATGTTCGGATGAGATCTGTGCAGATGTTACACGTGGTCTGCCACTGCGAGGACAATCATCTGTCCGCCTGTCTCCCTGTAACGCTGTCTTAGGTGCCCACAGTACGGATATTGCAATTTATTGCCTCTGGAGTACTCTGCAGCACGAGTACAGCTATCTCTGAATTTATCCTCTGCAGCAGCTAACTCTGGGTCTTCTGTTCCTTTGGCGGTCCTCATAGAGATTTCATCATAGGGCTTGATGATCTTTGCAACTGCACAAACTGACCTTCATGTCTTAAGTAGTGGACTGTCGTTTCTTTAGTTTATTTGAGCTTGTATATATATATATATATATATATATTTATTGATTAAACACTTTTTGGTTACTACATGAAAATGTATTATTTCATAGTTTGATGTCTTCACTATTATATACAATGTAGAAAATAGGAAAAACCCTTGAATGAGTAGGGTGTGTCGAAATGTTTGACTGGTACTGTGTTGTGTAATATTATAATATATATATATTTATATATATATATATATATTATATATTATATATATATATCACATACTTTGTGTTGATATAAAATATAATGAAACAAAAATGTAAATAAGTTACAATGTGACTTTTTCTTTTTTTATCTCCATTGTTTAATACATTGTGAGAACTGCATTAAATAATGTGAGTGTAAAAGCGCAACTCTTTTCCTTGTTTTCTATTTGATTGTCTATTGATAACACTGACTGCTTACCAAGTGGCACAGCTTCTACTAAACTAGCTGACATGTTAACCTCGGGACAGTGGGGGCAACAGTGAGATGCACCATGGACACCACATGAAAGTATAGCAGCAGTGCTTCCAATTCGATTCTGGTAGGTTGACAAAATTATGGTTTTATGTACTCACACAATTGATTTTTTCTTCTGTACCGTCCAATAAGTTTATCCCCTTATGTGCAAGGTCCTATTCTGCTATTTTATGTATTCCATTTTGAAAATGGTTTTCCTAAAATATGTCTGGGAAAGAATTAAAACGTTTAGAGTATGTTCTTTTGTCACTGTTATGGAATCAAAAGTCTTGTGTACCCTTCATTTATTATTTTGCTGCTGTGATGAGTGTGATACACCTACATTTTTGGAAATGTATGACACCAAATTTCTACCAGAATCTCTGCTTGACATATTCTCAATAGGGACACACTCAATAGGGATGGACACAGTCTTCAGGGATTTTCGTAGCAGGTTAGGAGAGCATTTTCTAACTTTAACCTCAGTGTCCTAGCCTGCTACGGAAAAGTCACTTCATTACCGAAGTGTAATGAAAAGAGTGTTTCCCATTCTCAATAGCCAATAACTGCAGTTATTGGTTCTGGACAGTGGAGAGTACTCTTGGGCAATTTAAAATATTTAATGTTTTGTTCAGTTTTCTGGGGTCGTGGATTGGCTGTTCTTTGTTTGGGGTCGTATACCATATTTGATTGGCTATCCATGCTGTCACTGAAGTGCGCTATTCATAGTTGGATGGTTGGATGATGCGCCCACTAGTTAGGTTTTGCTGTGTGTGAAACAAGTGTTGATGCAAGTGTGAACGCGTTTACTTCGTTCTGCTTTTATTACTGTTTAATATGAACTTCGAAAACGCCATCTACATTTTGAAAGACTGTGACATGCACAGTATTTTTTCGGTCATGGGAAACTATATATCGCCGTGATGATTTGTTATGTGTAGAGCCCCAACAACGTGTGGTTTATCTTCGATGTCTCACGGCATTGTTCCGTCTTGACCAGGCATGCAAGGTCCCTTGAGAAGAATGAGTTACTGCGAAGGTTTGGGCGGTGACCACTAATTTTCGGATTTAAGAACTGGGAGGAATTGTGTGAAGTTTCTTAAAATGGATATTACAGTGTCAGAGTTGATGGAAAACTTCATGGATACCCCGCTGGTGGTGTGGGTAAGTAGCCTAGACTGAATGTAGTGCACTCAGAGCAAGTGTGTTGGTGTGTCCTAGTAACCTACTGTTAGCCAATGTATTACATTTTGAACTGGTCCATCTCCTAAACCAGTCCTGGTGATGTTTCACTTGTTCGTTTTTCTGTTTCTCACATACAGTAGCAGAGTAACTGACTCTATTGAAGGGATGCAATACCATTATTCCACGAGCGATTCCATCATATGGCGGTGGAAAACGCTATCTCAAGCACTGATCCAGAATCTCCCATTTCAGTTGGGTTGATCTGGTGACTGACACACACTTTAAACACCCTATCCTCGTTTGAGACCCCTCTTTCAAAGTCACTGACATCTTCTAGTCATGGCAGCCAAAATAATGAGCAACTGGGCATTTTTATACATGACCATAAGCATGATTGGACATGAATTGCTTAATTAACACCTGTGTGGAAACAACTGCTTTCAATATACAGTACCAGTCAAAAGTTTGGACACCTCATTCCAGGGTTTTTCTTAATTTTTACTATTTTCTACATTGTAGAATAATAGTGAAGACATCAACTATGAAATAATGCATATGGAACCGTGTATAACCWAAAAAGTGTTTAACAAATCAAAATATATTTATATTTGAGATTTTTCAAGGTAGCCACCCTTTACTTTGACAGCTTTGCACACTCTTGGCATTCTCTCAACCAGCTTCATGAGGTAGTCACCTGGAATGCATTTCAATTAACAGGTGTGCCTTGTTTAAAAGTACATTTGTGGAATTTCTTTCCTCAATGCGTTTGAGGCAATCAGTTGTGTTGTGACAAGGTAGGGTTGGTATACAGAAGATAGCCCTATTTGGTAAAAGACCAAGTCCATTTTATGGCAAGAACAGCTCAAATAAAAAGTCCATTACTTTAAGACATGAAGGTCAGTCAGTTTGTGCAGTCGCAAAAGCAAGTAAGCGCTATGATGAAACTGGCTCTCATGAGAACCGCCACAGGAACGGAAGACCCATAGTTACCTCTGCTGCAGAGGTTGAATTCATTAGAGTTAACCACCTCAGATTGCAGCCCAAAATAAATGCTTCACAGAGTTCAAGTAACCGACACATCTCAAGTCTGTCCTTCGGTCTGATGAGTCCAAATTTGAGATTTTTGGTTCCAACCGCCATGTCTTTGTGAGACGTGGAGTAGGTGAACTGATGTTCTCTGCATGTGTGGTTCTCACCATGAAGCATGTAGGAGATGTGTAGGAGATGTGGTGCTGTGGGAGTGCTTTGCTGGTGACACTGTCAGTGATTTATTTAGAATTCAAGGCATGCTTAACCAGCATGGCTACCACCTCCAGGCTGTGTAAGGGCTATTTGTCCAAGAAGGAGAGTGATGGAGTGCTGCATCAGATGACCTGGCCTCCACAATCCCTAAATCTCAAAGAAATTGAGATGGTTTGGGATGAGTTGGACCGCAGTGAAGGAAAAGCAGCCAACAAGTGCTCAGCATATGTGGGAACTTCTCCAAGACTGTTGTAAAAGCCAGGTAAAGCTGGTTGAGAGAATGCCAAGATTGTGCAAAGCTGTCAAGGCAATGCTGGCTACTTTGAAGAATATATAAAATTGTTAGATTACTTGTTAGATATTACTGCATGGTCAGAACTAGAAGCACAAGCATTTCGCTACACTCGCATTAACATCTGCTAACCATGTGCATGTGACAAATAAAATTTGATTTGATAAAATATGTTTGGATTTAACACTGGTTACTACATTATTCCATATGTGTTATTTCACAGTCTTGATGTCTTCACTATTATTCTACAATGTAGAAATAAAAGAAACCCTTGAATGAGTAGGTGTGTCTGAACTTTTGACTGGTAAGCCACGTGAATACATGGCATGGCCACATGAAGCAACGTGGATACATGGAATGGCCACGTGGATACATGGCAGGACAGACAATGGTAGGAGTGTTGGCTACAGCACATAGGGTTACACTGTGCCACCAGGCGATGGCTAAAGCACATTCAMTAGAGCACCAGGCTATGGATTAAGCACATGTATGACAGTCAACGACTACAGTACCATACACCATGGCACCAGGCTATGCATTTAGCACATATAGTATGGCACCAGGCTATGGTGGGAGAGTGCATCATTTGAGTAGACCAGTGTAATGGCAGGCCTACAGCATCATTTGAAAGGCCCAGGGTAATGGCAGCAGGTGGGGGTCAGGGAAACCTGCAGTACTTCCCCTGGCTGGACCCTCCTGTTTGGCCAGTCAACTGGACTGGCGGCTGCTTTTTCCTCCCTAACTTGCTCTCCTACGGTCTTTGTGTTTTCTCACTGGGCACAGGCATCCTTTCTGCTAGCCCTGACCCACCTTAGACTGATAACAGCAGATTCGGGGGCGGAACGTAGCATAGCAGTTAAGAGCGTGGGCCAGTAACCAAAAGATCACTGGTTCAAACTAGTGATGCACCAATGTCACATTTTTGGTCAATAATGATATTTTACATTTTAGCGGCCTTTTAAGCATTCTAGTACAGTTAAATAGTTCAAACACACACATGGACGCAGCGGTCTAAGGCACTGCATCTCAGTGCAAGAGGCACCACTACAGTCCCTTGTTCGAATCCAGGCTGTATCACATCCAGCCATGATTGGGAGTCCTGTAGGGCGGTGCACAATTGGCCCAGCATCGTCCGGGTTTCGGCCGGGGTAGGCCGTCATTGTAAATAAGATTTTGTTCTTAACGGACTTGCCTAGTTAAAAGGTTACACACCCCACTGACCAAAAGTTATTTTGTCGGCATTTACATATGTCCCATTACCAGTAAAACATAATCAAAACCTATTTCTTTCACTTACTTGCTGTGCTGTTTCGTTGTTCGTTTGTTCAGTCGTTTCATTCTCAACCAGGATTACATCATACATTTCAAGCAGTGAAGTTTCTGCTCTGTCTGTCCGTGGCCTCTCTTCCTCGGTGCGCACTGTCACTGTGTCCGTTTCCATATTGTCCAGCTGTGTCTGTAACATTTCACGTAAACCCTGTTTCTTGTCTGCATCGAAGTAGCGGTCCTTGTACCTAGCATCGAGCATGGTGGTGACACAGTAAAGAGAGAATGCCCCTGAATCGCTTGTTCACAGCCTGTCGGCAGTTTTATTGAGCAGGTGTTTCAATGCCATGACAGAGGGTATCACGTCTGCTGCAGGCGCAGCTGATGAGCTTATTTCTCGAGTCAGTTGTTCGAATGGAGCTAGCTGGTGTGTTCATGTTTCAAACATGTTCTCAAATGCCATTGAAATGGCAGCAGCGGTATGACAACCAGCACATTCATGAGCATGCAATACTACTTTCCTCAGTACTAAATCCTGAAGTCATGAAGCTGATAGCAGTGACGGTATTACTGTGTAACTCCTGTTATGAGAAATTTGTTATCAATGTTCATAAACTTCAATTAATCTACTCAGTCTGCAACCCAGAGTTTGTAAGATTCTGGTTGAATGAAGCAGACGAGTCAGCTTACAATAGTCAAAATGTTTATTCATGAGAACGTTCTGAAGTCCATTATACGAAGACATCCATTTTATAGCTGCACACACTTCCACACAAACAGTAGGTATCCTACGCACATACATACACACAAACAGTAGGTGAGTTTTATCCTTCTCCATAGTTCTCACCACTGTGTATCACTACCCAGCTGACAGTTCCATTCCCCTGAGATTAGGGGAACCTTGAGAAGTACTCCCTATGCTCTCATAAATTTCTCAGAGGCCTAGCCAGGTCAGTTCAAACACAGTTTAATTGTTCTCGTTTTTTTTCTTCGGCACACACATACAAGTTCAAATCCTAAACTACGCCTTGCTCAGACAGCCTGTGTTTTTCCACTATACAGATACATTGTTTAATCTAATTCTGACTAAAACTACACACATCATCAGATTATAATTTTATGATTCTAATCAATTTCATACAATTATAAGGTTTCAGAGTGGAATTATTTTATCATTATCTTTCAACATATAAATTATTTTATCACTCCGGAAAGGCAACATCTGAAAAATAGCGTACTTGGTACTGTGTACTGGTGCTCGACCAGTCGGCGAAAGCCAACATCACCCAAGACAGAGAACGGATGATTTTCAAGGGCAATGAATTCCATTATCTTGGCGTTAATGGATTTCGCCTTTGAGTTGTCTTGCTGAAATGTTCCTACTCTTTCAAATGACTGCTCGACTTGTTGACTGGTCGATCCACACAGCAGACATTGTGGGCTAGGTTAGGAATGCTGTTTTGCAAGTGTAGTGCTACATTTTATGTGGTGTCCCTACGTCATGTATCTACGTTATATAGGTATGCACGTCAGCTTTGACATCAGTTTTGCACATCGCCGTTAAACTAGACATCGTGCCGATGTTGGCGTTTTTAGCTAATATCGTCCGATTCCGATATGCTCACCGATATATCGTGCATCCCTAGTTCAAACCCCCGAGCCAGCAAAGGAATTAACCCCCAACAAGAATTGCTCCCCGGGCGATGATGACGTGGATGTTGATTTAAGGCAACACCCCGCACCTCTCTGATTCAGAGGTGTTGAGTTAAATGCGGAAGACACATTTGGGTTGAATGCATTCAGTTGTGCAACTGACTAGGTGTCCCCTTTTCCCACCTACAGTACCTCCTGGCTCCTATATCTACAGCCTAAATATCTTTACATGCTCAGTCTGAGGCATTGATGGCTGTCAGAGCAGGAAATGTGTCTGTATTCTTGGAAACTGAAAGTACTAACAACCAGATGTGACCCATCTCTTCATAGTTGAGCTGAGCTCTTAGTAATCCATTCATGTCTTCCCTCTCTCCTCTCTCTCTGCAGGTGAAGACCTTTGGACCACTGGGCTCTGGCTCAGAGGACAAGCTCTCCATGTTCATGGATCTGGTGGATGGGGTCTTCCTGCACAAAATCATGACACACATGTGAGTGTGTGGCCTCAATCTACCTCCTTTCGTAACCACATCCTGGCATGGCTTCCCCTGGTATCTGACTGTGTTCATCCTGGCATGGCTTCCCCTGGTATCTGACTGTGTTCATCCTGGCATGGCTTCCCCTGGTATCTGACTGTCTTCATTCTGGCATGGCTTCCCCTGGTATCTGACTGTCTTCATCCTGGCATGGCTTCCCCTGGTATCTGACTGTTCAGAAACCTTCCCCATGCCTTCATGGCTCACTGACTGGACTCTCACTCACTCTTTTACCTCCTTTCCTGCCCCTCATGAGTCAATGTGATCCTAAAGTCTCTCTTTGTGTCTGTCTGCACCTCTCTTGCTCTAGATCAGGGGTGTCTAACTCATTTTCCCCCACGGGCCACATTTGGTCTTCAACGAGGTCCGGAAGGTTGAACTGAAAATTGACAAAATATAGGCCCTCTACCTGTAGTTTTATTTCATTKTTTTTGATGCTTCCTGACTGTCTAGTGATTAGTAGCAAGCTGGATGGTRAAGAAACTGTGATGGAAGAAAATGTGTTGAAATTTTTATGAAAATGAAGCTGTTTAGAAATGATAATGGACTTATATTCATACTATATTCACACTATCATTTCTACCAGTGGTGAATATTAGGTACTTGTTCCATACTTGAGTAAAAGTAAAGATGCCTTAATAGAAAATGTCTCAAGTGAAAGTTACCCAGTAAAATCCTACTGGAGTCAAAATAAAAAAGTATTTGGTTTTAAATATACTTAAGTATCAAAAGTAAAAGTATAAATCATTTGAAATTCCTTATATTAAGCAAACCAGACAGAACTATTTTTTTTTTACATTTAGGATAGCCAGGGGCACACCCCAACATTCAGACATCATTTACAAACAAAGCATTTGTGTTTACTGAGTCCGCCAGATCAGATGCAGTAAGGATGACCAGGGATTTTCTCTTTAAGTGTGTGAATTAGACAATTTTCCTGTCCTGCTAAGCATAGTACTTTTGGGTGTCAGGGGAAAATATATGGAGTAGCAAGTATATTATTTTCCTTAGGAATGTAGTGGAGTAAAAGTGGTCAAAAATATAAATAGTAAAGTAGAGACCCCCCCCCCCCAAAAAAAAATACTTAAGTAGTACTTTAAAGTATTTTTACAACACTGATTTTTACAGTTTATTAGTTTTTTTTGTAATTTTTAGGTATATTGATTTAGTTTATGTCTGTTTGGTTAGGACTAGGAGGCCCTCACAGCATCAGAACTTTTGAGCTCAGAGATGAATTGTCTGTCTACTGAAAACAGTGAACACAACCATCTCACTGCGGGGGGAAATGTATGTGAATATATTGAAGTATGTATTATTTTTCACATAATGATTATGTGATAGAGAGTTTGCTCTGACACGGAAATGGCTGCTTTTCTGGCAAAACGACTGCCCAGACATTGTCTGACAAAATTATATGGCTCAGGCTTTCTCTAAACCTGTCACAGGTCTCAGGGTTTTGAACCACATCCTGTGCTCTGTAACTTCAAAGGGTAGCTATTTATGCCTACTCTGAATTGCAGGCTGAGCCTGTGCAGTCAGTGAACATTTACACTTTGTGTAGAAACTCCCTGTAATGCTGTGACTGTGTCATAGAAGCTTAATTCAACCTGTGAAAAAGTAAATCCAGAAGGTCTGACTCTACTGTTCTCTTGAACTATTGCATTGAACAGCTTGACAAGACGTCTTCTTTTCCAATTAACGTCTTGAAGTGCAGGTGTATTTGTGTTGTTCGGTCTGCTTCCATCACATAAACCAAGTTCTTTAGTGTTGACACTCTTTACTTCATTGACATACTTCAAAGTAATCAAGTTCAACAGTTATATTCCAATTATGTGCTCATTTGTTTAGTTTGACTAATTCAAGTGATGGTTTCTGACATGGGCTACCACTTCTCTCTCCTCTCTATTTTAATTACACTTCTCTTCTTTCCCTCATTCTCTTCTCGTGCCTAGTGTTTGTCCCTTTGTGTTGCTCCCAGCTGTGCTAACCGGACAGGCCCCCTCAATTGTRTCAGGTTAAATAAGGATTTTTAAGCCTTGTCTGCTCCCCTTCATCTACACTGATTTGAAGGGGATTTACAAGTGACATCAATAAGGGATCATAGACTGACCAGGTGAATCCAGGTGAAAGCTGTCATGGAAAGAGCAGCGGTGACAATGTTTTTAACGCTCAGTGTATAGCCTAGTTCCTCTGGCGAACGCACACAGGTGTCTGAGCTGTTTACATTAAACCTATTCCACAGATGAGTGGAGAGCTGGAATCCTCAAGGCCAGCATTTCTAGCAGCAGAACTCACTCCACACACACACAGCCCCTCTGCCTATTCTTATTACCCACCAGACCTCATCAGACTCCATAATCAGCCACAGGGCCATTGCTATAGCCTGCCCTACTGCATGGCAACATGCAAGCTTATGGATTTCCTATGTGTACACAGACCTCCTATGTGTTCTCAGCTTTATATGTACATGAGGGTGCATACTGTATGTGATTAAAGACCCCTCTGACTCTTCCAGATACATTCTATTTGTCATGGGAATGTTTCTCCACTACTCAAGCATGCTTGGGGGCTATATTCTAGTTTTGCTGATATAGGATCAGCTTTACCTTCTAGATAATACATAAGATTAGATTGACAGGGGAGCACTGAACCTAGATCAGCCCTCCTACTCTGAGGGGCGTTTTGGATACAGACCTTGTGCTGCTTTCCCAGCCGCCCAGTGGGAACTGGAAATGGGCATGGGTCATGTCAGAGAAGGCTGTAAAGGTAGAACTAAAGGCAAGCGGTACACAAGTTGACCTGAATAAAAAAAACTGTTCCTTGTTTTTAAACTAAAGCCCTTTCAGAGACCTACTGGAATACAGGGCCAAGCTTGGCAGTATTTGCATGGTGTGCCCACAACATTATGTAAATGAGGTTGGCACAAACAACGCCTATCCAGAGCAGGCCCTCCATGCAGCCCAGCCTAGCCAGGAACCGGGGCTCCGTCTGAAATGGACCCTTATGGTCAAAAGTTTTACACTATATACAGTGCATTTGGAAAGTATTCAGACCCCTTCCCTTTTTCCACATTTCGTTACAGCCTTATTCTAAATTTGACAAAGTGAAAACAGGTTTTTAGATTTTTGCAAATGTATTAAATATAAAAAACAGGAACTTTATTTACATAAGTATTCAGACCCCTTGCTATGAGACTTGAAATTGAGCTCCGGTGCATCCTGTTTCCATTGATCATACTTGAGATGTTTCTACAACTTGATTGGAGTCCACCTGTGGTAAATGTAATTGATTGGACATGATTTGGAATGGCTCACACCTGTCTATACAAAGTCACACAGTTGACAGTGCATGTCAGAGCAAAAACCAAGCCATAAGGTTGAAGGTTTTGTCCGTAGAGCTCCGAGACAGGATTGTGTCGAGGCACAGATCTGAGGAAGGGTATCAAAAAACCTCCAAGACTCTTCCTAGAGCTGGCTACTCGGCCAAACCGAGCAATCGGGGGGAAAGGCCTTGATCAGGGAGGTGACCGAGAACCCAATGGTCACTCTGACAGAGCTCCAGAGTTCCTCTGTGAAGATGGTAGAACCTTCCAGAAGGACAACCATCTCTGCAGCATTCCACTAATCAGGCCAAATTAGGGTAATGGCCAGATGGAAGCAACTCCTCAGAAAATGCACATGACAGCCCGCGTGGGGTTTGCCAAAAGTCACCTAAAGGACTCTGACGATGAGAAGCAAAGATTGAACTCTGTGGCCTGAATGCCAAGTGTCACGTCTGGAGGAAACCTGGCACCATCACTACGGTGAAGCAAGGTGGTGGCAGCATCATGATGTGGGGATGTTTTTCAGCGGCAGGGATTGGGAGACTAGTCAGGATCGAAGCAAAAATGAACGGAGCAAAGTACAGAGAGATCTTTGATATAAACTTGCTTCTGAGTGCCCAGGATCTGACTGGGAAGATGGTTCACCTTCAGCAGGACAACAACCCTAAGAACACAGCCAAGACAACGCAGGAGTGGCTTCAGGACAAGTCTATGAATGTCCTTGAGTGGCCCAGCCAGAGACCGGACTTGAACCCGATCAAACATCTCTGGAAAGACCTGAAAATWGCTGTGGAGCAACGCTCCCCGTCCAACCTGACAGAGTTTGAGAGGATCTGCAGAGAAGAATGGGAGTAACTCCCCAAACACAGGTGTGCCAAGTTTGTAGTGTCATACCCAAGAAGACTCAAGGCTGTAATCACTGCCAAAGGTGCTTCAACAAACAATTTAATTCATTTTCAAGTAAGGCTGTAACATAACATTTGGATAAAGTCAAGTCAATGTATTTTAAATGTTTGGCTTTGAGGGTTGAACCCTCTCCTGTGGGGACCCTGATGTGTATTTCCAGATTGTGTAGGTTAACAATGCCATTCCTAAAAGTCATGTGCATTAATAATAATTATTATTAAGTCTCAACAAAACAATCGGGTATTCTTGGCCTCCTTGTTTCGATGAAAGAATGAAATCATGTCTGTTAGAGCTGGGCGATATGGACAAATCTATGTTGTGATAAATTGCCTGAATTGATGCGATAATGATAAATAGAACGATATGTTTAACATTAATGTGCACCACTTTTTTAGTGATGCTTTAAACTACTACTAGTTTGATGGCTGTAGCCATCAATTGTCCCATTAACAATCACCCATATTAGCAAATGTATTTAATGTCTAACTTTTCTGTTGTATAGGCCACTTAACGCAACAAACGGTGTCAGCTAAATGGCTGCAATAAGTGATTGGCAGTGGTGGGAAAAAGTACTACATTTGTCATACTTGAGTAAAAGTAAAAATACCTTAGTAGAAAATGACTCAAGTGAAAGTCTCCCAGTAAAATACTACTTGAGTAAAAGTATTTCATTTTAAATATACTTAAGTATCAAATGTAATTGATTAAATATTTAAATATCAAAAGTTAAAGTATAAATAATTTGAAATTCCTTATTAAGCAAACCAGACTGCATCATTTTGTTATATTTTTTACGGCTAGCCAGAGGCACGCTCCAACACTCAGACCTCATTTACAAAAGAAGTATGTGTTTAGTGAGTCCACCAGATCAGAGGCTGTAGGGATGACCAGGGATTATGTTTTGATAAGTGTGTGACTTAAACCATTTTATTGTCCTTCTAAGCATTCAAAATGTAACACATACTTTTGGGTGTCAGGGAAAATGTATGGAGTAAAAAGTACATTTTTCTTTAGGAATGTAGTYAAGTAAAAGTTGTCAAATATTAATAGTCAGGTACAGATACCCCCAAAACACTGGTAGTTGGTGTCGATAATCGTCCCAGCTCTAATGTCAGCGTGTTCTGAATTAACTTCATATTATATATGTCGTTCCGCTCTAAAGTATAGCCTAATCCTRAAAAATGTAATCTAGTATTTTCCTTTGTGTGGATATTTGATTTAAAAGAACTCATTCACTAGAGTTGGTGTACATATAAAGGAAGTCTTATAGCCTAGGAACCTATAGGATTATATACATAATAGTCCCACATGCCAGACTAAGCAGCTTTTGGGAGAAAATATGCATAGCCAAAATAATACTCAGTGAAGGAAAATCCTGTAGTTTATTTGTTTTTGTGGTTAAAAAAGTTGTTGTAAACTAGGTTGTCATTTCTTGTCTCGTCTTATCCAGAGACCCCAGCCCCACCAACCAGAGAGTGAATAAGAATGTGAACAATGATGTGAACCTACGAATCCAGAACCTCAACATTGTAATCAGGCACGTCAAGAACTACTACCAGGTGAGCCCAGTTCTCTCTCTCCACTTCCCTCCCACTCACCTCACGCATCTTTCCTTTTTTCCTGATCACTTTGAATGCTGCTCACCATATCAAACTGAAAATATAGCTGCTTACTCACTCACTTACACCTTGTCCACGGGTAGAGTCAGAAGGTGTGTGTGTGGTCTTGGTGATCAGACAGCGGTGTCGTGTGTGTGTGCGTCCTGATCATGGTGATTAGGCCTGGCTACTGAGGTGTGGTAGTTATCCCTGGAGGTATCTCTTTCTCTCCTTATTGTTTTGTCTGCTGTCCTTCCAGTGATATCTCGATTTTCAAACAACTACTAAAATCAATGTGTTTTAATGACTGAAAATGTTGTGATGTTGAAATGTTTTCAATATTTGTGGCGGGTAGGTCCGTCATTAATGAAAATTAGCCTACATCAGAAATCGTTGCATAAAACTGAAAACAATGGTAGTCTGTTTTACTCATGACCTGTAATTAAAGTAATCTTGAAAAAGTGAAAGTGTGAGGAAAGGCCTTCTCTCTCCATCTTCAGATGGAGAAGACAAGTAGAGTTTCATTATGAATCATGATTACTAGTCTTCCCGAGGAAAGGCTTACACTTTCTGTCCACTGTAATTGAGTGGGTGAAATCCACTAACACACACACACACACAACACACACACACACACACACACACACACACACAACACACACACACACACCACACACACACACACACACCGTGAGGAGAGAGGAGGGACCCATTTGGTTCTTGGTTGACCTCTTTCAACAACATTCCTCCTTTGTCTCCTCGGTTTCCCAACTACACTGAACAAAAATATTAGTTCATTTAAGGAAACCAGTCAATTTAAATAAATGCATTAGGCCATAATCTATAGATTTCACATGACTGGGATTACAGATATGCATCTGTTAGTCACAGATACCTTAAAAGTAGGACGTGGACCAGAAAAGCAGTCCTAATCTGGTATGAACACTATTAGAGTAGATCAAGCTGTTGATTGTGGCCTATGGAATGTTGTCCCAAACCTCTTCAATGTCTGTGCCAAGCGGAACTGGAACACGCTGTCGTACACGTCGCTCCAGAGCATCCCACACATGATGTGGAAGTCCAGGGCTGGCGTGGTTACACGTTGTCAGCGGTTGTGAGGCCGGTTGGACGTACTGCCAATAATATTGATCAAGAAATTAAGTTCTCTGGCAACAGCTCTGATGGACATTCCTGCAGTCAATTGCACGCTCCCTCAACTTGACACATCTGTGGCATTGTGTTGTGTGAACTACTACACATTTTAGTGGCCTTTTATTGTCCCCAGCACAAGGTGCACCTGTGTAAGGATCATGCCATTTTAATCAGCTTTTGATATGCCACACCTATCAGGTGGATGGACTATCTTGGCAAAGGAGAAATACTCACTAACAGGGATGTAAACAAAGTTGTGCACATAATTTGAGAGAAGGTTTTTGTGCATATGTAACATTTTGGGTATCTTTTATTTCAGCTCATTGAAACATGGGACCAACACTTTTTCCCCGTGCCCGTTTCAATACTGGTGCATGATTATGGTCCATTCTACATCAAAACAAATATCACATTATTTAGTATAGAGTACCAGTCAAAAGTTTGGACTCACCTARTCATTCCATTTAAAAAAAACTTTTTTTGTTTTACTATTTTCTACATTGTAGATAAATAGTGAAGACATCAAAACTATGAAATAACACACATGGAATCATGTAGTAACCCAAAAAAGTTTTAAATCAAAATATTTTATATTTGAGTTTCTTCAAGGTAGCCACCTTTGCCTTGATGACAGCTTTGCACACTCTTGGTATAAGTCACTCCAGTCCTGTACTGGCTCACGCCGTCCCTGATACACTAACGCCTAATCTCCCCTCATTCAGGCGGGTGAGGACAAAGGTTCTTGTTTTAACACCCATCACAGCCTCGTCTGTGAGTGTGCTCGTGATGCATCTCTCCATAAGTTTGAGACGACTGATCTTAAATTGGTCCCAGTGGTGTCCTGTCCTCTACTCTGCCTGATCTGCTTTCACACAAACTCTGTTAACTCCCTTTTGTTGATGTATTTCCACTGAGGATTTACCCCAGTGTTTTACCCTAAAGGCTCAGACTTTTCTAGGTGGTTCGGCACCCATGTTTCACTGCACCATGACTTTGGTGGACCTGCTCTGACTTGGAGCCAAGGCAATATAAGTAAATGCCAGCTGTGCAAAGGGGATCTTACCTGTTTTTGTGTTTACGCAGTTAGATAAGGCAGAGTAGAGGACAGGACACAGCTGCAAGTGAACAGAAACAACCTCATTGACCTTTTAACCTCAGGTTCCCATTAACCATCATACGTCACACAGATCTGATTGTGCTTTACCATGATTACATATTGACCCTGACATTGATTGACTAGATGGATCTATGGCAATCAGCATAATACATAGCAAATGACCATGGAATGATCATGCAGCTCTCTGGTTACAGGCCTCCTCTCTTCTTCCATCCCCCCCATTTATCCCCTTAGGGTGCCTGTGTTAGTTCAGTGAGGTCTGGACAATGATCTGATCACACAAGTTTCCATTGAAAAGGAGTTATGACCACACAAGTGCATGCCCAGAAGGCCTGGGTAGATAAGAAATGGTCACTGCAGAATGGCCTTTTGTATGTGTGCCACTGTCTGAGAGAAARGGTTAGTCGCTGTGACAGGGAGGGTTACAGTTGCTAAGTAATATAATGGGTGTGTCCCATATGGCACCCTATTCCCCCATAGGACTCTGGTCAAAAGTAGTGCACTATGTAGGGAACAGTGTGCTATTTGGGATGCTGTTAGATCACTCCTCAGTTGTGAAGGATTTTGGTAGGAGGGCAGTATAATGACTAATCTCTCACCAACCTATCACTTCTCTATTGAGGTTGTTTGTTAACCAGAAATCTAAGGCACCAGTCTTGTATGTGTGCATGGGTATTAGTCACATAGGACAGTTTCACAGCTTTACCAAACCCAGCTTACGTCTGACATGCTTAGAGAAAGCATGGCCTAGAAGGCAGGGTTACAATCCCTCACACAAACCCCTAACTATACACTACAAGTGGTGGTGACCTGGCAACTTGACCAAAAAGTACTATCTTTCCCTTTCATCTAGACCCTATGCTGTTATAAATGCTTTAAGCTATGCACTGTAAGGATTGATAATACGCTTAAAACACCAGTTTACAAGTTGAAAGGCCAGCCGTGTGTGTGTGTGTGTGTAGAATGAATGTGACCCTATTTGTGCGTGTGGCAAGGGATGGGGTCCTCCTCGTGGCATCCCATCCAAGATTAACAATAACTGCCAAATCTAATACATATACCAGCATAGGTTTAGACCTAAATCCAGGCTAAAGTCTGTCTCACATTTCCTTGCTTAAGCCACCCAGACCGGCTGTTGGTGCTTCAATTCCATCCAGAAATGGGAGACGGGAATGTGAAGATATTATGATGACTTGCTCTCATCCCATTGAGCCCTATAGACAGTACACACTGTAGGTCAGACAGCAGGCAGGGCCCCTATTCACTCACAGGGATCATCTGTGTCTGTCACCCTGACTCACCCCTTCTATTCTCTCCCCAAATTAGATTAGCTCCCAAATTACACTCTGTGCTGCACCATAAAGTGTCCTACCAGAACACAGACAATGGGAACACGGCGGGAGGGGCAGAATTTTTTGGTTCCCTCCTCATACCCCAGCTATTGTCTGGAGAGTCAGGCAGTGCCCCCTCACTGTAACATGACTCCATAATCTGACGTATCAAATCAAACTTTGTCACATGCGCAACAAGTGTAGACCTTACCGTGAAATTCTTACAAGCCCTTAACCAACAGCTCAGGTCAAGAAGAATTCAAATATTTACCAAATACAAATGATAAAAAGTAACACGAGGCTATATACAGGGGGTACCGGTACCGAGTCAGTGTGCGGGGTATTTGATATTTTATTAGGATCCCCATTAGCTGTTGCAAAAGCAGCAGCTACTCTTCCTGGAGCTACTCTTCCTTCCACACAAAACATAATACAGAACATCAATAGATAAGAGATGCTCAAAGACAGAAATACATTTAAAAGAATTAAGGCACATGTAGCCTACATCAATGCATACACAAACTWTCTAGGTCAAGCAGGGGCGAGGCATTGTGCTGCGAGGTGTTGCTTTGTCTGTTTTTTGAAACCAGGTTTGCTGTTTATTTCAGTAATGAGATGGAAGGATATTCCATGCAATAAGGGCTCTATATAATACTATACGCTTTGAATTTGTTCTGGATTTGGGGACTGAAAAGATGGTGGCATGTCTGGTTGGATAAGTCTATGTAAGTTGACTATGCAAACAATTTGTGATTTAACAGTTTCTTATAAAAAGTAGTGATGCAATCAGTCTCATCAACTCTTAGCCAAGAGAGACTGGCATGCATAGTATTTATGTCAGCRCTCTGATTACAATGAAGGAAAAAACGTGTCGTTCTGGGCCAGCTGCAGCTTTACGAAGTCTTTCCTTGCAGCACTTGAACACATTACTGGACAATATCAAGATTGGACAAAACTAGAGCCGGCAGAACTTGCTTTTTGCAGTGTGGTGTCAAAAAAGCAGAGCATCTCTTCATTACGGCCAGACCTCTCCCCATCTTTACAGCCATTGAATCTATATATGTTTGACCATCTGAAGTAACACTAAGTAATTTAGTCTCCTGAACTTGTTCAACAGCCACGCCATTCATTACCAGATTCAGCTGAGGTCTAGAACTTAAGGAAAGATCTGTACCAAATAAACTCAGCAAAAAAATAAACTGTCCTTTTTCAGGACCCTGTCTTTCAAAGATAATTTGAAAAAATTCAAATTAACTTCACAGATCTTCATTGTAAAGGGTTTATACACTGTTTCCCATTCTTGTTCAATGAACCATAAACAATTAATGAACATGCACCTGTGGAATGGTCATTAAGACACAAACAGCTTACAGGCAATTAAGGTCACAGTTATGAAAACTTAGGACACTAAAGAGGCATTTCTACTGACTGAAAAACACCAAATGAAAGATGCCCAGGGTCCCTGCTAATCTGCGTGAACGTGCCTGAGGCATGAGGACAGGGCAATAAATTGCAATGTCCGTACTGTGAGACGCCTAAGACAAAGCTACAGGGAGACAGGACGGACAGCTGATCGCCCTCGCAGTGGCAGACCACGTGTAATGACACCTCCACAGGATTGGTATATCCGAACATCACTCCTGCGGGACAGGTACAGGAGGGCAACAACAACTGCCCGAGTTACACCAGGAACGCACAATCCCTCCAGCAGTGCTCAGACGGTCTGCAATAGGTTGAGAAAGGCTGGACTGAGGGCTTGTAGGACTGTTGTAAGGCAAGTCCTCACCAGACATAACTGGCAACAACGTCGCCTATGGGCACAAACTCACCGTTGCTGGCTCTTCACTGACGAGTCGCGGTTTGTCCCACCAGTGGTGATGGTCAGATTTGCATTTATCGTCGAAGGAATGAGCGTTACACCGAGGCCTGTACTCTGGAGCGGGATTGATTTGGAGGTGGAGGGTCCGTCATTGTCTGGGGCGGTGTGCCACAGCATTATCAGACTGAGCTGTTGTCATTACAGGCAATCTCAACGCTGTGCGTTACAGGGAAGACATCCTCCTCCCTCATGTGGTACCCTTCCTGCAGGCTCATCCTGACATGACCCTCCAGCATGACAATGCCACCAGCCATACTGCTCGTTCTGTGCGTGATTTCCTGCAAGACAGGAATGTCAATTTTGCCATGGCCAGCGAAGAGCCCGGATCTCAATCCCATTGAGCACGTCTGGGTGGATCGAGGGTGAGGGCTAGGCCATTCCCCCAGAAATGTCCGGAACTTGCAGGTGCCTTGGTGGAAGAGTGGGGTAACATCTCACAGCAAGCAACTGGCAAACTGGTGCAGTCCATGAGGAGGAGATGCACTGCAGTACTTAATGCAGCTGGTGGCCACACCAGATACTTACTGACTTTTGATTTTGAACCCCCCCCCCCCTTTGTTCAGGGACACATTATTCCATTTCTGCTAATCACATGTTTGTAGAACTTGTTCAGTTTGTCTCAGTTGTTGAATCTTGTTATGTTCAGACAAATASTTACACATGTTAAGTTTTCTGAACATTTTTGCTGAGTTTATATATCCCATGTGCTGTGTGTAGGTTGGTGTATATGTTATGCTCATATCAACATGCAAATGGACCTACATATGGCACAGGCATTCATCTTTTGAAAACAGCCTAGCCAGCAAACGCATTAGGCAGATGGTTTTTGGCTTGTCTGGCTGTAGCTTGGCGCAGCATGGAGTGTATTGCTCTGCATTGCCGCTTGGGGCAGAGGGAGGGGCATCCCTGAGCTGGCCTCCTGGCTCTACACAACCTTCCTCTCTCCTTTTTTTGCAGGTGCCCAAATGGCTTGCTTTCCCGGTTCCCAGCGGTGTTCAGTTTCTCAACCTGCTCACTGTTAGCAAAACATCTGTAAAGCTCTAGAGATCAGGACAAGAGCCACTGGATTTTTTTTAACCTACCACACCCCTCTTCRCCTCTTCTTGCTCGCTTACCTCCTGAAGCCTGAATGTCTCCTCACCCAGAGTACAGGAAACCYCCCTCCTGAGACTGCTGCCATGGGAAACACAAAAACAAGGCCTTGGAGTTAGACTTTTTTACATTCCTGTGCTGTAGATAACGAGTCCTAGTGGTTTGTTGACCGTTCTAACGTTTGTCTGCGAGAGGGAGAGTACCTGACCGGCGTGGGATACATCAGGGTCACACAGGGTGTTTCTTGGTAGTCTTAAACAGATCTTAAACAAAATGTTTTTTTAGCTAACTTAGTTTAAGAGCACAACCTCTTAATGACACCACATTCATGCCAATAGGAGTAACTCATTTTGTCTTCCATTGTGTAGACATGAACACTCAAAAAACACTACAGTATTTAAATTGTAGTAAATTTGACTAACTTGCACCAAGTATAATTATACTTATAAATATTTAAACATTTTTGTATTATTATCCAAAATGTGACTAGACGACAATGTTCTGGAAGTATTTCAAAACCCACACAAAGTAGACTTTGACAACGATACTTACGTCTTTAACAACATAAAAATGCTAACTATTCAGAGACTATTCAAAAAAAAATATATATATATAATAAMAATTACAGACGAGGCCTGACAAAATGTTGAAATAGTAGCCTACTTTTGACAACAATTCAGTGACTATAACAAGTATTAGAGACCGAGAGAAGATACAAAACAACTGTTCAGAGACAAAAGATTTGTAGGACATTCATATTTCACACTGTCACTTTAGTGTTTGCATTTAGCCTACAACATGTCATGGAACTTCTGGAAGCTCGGCCCCATCCTGCAAAGTGGCACAGCACACGTAGAGCACCCAAAGCAGGTTTCTATACATCTCCCACTCCTTGCCCTGCATCCACTCAGGATGCACATCACACACCCTCTTGTGCCCTTCAAACTTCACCTGCTTTCCTATGAGTTACAACTCAGTCTCACGCCCTGGTGTTACTCTTGGTTCCCCTCTTCCTGCCAATGTAGTCATATGACAAAGTGAGTTGTCACAAACCGGCTTGAAAAAAATAAGGAATAACATAAAATATTTAAGAACTGAAGTGACCTATAAACAATGGTGAATGTAGTGTAAGTGAGTGGTTGCATGCATAGATGTGATAATGAGGGGTGTTGAAAGGTGCCCAAACAAAACGGGCACAAAAAAAAAATGCCACAACCAAAATCTGCATGGAGACAGTCTCCTCAATGAATGGGGAAGAGGTGTATTTATAACAGGACACACCTGGGCCCAGGTGTCCCATTTTGCTGACGACCCTCCCTGCTCCACCCACCGACATCCTAATAAGGAAAACAAGAGCAAAGAGAGAGAATATGGCAGACGGAGTGGGAGGGTCGTCACAGAATGCACAAGCTGCATTCTGTGCAGTAACTGGTTGGTTTTAAAGACAGCTTTGTCTCTGTGTGAAACTGATGAATGAGGTTCTTAGGTCGTGTGGGATTATCTCAATTGCATCCTCTCGCCTCCTCCCCAAAAACCCATTGGAGAAGGTGATCAGGGGAGAGACCTCTGGCTTTCTCATCCAATGGGTTTTAAGGAGAGGATGCGAGAAGTATGCATTTGAGATTTTTTCCATTGTCTCCAAGACACTAATCCAAGTCATTTATGGTGATCTCTGTAATGATGCTCCATCAGTCTGGGAGACACGGAGAACCCTCTCTAGATAGTTGAGGCTCATGTCTGATCCGACATGTATAAAGAACCCCAGGTCGGACATGCTGACTACACGGGCCATGCTCGTGCGTACGCCATTGCACGCATATGGATTTTGTCTATCCACACTAGATTGATCATGACACGCATGTTAAAATATCGAAACCAACTATATTAATTTAGGGGCAGGTCGAAACACAGACACTCATGGAAATGTAACTAGCTAGCTAAAAGTTGCTAACTAGTTTGTCCTGGGTTGATATTTTACCTGCCATGCATGTGGTCCTATTTTTAGCCGGTTCTTTGTAAAATTGTAAAATTAAAATATCCATMTGACATTGTTACATACAATGATATTCCATGACATGTCAAATTATTAATTGAGTATGTTGGCCAATCAAAGCGGCTCAATGTGTAGCAAGTGGAGTGAGAGTTCACTAATGCAATGCAAGATGGAATACAATGACGGATTTAAACGTTTGTGAAATGACGAGTTGGTTACAACAAGCAGCCAACGGGTAGGCTGTTTTATCTAAATGGGGTTGGGGAGAAAGCACAGCATGTGGCCTCGAAGCCTAGCTAGCTTCTCTAGGCCACTCCAGTTAACACTGTTATGACTGTAGCCGAGTTCTCCCTCCATCTGATCACACAGATGAGAGCTGCAGCAATAGAGCACCAGCCTCTCCTTCGCGCAGCTGTGATCAGGTTAAAAACGTATGTTTTTAAAAAGCCACGGTATTTTGAATATCCGGATATACTACAAAAATGTATGATATTATTTCAAACTCCCTTCCCTAGTTATTTGTAGAATTTTGACCCGGAGTCAAACAAAATCGTGTGTTTTCTCTACTCAGATGATTCATCCGCAAATAAAATTATTTAAGTAATAGCTCCTTGTTTATCTTTCAAGCATCCATGTGGATTTGTATTTTCCATATCCAATGAGGCTTGAACTTGAAGCGTGTGGAGCATCTCAAATAGAACCAAGTTCTGTTTTAGGTCTTGGCTACGCAGACGCTCCTTCACACACGTGAGCAAAATTTTACTTATGTGTACTTTTATTTTGCAATGCTCGCGCACGCAACATGTCTGGTGAGGTTTGCATGTAAGACACGTGAGGAACACCCTCTAGTCTAGATTCAGCCAGTCCACATCCTGACTGACTGAGTGAGTTATTGTCTAAGTTATTTCAGGCCACAGGCAGCCAGTGTGTTTTTGTTTGTATGGCTGGGTGGGCGGTCTGGTGTGGTATCTCAGTGATCTCACTCTTTGTCTTTGCTCCAGATTGCTAAGTGGACGACGTCTGTCTGCGTGGCTCCACAGTTTAATTGCCATATGGGCCGGTTCTGCCATGTCTGTTATTTAACTGTAATGGAGAGGCATCTGTTTTACTTTAGCACAACATTTGCTGCCAACATGTCCTCTGTGGCATTGGTCCCAAACATTAGAACAACGTTAGGGAAATTGGAAGAAGGCTTAGCACATTAGTATGGTCTTCCACACATCCTGTGGAGAAGTGACTGCTTCCTGTGTTCATAGATCTTCAAAGGGGTCTTCTGCCACAAGGCAATAGAAGCAGTGATACAGGCACGAATATCAGCAGCCTGGCTGCCACAAGGCTGTAGGAACATGGGTGTGTGGGAGAGTCCTGCTTGTACCCTCAGAGGGGCTTGGTCATCATGCCACCCTATCCCTGTCAGCTCTAGTCTCATACTCATCCCGGCTCCCAGACCTCCACACTCCCCACTCATAGGGGCTTGGTCATGTCACCCTGTCTTAGTCAGCCTCAGCCCTACACCCACCCCAGCCCCCAGACCTCCACAGCACACTCAGCAAAGGAGAATGGAACAGCTGGGAAGGGGATGTTTCCACAAGACTACATCCCTTAAATGGACAGTGGGGGTTGGGGAAAGGGTGAGGGGAGGGGAGGGGGAGTTCAGGGGAGGTGTCATCACTCTGTCAATAAAGGAGAGAAGAGTAGTGGGGGTGGGGTTAACATGGAGGCAGGAATGCCTTTTTCCAGCCTGCTGTTGCATTCACACTGAATGGTGAGTTGGTAGGCCTAGTGGTGGGTGTATCGGCTCTGAGGGATCTCTCTCACACACACACACACAGGAGTGTACACACACACTAGGGCTGGGCGATATGGCCTGAAAATCATATTACAATTTTTATTTTCAGATTTATGGACAATTCACGATATATACACTACCGTTCAAAAGTTTGGGGTCACTTAGAAATGTCTTTGTTTTTGAAAGAAAAGCAAACATTTTTGTCCATTTAAAATTACATCAAATTGATCATAAATACAGTGTAAACATTGTTAATGTTGTAAATMACTATTGTAGCTGGAAACGGCTGATTTTTAAAGGAATATCTACATAGACGGACAGAGGCCCATTATCAGCAACCATCACTCCTGTGTTCCAATGGCACGTTGTGTTAGCCTTTGAAAATTATAAACTTAGCTAATTTGATCATTACAAAACTATTTTGCAATTATGTTAGCACAGCTGAAAATTGTTGTGCTGATTAAAGAAGCAATAAAACTGGCCTTTTTTAGACTAGAGTATCTGTAGCATCAGCATTTATGGGTTTGATTACAGGCAAAAAATGGCCTGAAACAAAGACCTTTCTTCTGAAACTCGTCAGTCTATTCTTGTTCTGAGAAATGAAGGCTATTCCATGCGAGAAATTGCCAAGAAACTGGAGATCTGGTACAACGCTGTGTACTACTCCCTTCACAGAACAGTGCAAACTGGCCCTAACCAGAAGAGGAGTGGGAGGCCCCTGTGCACAACTGAGCAAGAGGACAAGTACATTAGTGTCTAGTTTGAGAAACAGATGCCTCATAAATCCTCAACTGGCAGCTTTATTAAATAGTCCCGGCAAAACACCAGTCTCAACATCAACAGTGAATAGGCGACTCCGGGATGCTGGCCTTCTAGGCAGAGTTTCAAAGAAAAAGCCATATTTCAGACTGGCCAATAAAAATAAAAGATTAAGATGGGCAAAAGAACAGACACTGGACAGAGGAACTCTGCCTAGAAAGCCAGCATCCCGAAGTCGCCTCTTCACTGTTGACGTTGAGACTGGTGTTTTGCGGGTACTATTTAATGAAGCTGCTAGTACAGAATGTACCACTTTATATAGTGTAGGTATTACCCTGTGGTTGGTGAGATACCTGTAGACTAGACCGAGGAGCCCAGGAGAGAAATAATTCAGTACGGTGTGGTCAGAATTGTGAAGCTTTGATCACACAGCCACTGAAGCTCTGCTGATGGAATGCTCAGTGCACTGCAGAGAGAAACTTTCTGTATTATTTCAGAAGCATTCACTGAATATCGATGTTAAAATGTGTACATACAGAAGTGTTGTATGTATGAGTGCTTACTGCTTACAGATGTGTAGTCAGTTCTGGGAAGGGAATGGTGGGTGTTTACCCAACAGAGAATATTGTGCAGTGGGACAGTTAGCAAGGTGGATGGGCCTTGAACATGGGAGGGAATTGAATAGTAGTTTATCTCTTTGCCCTCTCTCACACACACACACACACACACACACACACACACACACACACACACACACACACACACACACACACACACACACTCAGCCCATGCGATTGAGCTCCACCAGTGAGTGTGCATAGCTGGTGATTGTGTTATTGATCCAAGCCTGGATCAGAGGTCAGACCAAAGGGGGTGTAGGGTGTTTTCTCTAAATGGGTCACTGGTACATTTTAATATATTGGAATCCTCACCAGACTGATCTGTTCTACTATGGGTATTGATCCAGTCTCTGTGATTTTACTGAACATGATGACTTCAACCACTCAACCAATACCTGGATCAAAACATGTATGTATCATTCTTAATCTCCTTGTTTATTTTTCCTTTTTACATTGTTCTCACAAACAGTCTTCACAGAAATAATATACAACTCTGAGGACCTATATACTAGGCGGTGTCAGAGGAAGGACCCAAAAATTGTCAAACTCCAGTCAACCAAGTCATAGACTGTTCTCTCTGCTACCGCACAGAAAGCGGTAACGGAGCGCCAAGTCGAGGTCCAAAAGGCTCCTTAACAGCTTCTACCCCCAAGCCATACGTCTGCTGAACCATTAATCAACTGGGCACCCGGACTATTTACATTGAGCTCCCTCTGTACTGCTGCTACTACCCGCTGTTAATTATCTATGCATGGTCACGTTACCCCTACCTACATGTACAAATTACCTCGACTAACCCCCACACATTGACTCGGTACCGGTACCCCCTGTATATAGCCTCATTGTTGTTATTTTATTCTTACTTTTAATTTATTTTTTACTTCAGTTTATTTAGTAAATATTTTCTTAACTCTATTTTCTGCATGGTTGGTTAAGGGCTTGTAAGTAAGCATTTCACATTGTATTCGGCACATATGACAAATACAATTAGATTTTATTACATCTTTATACAGAATATTATGCACATTTCAGAACAAAACCTGAATCATATTGAGGGACCTGGACCTTTTTAGCATGCTTCATTAATTGTTCTGTCTAATGTGACAAAAACAACCCAGGTAGCCAGTGTGTGTTTCCCTGTGAGTCTGGTCCTTAGGTTTCCAGTATAGCCGGATATCCTCAGTATGTCTGCTGTTTGTTTAGGTAGGTAGGGTGGCAGCAGTTGGTTGCAGGGTGCTGGTTGGGCATATCGCCAGACTGTTCATAGCTGTGACACCTTCAAGGGCCTCTAGCTCGCCAGCTGTGTCCCCAGGCTATTGCAGAAGTCTGGTGCTCAGGACTAGCTGCTAGCAGACTTCTATGTGCCTGTGGGGCATCATCCCATAGTATCAGAGCAGAACACTGAAGGGCTCCCGTAACACAACAGCAGTAGCAATGTTTACTATAGACTAGTGTTGCCTTCTCCTCAGGAAAACTGTTTAGGGTTGTCACCTCTGATAATACCTGCTCATTGAGCTCTGTATATACAGCCCATTGTTTACACTGAACATCTACAATACGTTGGAATAGAATGGGGAATTGAATTTCTGTATTTTAAGTGTAATAACTAAATGTCTGTTGAATGAGATTTGTCTCTGCTTTCGCTTAATTACTCAAATTAGTATGTATAGAAGTGGTGATTTGAAGCAGCCCAGGCAGAGTGGATGGAAGCAGGAGTCCTGCTGTTTCCATGGTCTGTGCTGATAGGGGAGAGGGTGGCCAATTGAGGGCTGTGTGGCCTGTGGGAATGCTCTGATTGACGTTACTGTGTTGAGCACAGCGCTGGAGCGGAGCAGAGCTACCCACCCTGCCGCTGTTGTCTCCTTGATCTTGGTGAGGGAGGGGGGGTGTGGCTGGAGCACTCCTCTTTCTCCTTTTATCTGTGATGGAGATTCTCATCTACCTTTCTCCTTTTATCTGTGATGGAGATTCTCATCTACCTTTCTCCTTTTATCTGTGATAGAGATTCTCATCTACCTTTCTCCTTTTATCTGTGATAGAGATTCTCATCTACCTTTCTCCTTTTATCTGTGATGGAGATTCTCATCTACCTTTCTCCTTTTATCTGTGTGAGAGATTCTCATCTACCTTTCTCCTTTTATCTGTGATGGAGATTCTCATCTACCTTTCTCCTTTTATCTGTGATGGAGATTCTCATCTACCTTTCACTTTTATCTGTAGTGGTAAGTCATCTCACCCTAATGATGTTGAATTTGAAACACTCGGTCTACATCTCCTCTCTGAGCTTAATGTGAACAAGCTTATCTCTCACCAAAACACATCAAGCCAGAAGTCTTATCAAACTTAACAAAAATGAATTTCTTTGGGTTTCCTAGATTGCAGTGTTCTGCATAGCAACAGAGGAATGGGAAATGGACCCTGACATCAAAGGGAAATGTCCAACATTTCTTGCCAGTGAGGTCTTACTTTGACCTTCTGACCTAACAGTTCTTCATAGCCATTCCTCCCAACGATGTTTCCAAAATGTAACTGATCTGCAGATGTCATTTGTTTCTCCTCCCTACTTCCATATTTACAACAAAGGTAGATTTGAGAGTGGAAATGGCTGTTAAAGGATGCTCCTACCTACATATTTCCCTTTCAAGACAATTTGATAAGTATCTAGATACATATCTAGTATCTAGATACATGGGCTCCGATATGATATAGGAACGATACGTTTTAGTCTGAAACAATTCGGTTTGATTAGAGAAACTAATTGATTCAAAGCGACACAATGCACTATTTGTTGCATAAACACATTTATTTTCCATTTTATCTGAAATCTGCTGCTGGTGAAGCTCATGAGCTGTTCCTCTGAGCGTGCATGCGTGTGTGCTTCAATTATCTATATGTCTAAGGTATAGTGCATTGCAAAAGTATTCAGAACCCTTGGATTTKTTAACATTTTGTGTTACAAAGTGGGAGTAAAATGGATTGACTTTGTCAGCAATTTACACTAAATACTCTGTCAAGTGGAAGAAAAAAWATATATATATTTAAGATTTTTTTTAAAGAAACACTAAAATCGAGTCGTTGCATAAGTACTCAGCCCATTTGTTTATGCAAGCCTAGATTTAGTTATGGAGTAAAGTTTGGCTTAACACAGCTAGGGCTGTCCCCGCCTAAATGAAAATCTTGGTCGAAATATTTTCATATACACACCCTAAAATCAACTATATGTGCATTGAGCTTGTCTGATGCTTTAAGCGCACTGTTTGATGAAATAAGACACATGAGTCGAGGGAGCCTGAGATCAAGATAACTTGACCCGACCATCCTACATCCACTCCTACTGGCTTTCTCAGAATCTGGCTTTACTCTCCTGAAGTTGCCGGTAATAGGCTACACAAGGAGTCCTTTCTCATGTGGAATGCCAATTTATCTTACCATTTCTATTGATCTGCTTGCCAGTTATGGTTTTCCTATGCACATTTTCATGGAACTGTTTAATTTATAATGTTTTCGTATCTCACTCGTGGTCATGTGGTTAATCAAAATTATATCTAAATGACAATGATACAAACCAAAAAATTAACTTCTATTGCCAACTATATAAAAATAGACTACATAAAGCCAACAAATAAAAACATTGCAGCCTGTAGGATGAAAATATCCTGATTTAAAAAAAAAAAAAAAGAAATCCTATAAATCACATTGGCTACACAAGGCCTGTCTGCAACAAACTTGAAACATTGTATCAACTATTAACTTGGGTCTGGCCAAAGCTTGCTCTAGCAATCTTGCAACATTGTATGAAATATTCTGGGCCTTCAGAGTTTCCCATGCCAGTGAGCTTGGGACAGACAAAGCTCTAGGCTATTTGCGCAAGGGATAAGAAGTAATCTTTCTGACGTTTCCACCGGATCAGAGCATGACATTTTTCCCTTTTCACGCTGAGTGCTTATCGAAAGGGAGAGAGCTGGACAGTTCTTTTTTTAGTTTTTTTTGTCATTCTCAATGGATGTATAAACAGACTTAATTGGCTTGCTGTGTGAGGTGAAAACATTACTTTGAGAAGCTCCACAGCTCATTAGAGGTGGTGCGTTAAGCCAATCAGAAATACTATCAGATCCTCAAATGGGCACATTTACAGTGTATTCGGAAAGTGTTCAGACCCCTTAACTTTTTCCACATTTTGTTACGTTACAGCCTTATTGTAAAATGTATTACATTGTTTTTCCTCATCAATCAACACACAATGTCCCATAATGACAAAGCATAAACAGGTTATTATACAATTTTGCAAATCTATAAAAATAAAAATAAATAACATTTACATAAGTATTCAGATCCTTTAGTCTACTTTGTTGAAGCACCTTTGGCAGCGATTACAGCCTTGAGTCTTCTTGGGTATGACGCTACAGTGCCTTGCAAAAGTATTCATCCCCCTTGGCGTTTTTCCTATTTTGTTGCATTACAACCTGAAATTTAAWTGGATTTTATGTAATGGACATACGCAAAATACTCCAAATTGGTGACGTGAAATTAAAAATACTTTTTAAAAACGGACAAGTTGTGCGTGCATATGTATTCTCCCCCTTTGCTATGTAGCCCCTAAATAATATATGGTGCAACCAATTACCTTCAGAAGTCACAGCATTTGTTAGATTGCACACAGGTGGACTTTTTATTTAAGTGTCACATGATCTGTCACATGATCTCAGTATATATACACCTGTTCTGAAAGTCCCCAGAGTCTGCAACACCACTAAGCAAGGGGCACCACCAAGCAAGCTGCACCATGAAGACCAAGGAGCTCTCCAAACAGGTCAGGGACAAAGTTGTGAAGTACAGATCAGGGTTGGGTTATAAAAAAATATACGAAACTTTGAACATGCCACAGAGCACCATTAAATCCATTATTAAAAAATGGAAAGAATATGGCACCACAACAAACCTGCCAAGAGAGGGCTGCCCACCAAAACTCACAGACCAGGCAAGGAGGGCATTAATCAGAGAGGCAACAATGAGACCAAAGATAACCCTGAAGGAGCTGCAAAGCTCCACAGCGGAGAGTGGAGTATCTGTCCATAGGACCACTTTAAGCCGTACATTCCACAGAGCTGGGCTTTAGAGAAGAGTAGCCAGAAAAAAGCCATTCCTTAAAGAAAAAAATAAGCAAACATGTTTGGTGTTTGCCAAAAGGCATGTGGGAGACTCCCCAAACATATGGAAGAAGGTACTCTGGTAAGATGAGACTAAAATGTAGCTTTTTGGCCATCAAGGAAAACGCTATGTCTGGTGCAAACCAAACACCTCTCATCACCCCGAGAACACCATCCACACAGTGAAGCATGGTAGCGGCAGAATCATGCTGTGGGGATGTTTTTCATCGGCAGGGACTTTGAAACTGGTCAGAATAGAAGGAATGATGGATGGCGCTAAATACAGGGGAATTCTTGAGGGAAACCTGTTTCAGTCTTCCAGAGATTTGAGACTGGGTCAGAGGTCTTCAAACCTTCCAGCAGGACAATGACCCTAAGCATACTGCTAAAGCAACACTCGTGTGGTTTAAGGGGAAACATTTAAATGTCTTGGAATGGCCTAATCAAAGCCCCGACCTCAATCCAATTGAGAATCTGTGGTATGACTTAAAGATTGCTGTACACCAGCGGAACCCATCCAACTTGAATGAGCTGGAGCAGTTTTGCCTTGAAGATTGGGCAAATATCCCAGTGGCTAGATGTGCCAAGCTTATAGAGACATACCCCAAGAGTAATGTAATTGCTGCAAAAGGTGGCTCTACAAAGTATTTACTTTTTTGGGGGAGGGGTGATTAGTTACGCATGCTCAAGTTTTTAGTTTTTTTGTCATATTTCTTGTATGTTTCACAAAAAATATTTTGCATCTTCAAAGTGGTAGGCATGTTGTGTAAATCAAATGGTACAACCCCCCCCCAAAATCTATTTTAATTCCAGGGTGTAAGGCAACGAAATAGGAAAAATGCCAAGGGGGTGAATATTTTCACAAGCCACTGTACAAGCTTGGCACACCTGTGTTTGGAGAGTTTCTCCCATTCTTCTCTGCAGATCTTCGCAAGCTCTGTCAAGTTGGATGGGGTGCATTGCTGCACAGCTATTTTCCGGGCTCTCCAGAGATGTTCGGTCGGGTTCAAGTCCGTGCTCTTGCTGGGCCACTCAAGAAATTCAGAGACTTGTCCCGAAGCCACTCCTGCATTGTCTTGGCTGTGCTTAGGGTTGTTGTCCTGTTGGAAGGTGAACTGTCGCCACAGTCTGATGTCCTTAGCGCTCTGGAGTAGGTTTTCATCAAAGATCTCTCTGTACATTGCACCGTTCACCTTTGCCTCGACCCTGACTAGTCTCCCAGTCCCTGCCACTGAAAAACATKCCCACATCATGATGCTGCCACCACCATGCTTCACCGTAGGGATGGTGCAAGGTTTCCTCCAGATGTGACGCTTGGCATTCAGGCCAAAGAGTTCTGCGACGAGGCAGAATCATTAGATTGTTTGTTTTGGTACTGTCCATATGTAGCTTGTTTTTGGTCACAGGTCCAGGAATGGCTGAAGAATTGCAATATTTACCTGGAGCTAACCCTGCAGATAGCACTACTTGGCGATCTGAAAAGTCATAGTCAATTGATCAATAATATAATTCCTTTAGAAACATTTTTTTTCAATTTACAATCCGTGAGAATAGAAAGGTTCAGAACTTTTGTGAAACAGCACAATATATGGCAAATAGAAATCCAATCTGGATGGTGTTAAGAGATGGAGAGGTAGAATGGAGCTGAAGGTTGGGACGATTAACAACTAATAACAAAACTAAAAAATATATGGGGGATTGAAAGTTTTCAGACCATTACATTGATGGAAGCTACAATCTACAGATGAAGTCAGAAGTTTACATACACTTAGGTTGGAGTCATTAAAACTCATTTTTCAACCACTCCATAATCAGGTGCGAGTCTTTACTCAACATTGACAGGAGCGCTCCAAACAAAAGACCATGACTAAATTGACAACTAGTAAATGGAATGAAATAAAAATAAACTTGAAATAAACAAACTTGATTATCACAAGTCTAGCATTGGTTGTGTGCTCTGCAAACGTGTTTACTCCTACAATGAGAACGGTAAAAGACTGGAATAATCATTTATTGAATGCATTAACAGAGATTTCCGTAACCATTGATAAACACTAAATCTAATGCAAACAACTCACACAATGAAGTTATGGATCAATGAATGTTCACAAATTGTCAGGAGAGAGCACAATCTGGAGCGAGACTTGCATCTTGGCAACACTTCCCTTCTTCTTGGACTGTGCCATCCCCGTGGCCTCCACACTGGTTTAGTTCACTGAGATGGGCGCGTATAAGACACGTGTATTGTGTGCCATAAAAAATACATGTATATTTGCTACTGCTCGACAAAAAAAATATCTAAGTCGACCAACAACCTATTGACCCAGTCAACTAATTGGGGTCAGCCCTAAACAAATCACACAAGTTACATGGACTCGCTCTGTGTGAAATAATAGGGATTGACATTATTTTTTTAAATGACTAACCCTTCCTCTGTCCCCATTCACACAATATCGGTAAGGTCCCTCAGTCAAGTAATACATTTCAAGCACAGACCAGGGAGATTTCTGAAAGCCTCATAAAGAAGGGCAGTGATTGTTAGATGGGTAACAACAAATCAGAGACTTTGGACATATCTTTTTAAGCATGGTCAAGTTAATAATTATGCTGTGGATTATGTAGTAAACCACCCAGACACATGAAAGATAGTTGTCCTTCTGAACTGAGCTGCAGGACAGGAATGAAACTGCTCAGGGATGTTACCATTAGGCCATTTTGGTGATTTTTAAAACCGCTACAGAGTTCAATGGCTGTGATGGGAGAACTGAGGATGGATCAACATTGTAATGACCTAAATAGGTGACATGAAATATACAAATATTTACAAAACATTCATTCCTGAGTGGCCAAATTAGATTTTCAAGCAGATTTAATTCAAAACTATGGCAAGACTGGAACATTGCTGTCTAGCCATGATCCCCAACATTTTGACAGCTTGAGGAATTCTGAAAAGAATAATGGGCAAATATTGCACAATATAGGTGTGTAAAGCTCTTTTAGACTTACCCAAGAAGGCTCACAGCTGTAATCGATGCCTAAGGTGTTTCTAACATCCACTGAACAAAAATATAAATGCACCATGTAAAGTGTTTGGCCCATGTTTCATGAGCCGAAATAAAAGATCCCAGAAATTATTAATTTGCACAACAAGCTTATTTCTCTCAAATTGGTTTACATTGTAGTTAGTGAGCATTTCTCCTTTTGCCAAGATAATCCATCCACCTGACAGGGGTGGCACATCAAGAAGCTGACTAAACAGCACGATCATTACATGGGAGCTCCTTTTGCTGGGGACAATAAAAGGCCAAATGTGCAGTTTTGTCACAACACAATGCCTGAAGTTGAGTGAGCCTGCGTGCAATTGGCATGCTGACTGCAGGAATGTCCACCAGAGTTGTTGCCAGATGATAATATAATGTTCATTTCTCTACCATAAGCGGCCTCCAATGTCATTTTAGAGAACTGGCCTTACAACCGCAGTCCATGTGTAACCACGCCAGCCTAGAGCCTCCACATCTGGCTTCTTCACCTGCAGGATTGTCTGAGACCAGCCACCTGGACAGCTGATGAAACTGTGGGATTGCACAACCAAAGAATTTCTGCACAAACTGTCAGAAACCGTCTCAGGGAACCTTGTCTGTGTGCGCCTCGTCCTCACCAGGGTCTTCACCTGACTGCAGTTCTGTAACCGATTTCAGTGGGCAAATTCTCACCTTTGATGGCCACTGGCACGCTGGCGAAGTCTGCTCTTCACTGATGAATCCCGGTTTCAGCTGTACTGGGCAGATGGCAGACAGCGTGAATGGCGTCGTGTGGGCAAGCGGTTTGCTGATGTGAAAGTTGTGAACAGTGCCCCATGGTGGGGTTATGGTATGGGCAGGCATAAGCTATTGATGGACAACCAACACGAATGCATTTTATCAATGGCAATTTGAATGCACAGAGATACCGTGACAAGGTCCTGATGCCCATAGTCATGCCATTCATCCGCCGTCATCACCTCATGTTTCAGCACTGAAAATGCATGGCCCCGTGTTGCAAGGATCTGTACACAACTCCTGAAAGGGGAAATGTCCCAGTTCTTCTATGGCCTGCATACTCACCAGACATTTCACCCATTTAGCATGTTTGGGATGCTCTGGATCGACGCGTACGACGGCGTGTTCCTCTTCCCGCCAATATCCAGCAACTTTGCACAGCCATTGAAGAGGAGTGGGACAACATTCCACAGGCCACAATCAACAGTCTGATCAACTCTGTGAAGGAGATGTCGTGCTGCATGAGGCAAATAGTGGTCACACCAGATACTGACTGGTTTTCTTATCCATGCCCCTACCTTTTTTGGGGTGTGTATCTGTGACAACAGATGCATATGTGTTCCCAGTCATGTGAAATCCCTAATTTATTTCAATTGATTAATTTCCTTATGAACTGTAACTCACAAATCTTTGAAATTGTTGCATTTATATTTTTGTTCAGTGTAGATTGATTCAGGGAGCTGAATACCTATGCAAAGACTTTGTAATTTCATTTTTATTCTTTGAAACAATTTTAGAATTCTCAGATTTGAACAACTATTAGCATTTTAGCTCTTATTCCAGGACTTTGACTGTGGGAAATCATATCGTATTGAACATTCTGTACACCCTGGCTCATTTCAGTGGTTTCTGAGTCCTGCAGTAAGAGCTAAGACGCATATATAGTACCAGTCAAAAGTTTGAACACACCTACTCATTCAAGGGCTTTTCTTTATTTTTACCATTTACTACATTGTAAAATAATAGTGAAGACTTCAAAGCTATGTAATAACACATACAGAATCATGTAGTAACCAAAAAAGTGTTAAACAAATAAATATATTTTATTTTATGTTCTTCAAAGTAGCCACCCTTTGCGTGATTGGGAGTCCCATAGGGCGACGCACAATTGGCCCAGCATTGTCTGGGTTAGGGCTTGGCCAGGGTAGGCCGTCATTGTAAATAAGAATTTGTTCTTAACTGTCTTGCCTAGTTAAATAAAGATTAGATAAAATAAAATTGCCTTGATAACAGCTTTGCACACTCTTGGCATTCTTTCAATGGGGGTGGGGTTACCATGGTGGCAGGAATGCATCTTTCAACATGCTGTTGCATTCACACTGAATGGAGAGTTAATAGGCCTAGTGGTGGGTGTATTGTCTGAGGGATCACACACACACACACACACAGTGGTATTTATGGGGTCTCAGACATTGCTTCAGTTGTGTTGTTTGTGAGCAGAGTGTCTCTTTTCAACTGTGGTGTCCTTGCAACAGTTCTTGGGCAAGAGGCCAATATGCAGTCTGGGCTTTGAAATATGGCTGACGGCCAAAAATAAACTTTTGACACATATTTATGAATGACTACAGATTAATTGGTTACAAAGAAGTGTGGTGAACCGCCCAGTCAGCCTTGTGTTTGTTGATGTCATGTGCCTGAGAAGCTGGGAAGACTTGGCCAGCAGTCCCTCTATGGAAATAGACTAACAGTGCTATATAGACACATATCAATACATCTTCAGCTAGTAAAATACTCCTTGTTCTTAGTTTATGATGGCCACATAAAGATGTCTTTAACACAGAAAAGAGACATATTAGTTAACTGTAGACGTGGCAGGGTGTACAGGAAATCACGGACTACAAAAATAAAAACAGCCCCGCCACGAACACGGACATCACGCTTCCAGACAAACTAAACACCACCTTAGCCCGCTTTGAGGAGAATACAGTGCCCCCGTCGCGGCTCGCCGACAATGACTGCGCCKCCGCCCTCCTCCTCCTTGGCTGACGGGAGTAGAACATTTAAARGTGTTCACCCTCGCTACGCTGCTGGCCCAGATGGCATCCCTAGCTGCGTCCTCAGAGCATGTGCAGACCAGCTGGCTGGTGTGTTTACAGACATATTCAATCGCTCCCTATCCCAGTCTGCTGTCCCCGCTTTAAGATGGCTACCATTGTTCCTGTACCCAAGAAGGCAAAGCTAACTGAACTAAATGACTACAGCTCCGTAGCATTCACCTCTGTCATCATGAAGTGCTTTGAGACTAGTCAAGGATCATATTACCTCCACCTTACRGGCCACCCTAGACCCACTTCAATTTGCATACCGCCCCAACAGGTCCACAGATGACGCATTCGCCATCACACTGCACACTGCCCTATCCCATCTGGACAAAAGGAATACCTATGTAAGAATGCTGTTCAATGACTACAGCTCAGCATTCAACACCATAGTACCCTCCAAGCTCATCATCAAGCTGGAGGCTCTGGGTCTCAACCCGGCCCTGTGCAACTGGGTCCTGGACTTTGACGGACCGCCCCCCAGGTGGTGAAGGTAGGAAACATCTCCACTTCGCTGACCCTCAACACTGGGGCCCCACAAGGGTGCGTGCTCAGCCCCCTCCTGTACTCCCTGTTCACCCACGACTGCGTGGCCATGCACGCCTCCAACTCAGTCATCAAGTTTGCAGATGACACAACAGTAGTGGGCTTGATCACCAACAACGTCAAGACATCCTACAGGGAGGAGGTGAGGGCACTCTGAGTGCGGTGTCAGGAAAACAACCTCTTACTCAACATCAACAAAACAAAGGAGCTGATCGTGGACTTCAGGAAACAGCAGAGGGAGCACCCCCCTATCCACATCGAAGGGACAGCAGTGGAGAAGGTGTAAAGTTCCTTGGCGTACACATCATAGACAAACTGAAATTGTCCACCCACACAGGCAGTGTGGTGAAGAGGAGGCTGAAGAAATGTGGCTCGTCACCCAAAACTAGAGGTCGACCGATTAATCGGAATGGCCGATTAATTGGGGCCGATTTCAAGTTTTCATAACAATCGGAAATCGATATTATTATATATTACATATTATTTAATTTTTTAACACTTTTATTTAACTAGGCAAGTCAGTTAAGAACACATTCTTATTTTCAATGACGGCCTAGGAACGGTGGGTTAACTGCCTTGTTCAGGGGCAGAACGACATATTTTTACCTTGTCAGCTCGGGGATTCAATCTTGCAACCTTACGGTTAACTAGTCCAACGCTCTAACCACCTGCCTTACATTGCACTCCACGAGGAGCCTGCCTGTTACGCGAATGCAGTAAGAAGCCAAGGTAAGTTGCTAGCTAGCATTAAACTTATCTTATAAAAAACAATCAATCAATCATAATCACTAGTTAACTACACATAGTTGATGATATTACTAGTTTATCTAACGTGTCCTGTGTTGCATATAATCGATGCGGTGCGCATTCGCGAAAAAGGACTGTTGTTGCTCCAACGTGTACCTAACCATAAACATCAATGCCTTTCTTAAAATCAATACACAAGTATATATTTTTAAACATGCATATTTAGTTAATTTTGCCTGCTAACATGAATTTATTTTAACAAGGGTAATTGTGTCACTTCTCTTGCAACGGAGTCAGGGTATATGCAGCAGTTTGGCCCGCCTGGCTCGTTGTGAACGCTGAAGACTTTCTTTCTAACAAAGACAGCCAACTTCGCCAAACGGGGGATGATTTAACAAAAGCGCATTCGCGAAAAAAGCACAATRGTTGCACGACTGTACCTAACCATAAACATCAATGCCTTTCTTAAAATCAATACACAGAAGTATATATTTTTAAACCTGCATATTTAGCTAAAAMAAATCCAGGTTAGCAGGCAATATTAACCAGGTGAATTTGTGTCACTTCTCTTGCGTTCATTGCACGCAGAGTCAGGGTATATGCAACAGTTTGGGCCGCCTGGCTCGTTGCGAACTAATTTGCCAGAATTTTACATAATTATGACATAACATTGAAGGTTGTGCAATGTAACAAGAGTATTTAGACTTATGGATGCCACCCGTTCGATAAAATACGGAACGGTTCCGTATTTCACTGAAAGAATAAACGTTTTGTTTTCGGAATGATAGTTTCCGGATTCGACAATATTAATGACCAAAGGCTCGTAGTTCTGTGTGTTATTATGTTATAATTAAGTCTATGATTTGATAGAGCAGTCTGACTGAGCGACGGTAGGCAGCAGCAGGCTCGTACGCATTCATTCAAACAGCACTTTCGTGCATTTTGCCAGCAGCTCTTCGCAATGCTTCAAGCATTGAGCTGTTTATGACTTCAAGCCTATCAACTCCCGAGATTAGGCTGGTGTACCCGATGTGAAATGGCTAGCTAGTTAGCGGGGTGCYTGTTAATAGCGTTTCAATTGGTGACGTCACTCGCTCTGAGACTAGGAGTAGTTGTTCCCCTTGCTCTGCAAGGGCCGCGGCTTTTGTGGAGCGATGGGTAACGATGCTTCGAGGGTGGCTGTTGAGAGGGACGGAAGGAGAGGGACGGAAGCTATACTGTTACACTGGCAATACTAAAGTGCCTATAAGAACATAAAATAGTCAAAGGTATATGAAATACAAATGGTATAGAGTGAAATAGTCCTATAATTCCTATAATAACTACAACCTAAAACTTCTTACCTGGGAATATTGAAGACTCATGTTAAAAGGAACCACCAGCTTTCATATGTTCTCATGTTCTGAGCAAGGACTGAGCAACTTAAACTTTCGCTTTTTTACATGGCACATATTMCACTTTTACTTTCTTCTCCAACACTGTTTTTGCATTATTTAAACCAAATTGAACATGTTTCATTATTTATTTGAGGCTAAATTGATTTTATTGATGTATTATATTTAGTTAAAATAAGTGTTCATTCAGTATTGTTGTAATTGTCATTATTACAAATAKATAKAAAAAATTGGCCGATTTAATCAGTATCTGCTGTTTTTGGTCCTCCAATAATCGGTATCGGTGTTGAAAAATCATAATCGGTCGACCTCTACCCAAAACCCTGACAAACGTGTACAGCCTGTACGGCAACTGCACCGCCCTCAACCGCATGACTCTACAGAGGGTGGTGCTGTCTGCACAACGCATCACCGGGGGCAAACTACCTGCCCTCCATGACACCTACAGCACCCGATGTCACAGGAAGGCCAAAAAGATCAAGGACATCAACCACCCGAGCCACTGTCTGTTCACACCACTATCATCCAGAAGGAGAGGTCTGTACAGGTGCATCAATGCCGGGACCGAGAGACTGAAAKGCAGCTTCTGTCTCAAGGCCATCAGACTGCTAAACAGCAATCACTAACTCAGAGAGGCTGCTGCCTACATTGAGACCCAATCACTGGACACTTCAATATATTGATCACTAGTCACTTTATTCAATTCACTCTAAATAATGCCACTTTAATAATGTTTATATATCTTACATTACTCATATCACGTGTATATACTGTATTTTATACCATATATTGCACCTTGCAGCTCGGCCATCGCTCATCCATTTCCTTACATATACATATTCTCATTCACTCCTTTTAGATGTGTGTGTATTAGGTAGCTGTTGGGGAGTTGTTAGATATTACTGCACTGTCGGAACTAAAAGCAGAAGCATTTCGCTACACTCGCATTAACATCTGTTAACCATGTGTATGTGACCAATAAAATTGGATTTGATGTGACAGAATGAACGAAACCTGATGATTGGTGTGTCAGATGTCTGTATGGTTCATTGGCTCTCCTAAACACCCATTTTGGCTACCAGGATATAGGTAGCATATTTACTCACTCGGTCAACAAGCTTGAGCATTTGTTCAATCCATTGTTGAAGGAGAAATATAATGGCTCCGTTCCTTCTTATTTTAGCCTCTTTGTCTTTGCAATTAATGATCACTGTCTTTCCTCCATGCCTCTGTCTCGTCTGTTTTCTGTATAGTATATCTGCACAGGCAGTTATTCCCAATCCCCCATCTCTCAGAATGTACAGCTTTATATAGTGTAGTAGTACCCTGTGGTCTACAGCTCCTCTCTGAGCTTAATGTGAACAGACTTATCTCTCACCAAAACACATCAAGCTAGAGGTCTGGCAAACCAAACAAAAATGAATTTCTATGGGTTTCCTAGATTGCAGTGTTCTGCATAGCAACAGAGGAAGAGGAAATGGACCCTGACATCAAAGGGAAATGTCCAACATTTCTTGCCAGTGAGGTCTTACTTTGACCTTCTGACCTAACAGTTCTTCATAGCCATTCCTCCCAACGATGTTTCCAGATTGTTAATGAGCTACTGCTGCTGATTGTCATTTGTTTCCCCTTCCCACTTCCCTGTTTAAACAAGCGTAGATTTGAGAGTGGAAATGGCTGTTGTCTAGGGACGTTCCTACCTACTGCATCACACACGAAGGTATGAGGTCAGCAAAAAACATCTTTGTTTTTGTACTTGAAGTAATTATCAATGTTAGGTGGGTAATGGAAAAGTAGATAGAATAGGAGAGATGTGACTCTAGTACCTGAACATGACCTTACCTGAAGGCTGAAATTCATCAAATTCATCATAATGTAAAATGGACCTCTTTTTGTTAGTGTATTAGTGTGTCCCAGGCAGTTAGAATGTTGTTTTCCACTAACATGGCTAATGCCACAGGGTCATGTTCAGTTAAGCTCACCATAGCAAAAGACTTTAAACAATAAAATGAAAATGTCTGTTTTCCCCCCCCTTGTATTTTCAGTTTGGTGCCTAATGAGCCAGTACTGGAGAAACAACATGGAGATGTGCTCTTTGGTTAGTTATAGCCTTAGAGGCATCATCTGCCAGGCTGCTGTCAAGTTTCATTTACTCTGGTTTGGTTTCTCCTATTTTGCTGATGGTTGGGACTGGCTGACTGCAGGAGTTGACCAGGCAAAGAGAATGCTTCCCAAATGACACCCTATTTGCTTTATAGTCCACTATTTTTGACCAGAGCCTGGGTGCCATTTTGGATGTAAACAGGGAGAGAGTTGGGGAAGAACTATACTGAACAAAAATATAAACGCATGCAACAATTTCAAAGATTTTACAGTTCATTAGAAGGAAAACAGTCAATCAAAATAAATTAATGATGCCCTAATCTATTGATTTCACATGACTGGGCAGGAGCACAGCCAAGGGTGGGCTTGGGAGGACACAGGCCCACCCACTTCGGAGCCAGGCCCAGCCAATCAGAAGGAGTCGTCGTCCCCCTTCAGCAGGTGAAGAAGCTGGATGTGGAGGTCCTGGGCTGGCGTGGTTGGTTGGTTGGAAGTACTGACAAATTCTATTAAATGATGTTGGAGGAAGCGGCTTATGGTAGTGAAATGAACATTCAATTCTCTGGCAACAGCTCTGGTGGACATTCCTGCAGTCAGCATGCCAGTTGCACTCTCCGTCAACTTGAGACATCTGTGGCATTTGGTTGTGTGACAAAACAGCACATTTTAGTGTAGCTTTTTATTGTCCCCAGCACAAGGTGCACCTGTGTAATGATGCTGTTTAATTTACTTCTTTATGCCACACCTGTCAGGTGGATGGATTATCTTGGCAAAGGAGAAATGCTCACTAACAGGGATGTAAACACAATTTGAGAGCGAAGCTTTTTTTATGGACATTTTCAGGGGTCTTTTATCTTTATTTTATTTGCGTTTTATATTTTTGTTACGTATATTTAGATATGCATCATAGCCAACACTTGCAACTACTTCAGGTGTTGGGTAGTCCTCACTGGCCTGTCCTCCAYGGGGTAAACTAATAAGAAGCCTGTATCAGAGCTGTCATTCTCCCTCATGTTCCTCTCTATGATCACCTGTCTACTGAAACATGAAGCCTGTAACACCCTGTAACACCTCCACAAAGCCCCAGTGCTAGCCACATGACAAAGAGCTGGTAATTGGACATTGTTGTTGCTTCCCTAAATTGATTTAGTTAAGTAGCCATTCAATTAAAAGGTGTTTTATAAAAAAAGGACTGTGTGTGACATATATGACATAAGCTGTGTTGGAGTATTGATGAGGTGTAACAGACGTATGGGGTCCTCTAGTCAGACACAGTTAGTCGTTATGTTTTATGGCCATAGGAAAGGGGGATAGTCAATTGTACAACTGAATGCCTTCAACTGAAATGTGTCTTCCGCATTTAACCCAACCCCTCTGAATCAGAGGATCCAGTCTAGATGTACCATGCTTATCTACTGTGACCCCTCCCCCACCCCCCTCAACCCAAGCATTAAACTTATCTTATAAAAAACAATCTATCTTAACATAATCACTAGTTAACTACACATGGTTGATGATATTACTAGTTTAACTAGCTTGTCCTGCGTTGCATATAATCAATGTGGTGCCTGAAATTGTGTCACTTCTCTTGCGTTCAGTGTAAGCAGAGTCAGGGTATATGCAGCAGTTTGGGCCGCCTGGCTCGTTGCAAACTGTGTGAAGACCATTTCTTCCTAACAAAGACCATAATTCATTTGCCAGAATTTTACATAATTATGACATAACATTGAAGGTTGTGCAATGTAACAGCATTATTTAGACTTAGGGTTGCCACCCGTTCGATAAAATACGTAACGGTTCCGTATTTCACTGAAAGAATAAACGTTTTGTTTTCAAAATGATAGTTTCCGGATTTAACCATATTAATTTCTGTGTGTTTTTATTATATTATAATTAAGTCTATGATTTGATATTTGATAGAGCAGTCTGAGCGGTGGTAGGCAGCAGCAGGCTCGTAAGCATTCATTCAAACAGCACTTTCCTGCATTTGCCAGCAGCTCTTCGCAATGCTTGACCCCCACAGTGCTGTTTATGACTTCAAGCCTATCAACTCCCAAGATTAGGCTGGCAATACTATAGTGCCTATTAAAAACATCCAATAGTCAAAGGTCTATGAAATACAAATGGTATAGAGAGAAATAGTCCTATAATAACTACAACCTAAAACTTCTTAACTGGGAATATTGAAGACTCATGTTAATTAAAAGGAACCACCAGCTTTCATATGTTCTCATGTTCCTGTCTCTTATACACATCTAGATGTGTATAAGAGACAGCACATACATATGTTCTCATGTTCTGAGCAAGGAACTTAAACGTTAGCTTTTTTACATGGCACATATTGCACTTACTTTCTTCTCCAACACTGTGTTTTTGCATTATTTAAACCAAATTGAGTGTGACTGTTTGAGGTTGTGGACAGGTGTCTTTTATACTGATAACAAGTTCAAACAGGTGCCATTAATACAGGTAACGAGTGGAGGACAGAGGAGCCTCTTAAAGAAGAAGTTACAGGTCTGTGAGAGCCAGAAATCTTGCTTGTTTGTAGGTGACCAAATACTTATTTTCCACCATAATTTGCAAATAAATTCATTAAAAATCCTACAATGTGATTTTCTGGATTTTTTTCTTCTCATTTTGTCTGTCATAGTTGAAGTGTACCTATGATGAAAATTACAGGCCTCTCTCATCTTTTTAAGTGGGAGAACTTGCACAATTGGTGGCTAACTAAATACTTTTTTGCCCCACTGTATATATAAAAGCATCCGATTTAATCGGTATCAGCTTTTTTTGGTCCTCCAATAATCGGTATCGGCTTCGACAAATCATAATCGGTCGACCTCTAGTTAGAGCGCTTTGTTCTGCGCTTTCTAAACTCATTGTGCGGTCCTGGTTTCTAGTTCAGAGCATTTGAAATGGAGAAGGGGGGCCGTTTTTGTTTTAGAGGCTACTCATGATGACAAGGGTAACAAATGGAATGTTCAACAGTTTTCACCTAACAATAGAGCTGTAGCTAGGCCGGGTCCTCTGCCAAGGGTCTGCTGGAATAGCAGGGAGGGAGGGAGTGTGGTCATCACAACACCACCCAGCCCCTCTATACAGGAGCCCCCTCTCTTCTCTTGAAGGGGGGGCAGCCCCTTTGATTCTACCCAAGGCCTTTCTAATCTAATTCCTCCTGAGTCTGGAGGGGAAAGGAGGGAAAGAAAAGGAGTGATGTCATAGGCCAACTTCTGTGACTAGGTACTGCTTATTTGGTGTCAGTTCTCGCCCTCAGCCCTCGTTTTTAGTCAGCTTTGCGAGTGTATAATTATGTTCACTCCAGGGCCGAAACTCCCCAAAATTCAATTTGCGACAATTGTACATCCGCTAAGAAAAGTCTGCGAAAACTTAAAAACAACATCAATGGAGAAGTCAACATACAAGTGTAAGTAACAACAAATGCAAATAAGTTAGAAATTGTGCTATTAATGCACATGACGGTAGAAACACGTCTCGTAAAGATCCCGTGGCACTTATCATAAGAGGGGATATTAACCCTGGTGTCCTGGCTAAATTCCCAATCTGGCCTTCATACCATCATGGCCACCTAATCATCCCCAGCTTCCAATTGGCTCATTCATCTCCTCTCCTCCCCCGTGTAACTATTCCCTGCATTGATTGCTYTGTGAACTCCCCTCCTCTCCAAACGTTCTCCACAAGCTGAAAACGGGCTAATTTCCATCAAGATTGTCTGTTATTGCGTGTTTCCCGAGGTTTGTAAGTGACCTCGTCCTCCATATTCACGCCAGTGGAAGATTCCTGTTCTGGCTGGAGGCTGGTGCTTTGGTGCATGGTGGCAGGTAGGCTGGCACACAGGACTTCTGCTGCTATTGTTTCCTTCCTCTGGTACTTCTGTTAGTTAACCTCTTATGTTCCCCTCTGTGATTTCAGGACAGTCTCCAGCAGCTCATCCTGATGACTCTGCCTAATGTGCTGACCATGGCTAAGGACCCCCTCTCAGGTACTGTGGTGCTCACATTGTCCACGACATACTAACAAGTTGTTAAAAACCTACCGTACATATCCCCTTGACATAGCAGGCCAGTTCATATACTGTACTGTATGAGGGCATGTTCTCTGTTGGCTGGGAAGGATGCACATGTTGTGGCCCTTTTCTGGGGTCAGTCAGGAAGTGGGAAAGGCAGGAAAAGGCCCATTGGAACCATGCAGCCTGTCTGTCTGCATGTAGGAGGCTAATCAGACCACGGAGAGTGCTGAGTGTGTGTGGCCTCCGGCCTGGTGTCGACAACCTCTCAGGGTCACACCTGATATGGCTAGCTGTATGTTTGGGACTATGGAGAGAGTCAGACCTGATATAGTGGGTGAGGAGAGGGAAGATACAGAGGCCCGCTGTCCTCAAGATATAGGCACAGCTGGGGATAGTTCACGTAATGCTACTATGGTATTGGGCCTTGATGGGACCATAGTCTGAGAAGGAAGGTTTGTTTTTGTTTCCTAATCTAATTTAATCTCGAACACAGAACCATATATTGTGTATGCTACTCTGTCACGAGAGATTACATCTAGCTAGTGTGGTTCTTGGGACCTCCTCTATATACTTAAGGGAAGGKATAGGACCACCCACTGGCTGGGCCTGGCTCCCCAGTGGGTGGACCTGGCTCCCAAATCAGAATGAGTTTTTCCCCACAAAGGAGCATTATTACAGAGAGAAATACTCCTCAGTTTCATCAGCTGTCAGGATGACTGGTCTCAGACGATCCCACAGTTGAAGAAGCCGGATGTGGAGGTCCGGGGCGGGCGTGGTTACAGATTGTCTGCGGTTGTGAGGCTGGTTGGATGTACTCACAAATTCTCTAAAACGACATGATAGAGAAATTAACATTACATTCTCTGGCAACAGCTCTGGTGGACATACCTGCAGTCAGTATGCCAATTGCACGCTCCCTCAACTTGAGAAATCTGTGGCATTGTGTTGTGTGACACAACTGCACATTTGAGTGGCCTTTTATTGTGTCCAGCACAAGGTGCACCTGTGTAATGATCATGCTGTTTAATCAGCTTCTTGATGTGCCACATCAGTCAGGTGAAAGGATTATCTTGGCAAAGGAGAAATGTTCACTTACAGGGATGTAAAGAACTTTGTGCCCAAAATTTGAGCTAAATAAGCTTTTTGTGCYTATGGAAAAAATCTGGGATCTTTTATTTCAACTCGAGAAACATGGGACCAACACTTTACATGTTACATTTATATTTATGTTCAGTATAATTAATGCAGTACAGTGCTGTACTCTATGCATGAATTAATAAAAGGATCACCAGACAAGTTATTTCCATGGCATTTGTGACTGTGCTGGCGTGAGAAAATATCTCCAGGATGATGCCGTCTTAAATTGGCTCATTCTCATGTTTGAAGTGTTCAGCTTCACCGCCAGACAAACTGTTGTACCTTCTCCTCCCAGTGGCTAGGCCTTTCATGGGTTGGGCTGCTACCCTGCAACTACCCTGCCATGCACATGCTTGTTTTGCATGTTTCCTGCAACTGTCTGTCAAACACAAAAATCACTTTTTTTTATCAGGACCAATTTGGCAGATTTTATTTTCCTACCGAGTGCCAATTGAACTAGATCTAGGCCTTTGATTGGCCTTTATATGAAAACGTGTTTAGCAGTCAAGAACAATAGTGATCTACGAATGGGAGTGGTGGGGTTATTGGGAGGCTTTTGCTGTAAACCAGCCTTGGTATGTGAACTTAATCTGAATGGTGCTTAATGGGGTATGTGTTCATATTATTGTTTGTGGATGGATGTGTTGTGTTATGTTTGTATGGAATGGCCTTTGGAAGTTAGCTTTTCAATGAGTTCCCGTGTTCAGTGTAGTTCCCATGTACAGTGTAGATTGTAGAAACAGTGAAAAGCTCCTCTCAGGGCGACACCACTGCCTCCCTATGTGTATACCTCTCTTGTCTTTTTAGTTGGTCTCAATGGAATAAGGGCAGGGCTGGGTCTCAGACATGGTCTCCATGGTAACCTTGTTGCCCTTTTCCCCAGAGTTCTGATCCAGCTTTTTAGGATTTCCTTCCAGGCAAGGACACACACACACACACACACACACAGAGCTGATCCCATACAAACCCTGTACATAATGAAGCAGTAAAGACTTTTGTAAATCATATGTCTCTTTAAAAATATATATATAGCGCTTCTGCACGGCAAGCGGTACCGGTTCATCAAGTCTGACACCAACAGGCTCCTGAACAGCTTCTATCCCTGAGCCATAATGCTGCTAAATAGCTAACAGAATGGCTACATGGACTATCTTGAATTGACCCTTGTATTTTTATTTTTGCACCATCTCTATGCACACTCACAGGACTGTACACATTGACACACACTGACAAGCCAACACACATAACATGCACCCACATTTATTCTGTCTCTACACACATGCGCACATACAATCATAATTTACGCTGCTGCTACTCTGTTTATCATGTATCCTGATGCCTTACCCCTATACTCCAGTATCCCTGCACATTGTAAATATGGTATTGGAACTGACCCTGTATATAGCGTCTTACTTTCTCCTGTACTTGTTTTTTATATCCTCTGTGTTTTTGTTCTACCTTGGTATTTTTTTTGCTATATTGATTACTGCTTTGTTCGGTTGGAGCTTGCATTAAAGGCATTTCACTGTACTTGTGAACTTAACTTGAAACTTCAAACATAAAGGCTTGCTACATCCACAAAAACACCCAAACATAACCCTGAGCTGAGGCTGATTTAATGATTGACCCACTGACTGATGGATCCTAACCAAACCAACAGGGATGGGAGAGATCCTTCAGCCCATTAGTGTAAGAACTGGGGGATGGGAGAGACTCAAAGCTGTCATTTGTGATTTGCTGCCTACCTGTGGGATTTAAATCAAAATCGAATCTGAGCTCAAAATCAATCTGCTAAAAGAAAATGTGGTTTTAATCAGTTATGTCTTCATCTTTCTCTTCAACAGGCAAGAGCATGGAAGAGGTGAAGAGACTGCTGCTGTTGATCCTAGGCTGTGCTGTGCAGGTAACACAATACACACTAATTGAGACGAGCAGATCTGGACTCAAATAGTATTCCAAGTCTTTCAAATACTTTAGATGTCCTTGATTGAGCTTGTCTGGTGCAATGGAATAGTCTGACAAAGTGCAAAGCCCACCCACCTGGCACAGTACTCAGGCAAGCTCAATATGGAAAAGGAAAGGGTATTTAACTGTATTAACTGCAACTGAAAACAGTAGCCTACAGTGCATCAGCAATGGCATGTTATCAACATTCTATGAATCAATTCAAAATGGCCCTCAAATGTTTGAGATGAATTTCTCTTTGAAATCGACATGTCCAATGTAGCACCAAAACCACAGAGCATGGCAGAGGCTCTGAGATATAAAGGGWTAAATGGTGCAGGACAGGGACCACCCACCCGTGCCGGCACCAGAGGCTATTGTTTTCTTTCCCTCCCAATCCCCTGGCCTCTCGCTCATTTTGAATAGTTGATAAAATGTCCTCAGTCATTTTTTTCTAATCATGATACAATCAAAAAATGTCAATGTCGGGCATAGATGGAATGCATTATGTAAGTCATTTTTAATTTTTAATTTCACCTTTATTTAACCAYGTTGGCCAATTGAGAACAAGTTCTCATTTACAACTGGGACCTGGCCAAGATAAAGCAAAGCAGTGTGACAAAAACAACAACACAGAGTTACACATAAACAAATGTACAGTCAATAACACAAAAGAAAAATAGAAAAATCTATGTACAGTGTGTGAAAATGTAGGGAGGTAGGCAATAAATAGGCCCTAGAGGCGCAAATAATTACAATTTAGCATTAATACTGGAGGGATGTGCAGATGATGTGCACGTAGAGATACTGGGGTGAAAAAAAGCAAGAGGGTAAGTAATAATATGGGGATGAGGTAGTCGGGTGTGCCATTTACAGATTGGCTGTGTACAGGTACAGTGATCGAAAAGCTGCTCTGACAGCTGATGCTTAAAGTTAGAGAGGGAGATATGAGACTCCAGCTTCAGTGATTTTTGCAATTCGTTCCAGTCATTGGCAGCAGAGAACTGGAAGGAAAGGTGGCCAAAGGAGGAATTGGCTTTGGGGATGACCAGTGCAATATACCTGCTGGAGCGCGTGCTACGGGTGGGTGTTGCTATGGTGACCAGTGAGCTGAGATAAGGCAGGGCTTTACCTAGCAAAGACTTATAGATGACCTGGAGCCAGTGGGTATGGCGACGGATATGTAGTGAGGGCCAGCCAACAAGAGCATACAGGTCGCAGTGGTGGGTAGTATATGGGGCTTTGGTGATAAAACGGATGGGATTTAAACCACAATCGAAGGGTCAATGTGTTATCTATGCATCTTATAATTGCATTAACCCTGRTTTTTTTCTATCCATTGAATGAAAATTACCTGAGTCCAACAACAAGCCCTACGCTGACAATTAGACACGTGCTGCCTCAGGTTCTCCACGTTACTCTATACAGTATTTCTACAAGATTTAAACCTTTTCATCTGGCTTATGTGTAATTATGATCATTCACACACCCAGTCTTTGTGTTCCGTAGAGAATGGGAAAACCAAGTCTGAATCAGAATATGTTTCTGATAGTTTATAGTACCTATAGATATCTAATAGAAGTGTCTGTCATTGTTTCTCTCTGCAGTGTGAGAGGAAAGAAGAGATCATTGAGAAAKTCAAACTGCTCGACATTGAGAGGCAGGCAGCCATCGTCTCCCACATTCAAGAGGTGAGTAGTACAGGTGTAGGTGTGTTCACGTCAAAGCAGGCACACATGTTCATGCACATCAGCAATTCCTTTTTATAGTGATTATTTTTCTCACATTATCTTCAGATATGCTTGAAAATACAGATTAAAATTAGGCATCTTGCACATTTACAGAAATATTGATTTATGTGCACGGTCGCTGTCAAATATATCTAGTAAAGTAAAGACACAAAGGTATTAATCCTAGGCCTACTCTCCCACAGTGTGGCATTCCCATTGACATTTATACACAGATGTTCATGCATGTCAGTCCACTTTTTCTCACATTTATGTATGCGCGTCTTCATATACTGACACATTCAAGTCTCATTCCTAGGGCTACAGTAATATATTTATTAAGGAAATATTATGTTACACTGCACAGCCGAAGAAATACAAGAGAGCGCTGTGTAGTGAAAGTGTCTGTCTACCCCTTCAGGTGACCCAAAACCAGGAGAATGTGTTGGACTTGCAGTGGCTGGAGCTGCCAGATATGCCCACTGAGGAGCTGGACCCCCTGTCCAGAAACATGGCCCTGCACCTCCGCAAACTCATAGATGAAAGAGATGAATGTGCAGAGGTTGGTATTGAAGACGGTCTGAAACACACCCAATTACGACTTTTAAAATCAACTGTATTACTCACAATACCTTTAAAAGTAAATGATGCATCTGTACATTATATGTACCTAATGGATATATGCATGTCATTCAGACTTGATTTGTGTTCTTTTTACGCACAGCCAATAGACTGACAGAGTTCTTCTCCACCCTCCTCCAGGCGATCGTGGAGCTGACCCAGGAGAGGGACTACCTCCAGTCCCAGCAGCCCTCTAACCACCTGGGTTACCCCAACCCTGAGAGGACCGACCTGGGCCTGGGCGGACCTATCTGCCGGCTGTCCAAAGAGGACCGGCAGCATCTGGCTGTGGAGCTGGCTGACACTAAAGCCAAACTGAGACGCTCGCGACAGGAGCTGTGAGTCAGGAGAAGGAAATCTCTACCATGACAGGCTAGAGTTAGATACTAGAGGCTAGATTTTGGGATATTTTGGCATTTAACATATTTGTTTTATTTAAATAAATTATTTTCCAAGATTTTAGCTTAAGTTTTACTATAAGCCCTCTTTAATTACAATGTAGGTATGTCTGAACAAATTGATTTGCCAACCTAATGCATGCTGTGTCTCTCCCAGGGAGGAGAAGACTGAGCAGCTGATGGATACCAAACATGAGGTGGAGAGGCTGGATCTAGAGATGCAGAAACTCAAGCAGGAGGTGCAGATTTCCTCTTCCACTTTGGCTTCCCTGTGTCCCCCTCACACTCCCCCTCTTTCTTCTCCTCACTCTCTCTGCCTGTTTATCTCCTTCTCATGCACTCCCCGTTTCTTTCCCTCTTACACTCTCCCCCGGTTTCTCTTGCTCACAAACATGCTCTGATACCCAACTTTCCCCTCTTTTTCCAGTCAGGAAAAATGGTTCCCAGACATTTCAAATCTTGACCACAAATTKCATGCTAGAAAGCATATCATATTTATTCTGTCTTCAGAATGTTCACAGAAGGGAACATTTTTAGCTGATGTCACATTATCAAAGACAGTACCATTTTAAGATATTCCCATGAGACCAGCAAATTCTAAAATAGAAAGATTTCATAACTAGTTTTGTCATAACCTCACTGCAGATCACATCTAGTCCATAGTGTTGTGCGTGTGTGTGTGCCATGCGGAGACCAGCTCCATTGTGTGTGTTTGTGACCTGTGCAGAACATGCAGTTACTTGCAGAGGCGAGGTTGGTGCGTGCGTACAGGGATGAAGTGGACGCTCTGAGGGAGAAGGCAGCCAAGGTGGACAGACTGGACACAGAGTTGAGCCGCTGCAAGGAGAGGCTACACGACGTCCACTTCTACAAGACACGAGTCGAGGTGATTCACACTGATCATTACATTTCATTGAATAAACGTTGTGACTCACCATCAATTTAATGACACCTGAAATCAAATAATACTGTACATTTAAGGAAAAGAACCTGATGAAGGAATTTGCCAAAACGAGTTGGGTTTAATAATAAAAGTATCATATCTTCAGCATGCTCCACTGTTCATGCACCTTTTGTTTGAAAAGGACAACATYTATTTTTGTCATTATCAACACACATCCACATATTTAGCCTATCTCGTCTGTCAAGACACACTAAGTACAGGATGAGGTGATTGGTGGTGCATATTAAGACCCATAATCCTTAGCAGCATGTCTTTCATGTCTCTGGGTCAAATTAGTTCCACTACATTGACTAGAACCCCTGCTGTCTCTTTCACAGGGGAACAATGGCATCTCCTGATCAGCAGAATGACCAGGCCCAGGGTTTATGGGTTTGTCCAGGCATGGGTCTCCACAGCTGTCAGTGGCAGGCCTCTGAATCACTATGTCCCTCTGTCTCCGTCTCAGCCTCTGACTCATTATATTTCACACACTCCATCTTTCTGTGTGCTTGTTTGAGATCGACTACATTGCAGTGGAATCACTGATCTACAAATCACTTTGCATCCCCAATTAACTACTCATTATGTGATCAAGATGAGCAAATATGCACAGCGTATTGCTCAGGCCGATCTCCTCAAACACGCTGTATATGTCCCTCTGTCTCCATCTCACTGTGTGTCTGTCTGTATTATATGTGTCTACAGGAGCTGAGAGAAGATAACGCCACTCTGATGGAGACCAAAACCCTGCTGGAGGAGCAGCTGGGAGCCTCCAGGGGGCGTTGTGACAAACTACATGAGCTGGAGAAGGAGAACCTGCAGCTGCGCTCAAAACTACACGACGTGGAGATGGTGAGAAAATTGAACCCGGTGTCTATCGATGACTGGATCACGCGGTCTGTGTGTCTCTTTACCCTTTTGACAATACTGAGTTACACATCCACCGTAATTGCTTGACCTATTCTGGAATTGAAAATGTAACAAGAAAATATTTGAACACTTTCACAAAATGGTCAGGGTTGGCAAAATAGTGTGAAAAGGATATGTGTGTGTCTGGCCCACTCTGCTGTCCCTCTCAGGACCGGGACACAGATAAGAAGCACCTGGAGGGGTTGATAGAGGAGAACATGCTGCTGGAGATCMCTCAGAAACAGAGCATGAATGAGTCTGCCCACCTGGGCTGGGAACTGGAGCAGCTGGCCAAGAACAACGACAACAACGACAGTAAGGGGACACACACACACACACTGCGGAGAGCCCATATTAATCCTCTTCTGTTAGCTGTTGATGGCGTTTTTGGATGCAAAAGGGCTGAAATATATATATTTTGGTGATAAAATGACTAAATATATTTTGGTGATAAAATGACTCTGCATCTGCCTCAGTTTTACATTAATAACAAAGCAGTGCTCACTCCTCTGTCAACAAACTGTATACAGACCTACACAGTGTGCCACTACCATGATCACATGCACAGAACATCTCCAAATACAAGATGCCAGACATTTTTTTTTTTTTTTAAATAGGAGAAAATGTATTCACAAACAGAACTGAACAAGCACCCCTCTCTTCCCCACGTGCAGTGCACAAGTCATTTGTGTTTGAGCTGAACGAGTCTGCGTCGAGCCGTCTGCTGAAGCTGGAGAAGGAGAACCAGGGTCTGCAGAGCACCATCCAGGAGCTCAGAGAGGCTTCACTAAGTCTGGAGGAGGACCAGCTAAACGCCATGGAGTTGGAGAGAGAGAACCAGGGCCTCAGCAAAAAGGTACTGTACACACTGATTTGACAGACGCTACTTTATGCTGGTCCCACATGCTTTATAGAATGGCAGTCTGTGTTGTGGCATACTATGCTGGTCCCACATGCCCTATATAGAGAGTCAGCAGAATGCATTGCAGTATGTATTGTGGTGCAGTTAAATTAATGCGGGTGGGAGCAGAGCAGCATATACTGAGTGCTATCTTTCTCTATTCATAGTATATGTCATTGTCCCAGCACTGGTGGGGATGTTTTGAATGTACATATCTCTCACACATACTTCTGACATATTGAGCTTTCATATTTATGACGTCTTTYATGTTGATTGATGAATTGAATCTATTTTGTCATTGGTTTCTATCATGATTGTCATCCATTTTGTGTCTTCTATAGCTGGAGCGTATGCAGACCCTGCTGGACCAGGAGAAGCAGACCACCCAGGACATGGAGGGTCTGGAAGAAGACCTGCTCAAAGACGAGCAGAAACTGGAGAAGACTCTGGAGAGACTGCAGGCAGACAAGAACAGACAGGCACAAACTGTACTTCTACCTTTACACATGCTAAATGCACCATTTCATGGCCCGGAGGAAAACTTCCGGGTCCTAACTGTCTGTGGCATGTTGTCCTCGGTGGTCCCGCTTATGTCCTCATTATCCCACCTGACTGTCTTTATGTGTGTTCCCCAGATCTCAGAGCTGGAGCAGGAGAAGGAGCACCTGAGCCAGGCGGTGAGCTCCCTGCATCAGCGCACCCAGGTTGACAGCGAGACAGAGAACCGCGTCCTCCACCAGACCATCACCAACACCGGGTCCAAGCTGTCCCGGCTAGAAGCCCAGGGCAAGCAGGCCACCAAGGAGCTGGAGACACTGAGGGAGAGGGGGGTGGAGCTGGAGAGGGAGACAACACATCTGGAGAGGAGCAAGGAGCAGCTGCAGAGGGAGGTGAGGGAGGTCTTGCACTCGTACTTGTTCCGCCAATATTTGCAGCAATTTTTTTATGTTTTACTTGCAGTAATTGTGAGTTGCAATCAGTGCATTCAACTTAGGAAGTTAAAACGACTACATATCACAATCGTTGCAACATGCCTGAACTGTAAATGTAAACGTAGGTGGCCTCCCTGAAGATCACATGTGACCGGGCTGAGGCCCTGGAGAGAGACAACACCAGCCTGGAGCAGGACAACTGGAGGCTGAAGAAGCAGGTGGATACAGCCCAGAACGTCAGCCTGCGCCTGGCCAAGCTGGAGAATGACCACAGCCTCTTGGACGAGGAGAACCTGGAGCTCCGCCGCACCGTGGAGTCCCTCCGGCCAGCTGCCATTCGCCTGGCCCAGCTCCAGCAGGAGAACAGGGATCTGGAGAGGGAGAGGGAGGATCTGACCCGCTCTGTGGAGGAGCTGAGGTCCCAGGGGAAGAGGGCGGAGCGGCTGGAGCTGAGCATCGGCAGCCTGGGCCAGGAAAACCAGAGGTTACAGCAGAGCCTGGAGAACAGCTCCACTAAGATCCAGGGGCTGGTGAGGGAGCTGAGGCAGGCGGAGACCGAGACCGGAGTTCTGAGACGGGAGCTGGAGGAGGTGCGCCTGGCGGAGAAACGCCTGGAGGTGGTGGAGAAGGAGAAGAGGGGGCTGGAACAGGAGCTGGGCCAGTCAGAGAAGGTACGTCTGTGTGTGTATGCTACATGTATACTGTAGTTGTGGAGTATTACGCACTCCTGGCTGCACACCTACATGTACATACTACCTCAATAAGCCTGACTAACAGGTGTCTGTATATAGCCTTGCTACTCTTTTTTCAAATGTCTTTTTATTGTTGTTTTATTTCTTGACTTACTTACACACACACACAAACACACTTTTTTCCCCCGCACCATTGGTTAGAGCCTGTAAGTAAGCATTTCACTGTAAGGTCTACACCTGTTGTATTCGGCGCACGTGACAAATCAACTTTGATTTGATTTGACAATGAATTTCCTTGATGGGATAATACAAATGTAATTTAACTGAATTGACGGAATTGATTTTAAGGCGAGGAAGCAGRTGGAGAAGGAGGCGCGACGTTTATGGCAGCAGCTGGAAGTGAAGGAAGAGGTGCTGGAGGAGAGCGCTCTAAAGCTGGCCTCATTAGAGAAGGAGGGCATCACCAAGGAGAAGGAGTTGGAGAGGTTAAAGGAGGTGGCTGGGATGGTCAAAGAGCTGGAGAGTCAGAACAAGGAGCTGCAGAAACAGGCCACCATCGACAAAAGGACCCTGGCCACACTCCGAGAGGTATGTATGGGGAAGAGGTCGGAGGATAATGTACAGTAGGTTGAAGTGCTAGGTGTACCATACTAGGGTTGAATATTTTKAAATGTATTTTACAAATGTTACATCCCAAGAATAAATCCTTTTTTCCCTGTGTATTCCGGTATTTACCACCCTAACCAGAAATGTAATTCTAAAGCATATAAATATACTACCTGAGCCTGATGAGCRATACATTAAGGACATTTTATGAGCCCAAGCGGATTTAACAAGTTACATCAGTAAGGGATCATAGCTTTGACCTGGATTCACCTGGTCAGTTTGTCATCGAAAGAGCAGGTGTTCTTAATGTTTTGTACACTCAGTGTATAGTCTACGGCACATTACGCACGACAGAAAACATAAAAGCCCATAGATGTAACTATGCTCTCTTGGGTAAATAAAGAAACTAGCTCCAGTAGGCTAATCTTTTTGTGGAATTTTATTACTGTACTTTATTGTATTATACTGGACTGGAATTATGCATCTTGTTCAAACCATGAAGCTGGGTGAAGGACATGCGGCCTACAAAGTCACAATTATAGTCTAGGATATATTTACTTTTTATATAAAAGGGCCTATTTTACATTTTTATAATTAGTAGGCTGAGGCATATACCGTGCATTCGGAAACTATTCAGACCCCTTCCCRTTTTCCACATTTTGTTACCACCTTATTCTAAACTGTATTTAAAAAAWWAAAWAWAAAWACTCATCAATCTACACACAATACCCTATAATCACAGTGAAAACCTGCCGTTTCTACGTGTAGAATCACAATGCTCGTCAGTGGCCGAGAACCTAACTTTGAGCCAATCAGAGAGCACAAAATTCCACCTAGGGAAGCGTAACAAAAAAATATAGCAGTTTTGAAGCTGCAGTAAAGCTCAGTAACTGCAGTCGACTGTGGTATTTTGGACGTAGTAATTGCAGTGTACTGCAGTTATGRTGCACTCTGACTGCAATCTTTTTTCATAAGGGAGCTGACAGAAGTGACAAAAAAAAATAGGGAACTTTTCCAGGTGTACTCCACCACCTTTTCATCAGAATTGTAACTACAACAATAAAGCTGCATAATAACATGTTTTATCTAGCGCAAGTCTTTACATCTTTTACATCTAGCTAAGGAGTTTTGTGCTTGAAGTATTTTTTTGTAAGGTTRAGTTTGATATTAAGCACCTGCTCATTAGTTAGCTAATGGCAGTCACACACACTTCATATGATATGAATGGGGTGTTCGGTGCAGCACAATGCACACAACACTAAATGCTCTACCAAGCTAGCTATCTATTGTTAGCAAGATGATGAAGAAATTATTTAATTCACTATTCCATACTCCCAGTGTCAGTCTGCTTTCTAGATAATGTTAGCTAAACGGTTAGCATTGCCATTTAGCACAACATAYCTGGCTAGCTATTCCACCGACTCTCGCCAGCTAACAGGCAGCTACTTCAGTCAAAAACCAATCATTGTGATTTAATTATAATTTTGCTAGCTACGCTAGTTGTGGCCATCTGGTTAGTATCAACAAGGGCTTACTACAAATTCTAGCTGGATAGCAACAAAATTAGCGTAGGTTGCTAGTTAACTTACATCAGCTGCAGCAGGCGTAAGCCAAACAAGCTCGTGCCACATTGTGGCCTGAAGTATTAAACTAAGCAAATCTGAGGTCAAACTCTTCTATATGAACAACGACAAGTTAACTGCCGACACTGGGCAGAGTTGCTAAGTACCTATCGCCAGTCAGATTTCTCGGTGTGTCTGACAGTTTGGTAGACAGGTCAATAGAGTCAGAGTTTTATTGTGTGTCCTGTCCAGGACCTGGTGAATGAGAAGATCAAGGTGCAGCAGCAGTGGAACGAGTTGGAGATACTGAGCGACGAGCTGGAGAAGATCGGTCTCAACAGAGAGAAACTACTGCAGGAGAAGAACAGCTGTGAAGACAAGTAAGTGGCTTTACACTACCAGCATGCATCACACTACCAGATTTTCTACAATACATGTACCACAGTGGCGGTCAGTGCCGTTTAAGATGAGGGAGGACGATTAATTGTTTTTCATGAGCATAGTCTTATTTCTATTACAACATATTGGATGACTGTCATTCATATTCCATTCAACCAGTTCTATGTAACAGAGATAGGTTCAGGCTACTACATGATACTCAAATGTTCCCGATGCCCATCATGAGGTTGCTACAACCTAGCCTATGAATGAAAGTTTACAACGTAGGTGCACACAGATCGAGAAACACATTTGAGGTGACAGACAGGGACAGACGGTGATATTCAATACCGCCATGCGCACTCTTGCCTGCATCTAGTCTATATAGAGTGTAATTATTAGTCCAACAGTTGCAAACAAGAGTTTCTATTGGACAAATTCAGGTATGTTTAGCCCCGTTTTGTTCCATTTGCTTCCGTTRTAAGAAACGTTTTTCAACAGAATCTGCAGAAAGAATACACCCCTGATCACGCGTAAACACAGTTAACTTTCATAGCAGCCACGTTGTATTCAAATATAATTTTATTTGTCACATACACATGGTTAGCAGATGTTAATGCGAGTGTAGCAATGCTTGTGCTTCTAGTTCCAACAATGCAGTAATACCCTAACAACTACACACAAATCTAAAGGGGTGAATGAGAATATGTACATTTAAGTATATGGATGAGCGATGGCCGAGCATCATAGGCAAGGTGCAATAGATGGTATAAAATAAATTAGTCATATCACATGTACAGTTGAAGTCGGAAGTTTACATACACTTAGGTTGGAGTCATTAAAACTCATTTTTCAACCACTCCACACATTTCTTGTTAACAAACTATAGTTTTGGCAAGTCTGTTAGGACATCTACTTTGTGCATGACACAAGTAATTGTTTCAACAATTGTTTACAGACAGATTATTTCACTTATAATTCACTGTATCACAATTCCAGTGGGTCAGAAGTTTACATACACTAAGTTAACTGTGGGCCTTAAACAGCTTGGAAAATGCATATAAATGATGTCGGCTTTAAGAGCTTCCGATTGGCTAAATGACATAATTTGAGTCAATTGGAGATGTACCTGTGGATGTATTTCAAGGCTACCTTCAAACTCAGTGACCTCTTTGCTTGACATCATGGGAAAATCAAAGAAATCAGCCAAGACCTCAGAAAACAAATGTAGACCTCCACAATTCTGGTTCATCCTTGGGAGCAATTTCCAAACGGCTTAAGGTACCACGTTCATCTGTACAAACAATAGTACGCAAGTATAACACCATGGGACCACGCAGCCGTCATCCTTCTCCAGAAGGAGAGGCGTTCTATCTCCTAGAGATGAACGTACTTTGGTGCGAAAAGTGCAAATCAATCCCAGAACAACAGCAAAGGACCTTGTGAAGATGCTGGAGGAACAGGTAAAAAGTATCTATATCCACAGTAAAACGAGTCCTATATCGACATAACCTGAAAGGCCGCTGAGCAAGGAAGAAGCCATGCTCCAAACCGCCAAAAAAAGCCTGACTACGGTTGCAATTGCACATGGGGACAAAGATCGTACTTTTTGGAGAAATGTTCTCTGGTTGATGAAACAAAAATAGAACTGTTTGGCCATAATGACCATCGTTACGTTTGGAGGGAAAAAGGGGAGGGTTGCAGGCCAAAGATCGCAATCCCAACCGTGAGCACGGGGGTGGCAGCATCATGTTGTTCATCATGTTGTTGGGGTGCTTTGCTGCAGGAGAGACTGGTGCACGTCACAAAATAGATGGCTTTATGAGGAAGGAACAATTCATGTGGATATATTAAAGCAACATCTCAAGACATCAGTCAGGAAGTTAAAGCTTGGTCGCAAATGGGTCTTCCAAATGGACAATGACCCCAAGCATTCTTCCAAAGTTGTGGCAAAATGGCTTAAGAACAACAAAGTCAAGGTATTGGAGTGGCCATCACAAAGCCCTGACCTCAATCCTATAGAAAATTTGTTGGAAGAACACCAGCTCTGTCAGAAGGAATGGGCCAAAATTCACCCAACTTATTGTGGGAAGCTTGTGGAAGGCTACCCGAAATGTTTGACCCAAGTTAAACAATTATAAAGACAATGCTACCAAATACTAATTGAGTGTATGTAAACTTCTGACCCACTGGGAATGTGATGAAAGAAATAAAAGCTGAAATAAGTAATTATCTCTACTATTATTCTGACATTTCACATTCTTAAAATAAAGTGGTGATCCTAATTGACCTAAGACAGGGAATTTTTACTATGATTTAAATGTCAGGAATTGTGAAAAACTGAGTTTAAATGTATTTGCCTGAGGTGTATGTAAACTTCCGACTTCAACTGTATATACTGTAAGATATGTAAACATTATTAAAGTGGCATTATTTGGAGCGCATTGTATAAAGTGACTAGTGATTKGTTTGTTAAAGTGGCCAGTGATTGGGTCTCAATGTAGGCAGCAGCCTCTCTGAGTTAGTGATCACTGTTTAACAGTCTGATGGCCTTGAGACAGAAGCTGCTTTTCAGTCTCTCGGTCCCAGCTTTGATGCACCTGTACTGACCTCGCCTTCTGGATAGTAGCGGTGTGAACAGACAGTGGCTCGGGTGGTTGATATCCTTGATCTTTTTGGCCTTCCTGTGACATCGGGTGCTGTAGGTGTCATGGAGGGCAGGTAGTTTGGCCCCGGTGATGCGTTGTGCAGACCGCACCACCCTCTGAAGAGCCTTGCGGTTAAGGACGGTGCAGTTGCCGTACAGGCTGTGATATAGCCCGACAGGATGCCCTCGATGGTTTTGGGTGACAAGCCACATTTCTTCAGCCTCCTGAGGTTGAAGAYGCGCTGTTGCACCTTCTTCACCACACTGTGTGAGTGGACCATTTCAGTTTGTCTGATGTATACGCCGAGGAACTTAAAACYTTCCACCTTCTCCACTGCTGTCCCTTCGATACGGTGGCACTGTATTATCCTCAAAGCGGGCAAAGAAGGTGTTTTTTCCCTGTACTGGTCTTGTTTGATTGCCTTGTGGATGGAATAGCTACACTGTTTATATTCAGACATATTCCCAGACCTCTTTCCATGGTTAAATGTGGTGGATTGCGCTTTCAGTTTTGCGCGAATGCTGCCATCCATCCACGGTTTCTGGTTAGGGTAGGTTTTAATAGTCAGTGGGTACAACCTCTCCAATGCACTTCTTTATAAATGCACTCACCGAGTCGGCGTATAGGTCGATGTTGTTCTGAGGCTGACCGGAACATATTCCAGTCCGCATGATCAAAACAATCTTGAAGTGTGGCTTCCGATTGGTCGGACCAGCGTTGATTGGTTCTCGTCACAGGTACATCCTGTTTGAGTTTTTGCCTATAAGACGGAAGGAGCAAGATGGCGTCGTGGTCGGATTTGCCGAAAGGAGGGCGGGGGAGGGCTTTGTATGCATCGCGGAAGTTGGAAAAGCAGTGGTTGAGGGTGTTGCGCATGCACATAGGGCAATCAATATGCTGGAAGAATTTAGATAGAAATGTTCTCAGATTTGCTTTGTTAAAATCCCCAGCTACAATAAATGCAACCTCAGGATGTATGGTTTCCAGTTTGCATATAGTCCAGTGAAGTTCCTTGATGGCCATCTTGGTGTCTGCTTGAGGGGGAATGTACACAGCTGTGACTATAATTGACGAGAATTCTCTTGGTAGGTAAAATGACCGGCACTTAATTGTAAGGAATTCTAGGTCGGGTGAGCAGAAGGACTTGAGTTCCTTTATGTTGTTATTACACCATGAGTCGTGTAATGCATTCATAAGCATACACCTCCGCCCTTCCTCTTCCCAGAGAGGGGTTAATCTGTGTCGGCATGATGCATGGAGAAGCCTGYTGGCTGAACCGATTCCGACAACATATCCTGTGAAACAGAGAATGTTATCATCTCTGATGTCTCTCTGGAAGGCAACCCTTGTTTGAATATTGTCTACCTTGTTCTCAAGAGACTGGACATTGGCTAGTAGTATACTCGGGAGCGGTGTGCGATGTGCACGTCTACGGAGCCTGGCCAGGTGGCCGCTTCGCCTTCCCATTCTGCGGCGTCGTTGTTTTAGATCGCCTACTGGAATTAGCTCCATTGTCCTGGGTGGTGGTTTGAACAGAGGATCCGCTTCTCGCATCTATGCGCTCTCCTTCTTGCATCTGTGCGCTCTCCTTCTTGCATCTGTGCYCTCTCCTCCTCTCACCTTTTCCCTTCGCTTGTGGACTTCAATGCACAACACATCAGCTGTATGTGACCTACATTGTTGTCACTATATTAGCTAAAGTAGTCAACATAGCTACAATCATGCAGTAACATTGGTGTATAGTCAGTAAGCAGTTTAGCACTTACACCGGTGGCAATAAATTTGTAAAACCAAAAGCATTCCTTGACTTGGAAGAGTTCCAGTGTTGTTGTTTAGTCATAGCCAGCTAGCTAATTCTATTTGAGCAGGGTGTTTGAGTAGGATAAGCTAGATAGCTGCATTTGCTAGCTAAGTAAGTGAAACTGAACGTGAAAAATTACTCTCTTGCTTCTCCTTTATTTTGGAAGAAATTGATATGTTCATAACTGTTTAACTATTGTCTTTCTCTGAGTCAATTACTCACCGCATTTTGTTCACTGCAGTGCTAGCTAGCTGTAGCTTATGCTTTCAGTACTAGGTTTATTCTCTGATCCTTTGATTGGGTGGACAACATGTCAGTTCATGCTGCAAAAGCTTTGATAGGTTGGAGGACCTCATCTGGAAGGTGTCATAATTACTGTGTAAGTCTATGGATGGGGTTGAGAACCATGAACCTCCTAGGTTTTGTATTGAAGTCAATATACCCAGAGGAGGACGGTTGTCCTCCGGCTACACCATGGTACTACCCTACAGAGCGCTGTTGAAGCTACTTTAGACCTTCATTGCAAAATAGTGTTTTAATCAATTATTTGGTGGTGTGTTTATATTTAGTATAGTTTTATCTAAAAAGGAATTTAAAACATGTTTTACTATTTTTATGAAATTCACTGAGGATGGTCCTCCTCAGAGGAGCCTCCACTGATCTACCAGAATGCATAATTTTACATTTTAGCCATTTAGCAGACACTCTTATCCAAAGCGACTTACAGTTGCGACTGTAAGTAAAAAAACATTTAAAAAAACATTTCCTTAGCGAAGTTATGGTGGGGAAATACATTTCGGGGGGGGGGGGGGGGGGGGAAAAAGACCGGGGGGGGGGGGGGGGGGGGGGGGGGGGGGGGGGGGGGGGGGGCAAAAGACCAGTGGCGGCAGAACGGAGTGCTCGAGTTGGGATGTAGGGTTTGAGCATAGCCTGAAGGGGCAGTTCCCCTTGCTGCTTCGTAGGCAAGCACTATGGTCTTGAAGTGGATGCGAGCTTCGACTGGTATCATACTACCAAATTCTTTACATCTACACTGTCCCAGTATGCCACCACACTACCAGTGTCTCAGACACATAACCACGTGTAGGCCTCAATATCCTACCCTCATAATACTGAAGCCATTTTGTAATATTATTTTACATGGGAACCGAGTGTTTTTGAGTATTTTGTAGTAGGTATTTTTGTAATTTATTGCATGTGCGTGTGTGCTGAAATGCTTCTTGGCCCCTTGTGAAAATATGTGTTCCCAATGTCCACTTTGGATGAGGAACAGGGGTCATGTTGGGTTTTGTAAAGCTCAAAGTAAAGGGGCTTTTCATGTTAAGCCAGTGTTATTTGCTTTAGTGMTTGCTGCCCAACCTTCCTACCTACCTACCTCCTGTGCCAGGTATAGTGGGTGAGTCCGGGTTTATGTTCAAAAGTGTGTTGAAAGTGTTTAATCTCTATTTATCTCCGGCTTTATTTCTCCATATTTTATTTTGGCTCTCTATTTCTACTGTGGTGTGTGTGTGTGCGCACGTCCCTGAATACTCCTCTCTAAAGGGGTCAGAATAACTACAGCGGCACGTGTGCAGTGTTCAATTATAACCAATTTCTAAGACTGTTTGGGGTATAGCAAAATTACAGGGGAAAGATGGTTTCCATTCCTGTGTGGCTTGCAGCAGTTTAATTTTCCCTGGAAAACAGGGAATCTCGTCCTGCCGGGTGAGGTAGCATACAGTCACAGTGAGCACCAGACCTGTGTTCAAGTAATGTTCTTTTTTTATTCATTTTAATTTTTAAAATGTTTTTWAAATAATTGGAGTGTTTGTTTGAGCCTGCCTAGAATGCCAGATGGGTGAGGTTTCTGGTGTTTTTGTTTCTGGTATCCTTTGACAGCTCTTTGGTCTTGGCCATAGTGGAGTTTGGAGTGTGACTGTTGTGGTTGTGGACAGGTGTCTTTTATACTGATAACAAGTTCAAACAGGTGCCATTAATACAGGTAACGAGTGGAGGACAGAGGAGCCTCTTAAAGAAGAAGTTACAGGTCTGTGAGAGCCAGAAATCTTGCTTGTTTGTAGGTGACCAAATACTTATTTTCCACAATAATTTCCAAATAAATTCATAAAAAACCCTACAATGTGATTTTCTGYWTTTTTTTTCTCATTTTGTCTGTCATAGTTGAAGTGTACCTATGATGAAAATTACAGGCCTCTCTCATCTTTTTAAGTGGGAGAACTTGCACAATTGGTGGCTGACTAAATACTTTTTTGCCCCACTGTATATATGTATGTATGTGTATATATATATGTATGTATGTATGTGTATGTATGTGTATATATATATATATGTGTGTGTGTAAATTTGCATCGTTCTGTAGGAATTTCCATTGTTTGATCATGGCACCTAAATAAAAGCACCGCATTCCTGATTAATTTGAATCAATGAAGTCATTTGTGTCTGGGACTGTCTATTGGACTTGATATGACATTTAGACATACTGTATGCCTGTCACAGTAAGTACAAGATCTTGGAAAGTAAGATCGAGTCAACGCTGAAGAAGAATCTGGAGATCCGTGAGGAGAAGATTCATGGTCTGGAGTCTCGACTGGAGGAGTCTAGTAGTCTTAACCAGCAGCTGCGCATTGAACTCAGCACCGTACGTACCTATACACCTCTTTCATTCACACAGAAACACACACTCCTACATATTTGAAGCACACACATTCTCTACTAATCATACTCTTGCACACACACACACACACACTTTCACTCTTACTTCTACTCTCTTTTATGTAACTTGTTCACTTACAATCTTTTCCCCCCCCCACACTGTTGACCTCTGTGCTGTGGTGATCAGTTGAAGAAGACTCTGGAGGCTCTGAGACAGAGGCAGGAGGAGGAGGAGGCCCACTCCCACAGCTCCACACAGCAGGCTGCAGTTCAGGGTCAGGTCCAGGGCAACAGCCAGGGTCAGGAGAAGTGGGAGACAGTGACGAGAGAGGCCACCGCAGAGCTCCTCAAACTCAAGGACCGCCTCATCGACATAGAGAAGAACGTGAGTGGTGTTCTTTGTATAGGGATGGAATGGGTGATATAGGATTAAATTAAAGGCAAGGTTCGAATGTTTGATTGAGCTTCTGATAAGGATTCCTCAGTAATGGCTGTGAATGCTTAGAACATGAGTAGCTAAACAGCAACTACAGTCTCTGTCAAAACATACTGGCATAAGCATGTGGCAAACTGTTATATAAATGGTATACACTGAGTGTACAGAACGCTTTCGACACCTTATAGAGTCCATAKCCCYAYGAATTGAGGCTGTTCTGAGGGCGAAACGGGGGGGTACGCAATTCAATATTAGAAAGGCGTTCTTAACATTTTGTACACTTGGTGTATTGTCCATGTATAATCTTACCCACTTCCCTCTTTCCTTTCAGAATGCAACCTTGCAGACAGAGAAGCACCTACTGAAAGATCAGCTGAGACAGCTAGACAACCAGAACAGCCAGCTGAATGCCCAGAATGTGGCCCTACAGGGGCAGGCTGTAGCACTGCAGCAGCACAACACAGCCCTGCACAAACAGACAGCCAAACTACAGGTACTAAAATACATACTACAGTGGCTCTACTCCAACATGCTACTGTGCTTCTCGCTCTGAGCTTGGCTGTGTGGTGGTCTGGTGGTTGTTTTTGTTTTTCACCCCATTGTTTGCATTCTTAGAGTAGCTGTGTCAGTTGTTGCCTATGTAGATGTTGTAGGATGACCAATTTGAGATGTAGAAAATGGAGATGTTGTGATAATCTGAGAATTATACCTCTGTGGTGTGTTTGAATGCCAGCTGACGCAGACAACATCTTAATGGTTTTAATAAAGTGATACTCTTCCTTTGTATCCTTCCGTTAGGTGGAGAACTCTACCCTCAACTCCCAGAGTGCATCTCTCATGGCCCAGAATGCCGTGCTGCAGGGCCAGGTGGGGGCTCTGGAGAGCYAGTCGGAGGCGTGGCAGCGGCAGCGGGAGGAAGCGCGGGCGGGTAGGGAGGGCGTGCTGCAGGACCACGAGCGCTTGCTGAGCGTTCACGAGAGACAGGCGGCGGAGTACGAGCAGCTCATCACCCAACACGCCACCCAGAAGGGCAACCAGAGAGCTCTGGAGAAGGAGCACCGTGCACTGGAGAACAAGTGGGTCACACACAGAACACACATACATACACACACTCACAGGGGTTACACAAACCACTAGGCAKAAACCACTGGGCACACACATGTTTTTATATACACTCCCGTTCAAAAGTTTGGGGTCACTTAGAAATTAGTGGGAGGCCCCGGTGCACAACTGAGCAAGAGGACAAGTACATTAGAGTGTCTAGTTTGAGAAACAGACGCCTCACAAGTCCTCAACTGGCAGCTTCATTAAATAGTACCCACAAAACACCAGTCTCAACGTCAACAGTGAAGAGGCGACTCTGGGATGCTGGTCTTCTAGGCAAAAGGATAAAAAAGGCAATAAATCAAGAATAAATCATTTTCTTTACATTTCTTTACACCTCACACACCAAGTGATTGCACACATATGGGTCAGACCGAAATGGGTCATACACACACACACTAGTGGTTTCAGATATCACCCTCTTCCATGGAAACTGTTCTCTTGTTTGTCTGCACACACCACACACCCTTGTTTTTCCACCGTCCCTCCTGTACTGGAAAGATTGTCCTATAGAGCCCCACAGTGGAGGAGTTATAATACCCATAAAACCAAGCGGTCAAACAGGCAACTGGTTCCAATCATATTTCCACCATTCATTTTTCCTATAGGGAATTTTAGAAACACTTAAAATAAGGGCTGTGTTTTGTGTAGGCTTACCCTGGCTTGACGTTTTGATAACCATGTAAATCTCTCTAGGACAAGATGACTTTTATCAATATATTCAGCTCTATTTACTCTCAGATTCGAAAATGCAAATTAGCATCAAAGTAGACATCATGCAAAACTACAAATCACTGCAAGCACCTGCATGTAATCTGTAGCTGACACCTTTTCTTAACAGGTATTGTGTCTATTTAAAACTTGCACAAGACTGTTCACAGAATTGTCAATTTTAAAGACATTTAGCCAATTTATTCATTACTACATTTAGCTAACATTAGATAGTTAATACAGATATTCTTACCTTTGCCTCGATTCAGCAGTCTCATCCAAATCATCATGGTATTTGTAGTTCTTTATGATAGCCACATTAGCAGCTAATTAGCGTTTCATTTTGGGGGGGTAAATCCATGCAAATATATTGATAAAAGTCACCTTGTCCTAGAGAGATTTACATAGTTATCAAAACATCAGGCCAGGGTAAGACTACACTAAACACAGCCCTTATATTACGTGTTTCTAAAATCCCCTATGGGAAAAAAATTAATGGTGGAAAAGCGATTGGAACCATTTTCCTGTTTGAACGCTAGGTTTTATGGGTATTATGACTCATTATGTGGTACTCTATTYTGAACCTTACCGTCAGTTCAGTTTAAATGGAGTGATGTGAGAGGCACTGTGGACTGGCTCGCTGACTAATAATCTCTCCTCCTAGCCTTCTCTCCTTTATGAATAATGGAGTAGGGGCCTGGGTTTGAGGCCCATGGATTAGAAGAGTCTGCCTGCTGTACCGTCAAGGGCCTAATCAGCTGGAATGTCAGCTGGTCTATATATGGGTTGTGTTTTTGTTAGGGCACGCTGGAGCAAAATGTTTTTTAACAAAACTAAAATGAGTGGTTATTGGACAGGTTGAGGTAGTCCCTCCCTGTTTCGGTCAGTGTTTTTCTTCTTCATTTGGTGAAAATGAATGAAACGACCCTGATGGGATAGCCAAGGTCTGTGATCATGGCAGCTCTTAGAACAAACCACCACCACGTCACAGGCGCTCAATATCTCATGACTTTTCCAACCAACTCTAGTCCAATCTAACATCGCTATTGTTGTTTCTTTCTTATTAAGTGTAAAGAGAGGTTAGGTGGTTTGGTGATCATTAGGAATCTATAAGAGATGGGATCACCATGGCCTATTTTAGATGTAACACAACACACAACCTGGGGACAGTTAACTGGGCACCATATATCTGTTTATGTGACTACTGTGGAGGTTCTATCTTTAACCCAGTCTCCGTGTCTCTCTCTGTGCAGGTACATAGTGCTGCTGAAGCAGAAAGATGCCATGGAGACAGTGGAGTCCACCCTTCAGAAGGAGAGGGAGAGTCTAGGAGAGGAGATCCACAAAAATGCGCTGATTCTGGGGGAGAACCAGAGTCTGAGGGGGGAGGTGGACCGGTGAGCTCAGTCAGTACAGCAGCACCTCTATACAACCACACCTACTAACTCCAGCTTTACAAACGTCACCATATGGGAGAGAATGAAGGTAGCCTAGTGGTTAAGAGCATTGGGCCAGTAACTGAAAGGTCACTGGTTTGAATCCACAAAGCCGGCTAGGTGAAGAAATGTGCACTTGAGCAAGGCACATTATTCTAATTGATGCTCTAAGTTGCTCTGAATAAGAGTGTGCTAAATTACTAAAATGTAGAGAACCGTGTTTCCAATGGAAAATATGAGTGCAGCAGAAACACTGGTAGAGTACAGCCTGACGCTGGTACCCTCTGGTGGTTACATACTGTAATGGCTGACTTTCTCCTTATCTTGCTCCGTATAGACACACTACCACGTATCATGTAACACTACAATCAGATAAAACTTGTTGCCAAGTGGAAAAGTCTGTGAATGGGCTGAAACAATCAGTATGGCTGAACTCAATGCAAAAATCGAACAAAATTAACTAACTACAAAACTGACGATCTGACCCTAAAATGAGGCTTTTGAAGAGTGATTTATTTTGCAAAGCACCAGGACCTCATATGTCTCTTCATACTGTCTCTTGACATCCCCTGTAGGTTGACCCAGACTCACTCCCAACTGCGTGCGGAGTATGACGGGCTGCAGGTGCAGACCAAGGAGTTGAAGACCGGTCTGAACAGAGCTCAGCTGGAGGTAAACCGCTGGCAGGCCAGATACGACTCGATGAAGGAGCAGCACCAGGGCCTGGACATCTCCATGACCAAGCTGGACAACCACTGTGAGGTACACAGACCACTGACACTCGAGGACTGCAATCAGCTACTGCACATACAGCTTTTATGCTTTAGAGACTTGAAAGTGCAGTTTCGTCCAGAAGTAGGCTTAATTTGTGTCCTAATCTTTAATATACAACTTCATCAGGGTCAGTGTAACCATTGACTTAAACCATATGAAACGTTTAGTGCATTTCTAAAGTTGGATATAATGCAATTGAATTGTAGTGACACATGTACATGCTGCAGTTTTAGCAACAGTGTGTATCTGTGTGTTCTGTCTCCAGCTGCTGACCCGTCTGAAGGGGAACCTGGAGGAGGAGAACCACCACCTACTGAGTCAGATCCAGATGTTGAGCCAACAGAACCAGACCCTGCTGGAGAGAACCATGGAGAGCAAGGAGCTCTACCACGAAGAGCAGAAACAGTACATGTAAGTAGATGTGTGTGTGTGTGCAGGTATAGAGGAAAGTCATTTTGATAATTGAATGTCATAAATAAATCTAACAACTCCTGTGTTTCCAGTGACAAGTTGAACTTGCTCCGGAGGCAGAAGGAGAAACTGGAGGAGAAGATCATGGATCAGTACAAGTTTTATGATCCAACCCCTAAAAAGTTAGTACTGTTACATTTTGATTTGCTAATGTAGCTTAGTCAATTAACTATGAATAGGATGACAAATGGATCCATTAGCAAGCCCTAGATCCCAGAGCTTTTCCTGGTCAGGTCATATGGTCAGTAAACCCTCCTGCCCAATTGTCCTGTATGCCTATAGCCTACCTTAGCTGTCCTCGTGCTCTCACAGCTTGGATAGAAAGTTTGTGCTGCATAAAACCTGTCTATTAATGCCAAATACAATCAGTCCACCATCAAAASAATAGCTTACTATGGATTGTTTCATTATGTAGACAATGTAGTCTAGCCTACTAGCCTAMCTATAGCTTCTGTATTTACAGTATTTAGCAGGTATCCTTTTTATATTACACATTGGAACTTGGACTCCACGCTGCCGGGGTGATCTTTCTCATCACTCGTAGGCTTACCAGTGTTCACAGAAGGGGAGGTCACTCTCATGAGTGCCGCTGGGCCTCTGGTAGTCATCAGCTTGGTTTTCTGGGAGAGGAGGAGGAGGGCTGGCACTATTCTCGAGAGGTGGAAGAAAAGGAGGAACAAGGCCACTGTCATTGCCAGGCCCGGGCAGTGAGGTCTCTGAGGGGCTGGCAGGCTGCTAGTACTATGTGCTGCATCAGTAGGCCGACTAGCTTCCACCTGCCATGGTGTTTCGTCTGTCGAGGATGAGGTGGTAGCTTTGCTGCAGGCGTTTCCACTAGTCCAGTGTGACCTATGGGCTGAAGTTAGATGGATGTCTGAGTGTAACTGTGATTTCCTTTTTGTCTGTGTCTGTCAGGAGGAACCATTGGGCCGGGGCCAAGGCTCTGGCCAAACTCATCAAGCCCAAGAACAGACAGGACAGCTCCAGGGAGAGGGTGCGGAGCGCCCCTGACATTCCCCTGCCCGAACCTCCCACCTTGGACTTCCCTGACGTCCCTCCCCCCACGCCTCCCCCTCCACTGCCCCCACGCCAGTCCTGCCTCAGCCTGGACTCTGTATGGAACCACTCTCTGGAGGAGAACCACCATGGACAGGGACACTTCCCTGCCCTCAACCCCACCCCCACATACTCCAGCAGAGGTAAGACAGACAGAGGGGATGTCTACTCATCCAGGGTAGTTCTACCCCTGAATAATGGAAGTTGTCCTGGCCCTACAGTTCTACAAGTCCTATTTTTTTCCACAAGAGGTAGCTGTAAACTAGCTACACAAAATCTAAAATGTCTTCCCCCTCAAACTCATCTTGCCTTTGTTTTTTTGAAGTCTGTTCTTCATTCTCTACTAGTTCAATGGGGATCTGTTGCATGACTAAACATTTTAATACTTTATCTCGTCATCTTTGTTGGGCAATTTCGGGCCCTGTTCATTTATATAATGCATGCAGTTAACTACTTTCACTCAATCTCTTTCTCCCTCTTCTCTTTGTCATTGTGTGTAAAACATAACCCCCTCCTGTTCAGTACCCCCATTCCTTGCCCCAGCCCTGTCAACAGTAACCACAGTCCTGCCAGCAGTACCCCCTGTCACTGCAGCCAAGCGGTTTGGCTTTCTGAGGACTAGGAGTCAGGAGAAGGTTCCCAAGACGCCTCCCTCACAACGTTCTTGCTCTAGACGCCTTCGCTTCTGGTCCTCCTCTGACATCCCCACCTGCACCACCGAGCCCCTCCCACCCATCATTGGACAGTTCTAACACCACCACCTTCACTCATTCCTCTTTATAACACCACCATCTTCACACATTCCTCTTTATAACACCACCATCTTCACTCATTCCTCTTTATAACACCACCATCTTCACTCATTCCTCTTTATAACACCACCATCTTCACACGTTCCTCTTTATAACACCACCATCTTCACTCATTCCTCTTTATAACACCACCATCTTCACACGTTCCTCTTTATAACACCACCATCTTCACACGTTCCTCTTTATAACACCATCTTCACTCATTCCTCTTTATTTACCCCCTTCTTTTATCTGTAGCATCTTTACTTTTTGGCCCCGTAATTATTTCCTTACAGAAAACAGATGTCTTAATGCACACATATACACACTTATCAAGCTTTCCTCCCATCACAACACACACACACACACACACACACACACACACACACACACACACACACACACACACAACCACACACACACACACACACACACACACACACACACACACACACACACACACACACAGAACTCTGAACTGAACAGGCTAGTTTGAGGCCTCCATCCTCACACCAGGCACTCCACTCTGGTAGACCCTGCAGTAAGTAGCCTTGTTTTGGATTGGAGCCCCCCTTGCTGCAGCCATCCAACAGCTTTGCCTACTTCTGTGAGAATGAGAGATCTGTGTGTCACCTGATATGGTTAATCATGTAAAGTGGGTAACTGTGAAGAGCGATGCCTACCATCCCAATAAAGGCAGTTAATCTGTCTGCTCTGTCTCTTAGTCTGGCAGCCAGTATCAATACCATGTTCCACATGGATGAAGGAATGTTGAGAGGAGAATTACTTGGAGGCAATCTGCAATATTTACTGCTATTCAAAGGARTTCTGCTCCCCCCCCAGGAGTGATATAAATACCACTTAGGGAGTGATTGAGTGTTTAGGTTGCCTGTGTACACATGCTCTCTGTGCCACGTTGTTCCATGTTAAGTGTTAGCCTGTGTTGCATTGCTGATAATGACTGCCTCCAGCTAGCACTATACTCTCCCTGACTCTCCTTGTCTCACACCCAAACACCACAATCTCACATCTTCCTTTATTCCATATCCTGTACTCTTGTGTGCCGTGTGTCTGTCACTTTCTGCCATGCTTTTTTACAATCACCATCCATCTCTTTTCCCTCCACACCATTCTTGTCATCCCCTCGCTCAGCCCACCTTAATGACAATGGCTGTGCTAAAATACATAATAACTGTTCTATTGGATCTATTGATGTATGTGACTACTAAACACGGTAGGCTTTGCATCAATGACCAATCCCATGCTTGACTGAGGGAGCAGGGAAGGGAATCAAAGGCTTTGGCCWGCCAGTAGCCTACCAGACACCCTACTGACTGAGACACTGCTGTCTGTTAGCGTATTAACGCACTCTTTTTTTCACCTTTATATAACCAGGTAGGCTAGTTGAGAACAAGTTCTCATTTGCAACTGCGACCTGGTCAAGAATAAAGCAAAGCCGTTCGACACATACAACAACACAGAGTTACACATGGAATAAACAAAACATACAGTCAATAATACAGTTMAAGAAAATCTATATACAGCATGTGCAAATGAGGTAAGATAAGGGAGGTAAGGCAATAAATAGGCCATGGTGGCAAAGTAATTACAATATACCAATTAGACACTGGAGTGATTGATGTGCAGAAGATGAATGTGCAAGTAGAGATACTGGGGTGCAAAGGAGCAAGATAAATAAATAAATACAGTATGGGGATGAGTTCATTGGATGAGCTATTTGCAGATGAGCTATGTACAGGTGCAGTGATCTGTGAGCTGCTCTGACAGCTGGTGCTTAAAGCTAGTGAGGGAGATATGAGTCTCCAGCTTTAGTGATTTTTGAAGTTCGTTCCAGTCATTGGCAGCAGAGAACTGGAAGGAAAGGCGGCCAAAGGAGGAATTGGCTTTGGGGGTGACTAGTGAGATATACCTGCTGGAGCGCGTGCTACGGGGGGATGCTGCTATGGTGACCAGTGAGCTAAGGCGGGGCTTTAGCTAGCAAAGACTTGTAGATGACCTGGAGCCAGTGGGTTTGGCGACGAGTATGAAGCGAGGGCCAGCCTACGAGAGCGTACAGGTCGCAGTGGTGGGTAGTATATGGGGCTTTGGTGACAAAACGGATGGCACTGTGATAGACTGCATCCAATTTGTTGAGTAGAGTGTTGGAGGATATTTTGTAAATGACATCGCCGAAGTCGAGGATCGGTAGGATGGTCAGTTTTACGAGGGTATGTTTGGCAGCATGAGTGAAGGATGCTTTGTTGCGAAATAGGAAGCCGATTCTAGATTTCATTTTGGATTGGAGATGCTTAATGTGAGTCTGGAAAGAGAGTTTACAGTCTAAGCAGACACCTAGGTATTTGTAGTTGTCCACATATTCTAAGTCAGAACCGTCCAGAGTAGTGATGCTGGACGGGTGGGCAGGTGTGGGCAGCGACCGGTTGAAGAGCATGCATTTAGTTTTACTTGTATTTAAGAGCAGGTGGAGGCCACAGAAGGAGTGTTGTATGGCATTGAAGCTCGTCTGGAGGTTAGTTAACACAGRGTCCAAAGAAGGGCCAGAAGTATKCAGAAWGGTGTCGTCTGRGTAGYGGTGGATRAGAGAATCACCAGCAGCAAGAGCGACATCGTTGATGTATACAGAGAAAAGAGTCGGCCCGAGAATTTAACCCTGTGGCACCACCATAGAGACTGCCAGAGGTCCGGACAACAGGCCCTCCGATTTGACACAATGAACTCTATCAGAGAAGTAGTTGGTGATCTTTCTCTCTCTTCTGAGATCTAATCAGACAGGAAACTGCCAAGGCCTTCACTTCCTGTTGAAGTAGAACTGTCAGTGTTCTATTCTGTCTCAGCAGGCCAAGGTTCAGCCTGAATAAGTAAAATTGGATTTAGCCTATTATACTTTCGTTATGACTAATCGGATAGCAACATTGGTAGGTCCAAAATGCCTCTGAAAACCATTGGTGTATGTACCTTGTCATTTGGAAAGGTCTGACTGAAGAAGTGATAATTGAGACTACTATACATCAGTGTACCGTAGTAAACACGCCAAAGGCCAGGAGTCAACTTGTTCCCTTAGAAAGCTTTTGCTGACGGTAACCCTTCTCTGCTTTAACAAATGTATAGTCCACCTGCCCTAACTGTGTCCACTGTCCAGCAGCCTCCAGCTCACCTGCGTCTGCTGWGTCCAGAATGGGGTTTGTTTGGAAGGATATGGTACAATCATAGATACTAACTGCTCTGTCATTGTTTCCCTAGCACTAAACAACAGTGGAGTGTCCAGAGGCAGGGAGCTGTTCCGTGCTTCAGGGGGCAGCAGTGAGGGTGTGAATGGCACTGAGGAGCTGTACGCCAGACGGAGAGGTGTGGAGCTAGGGGGGGCTGCTGCTCACTCCACCCCCGTCAACCAGCCCTCCACCTCAGGCCTGACACCCAGCTCCAGGCCTGGACGCAGGCCCAAAGGTACAGTGGGCCCAATGCCCATGCYCTGCCGTCTTCAATGACCATGACATAGTATAGGCCCGCAGTATGTCCTTTCTATGTCATGAAACAAATTTGCTTCAGTCTCTACTTAGTCATTAACCAGGTTTCCATCCACAGTTTTGTGGCAGATTGGGCAAGTTTGCAATTTTACTGCAACTTATTTTGTGACAAAACCATTGCAAGAGTTGAAAATGCGATGGAAACACATTTAACTTCTGCTTTAATCCCCCTTCTTCTCTGTAACCATTACCCAGGTTGTTGCTGTAAATGAGAATGTGTTCTGTCAACTTACCTGGTAAAATAAGGGTTAAATAAATGTTATTCAGTACATGACACTTCATCACAAAAGTGATTTTTATGTGCACTACGTATTCACGCACAGCATTTTATCTGCACCAAGTCAGTTTGATGGAAACCCCTTTGGTGGGGAAATGTGCATCTTTTTTTAAATATTTGCATGACAATCTGTCGCCAATTGGATAGAAACCTAGCTAGTGTTCTAGAATAACACCAAACAGGTGACTTAAGTCCCTAATCCCCCAGAATGCATTGTTTACAGTGCTGAAAAATCTGGCTGACAATCAGTGTTCAGTGCTTTCTAATGGAATAATTCTGCTGTCCTCAGTCAATAATCACAGTCGCGGTCTAATGGAAAGTTTGTTTACTTTGCTTGAAACCTTCTGGTCGAATCTCAGAACCTTGTCCCATCAACTGGGGAATAGATACACAAACACTTACAGGAAGGAGCCTTGTGGTTTTAGGCTACATCATCTTGCAGAGTCAGTTTCTACATGATATTATACAGGAGCAACATTTGGATTCAGTATGTAGATACTAAGTCAACTATCTATAGTTTATCTATAGGCTGTCATATAGGGTTGAAGCGTGTTGAGAGACATAAGCTTATGGTTATGCTCATGTAAAATGAAAATCTTTTTTATACTTGAAATACTGGCGGCTCACTTCCTACTGTGTGTAAATACAGTAGTTTTAGTTTTTAGTTTTTATCCTACAGCTTGGAGATTACCCTTAATCGCCCTTTACTTTACTTTCAGTGTGTACACTTTCAGTTGTAAAGTGGGACAGGAACAGTTAATAAGAGACGTTGGTGCAATGATGTGGTAAAGTTGTGGGGAAACGTCTGTTAAGACCAATGACTCATAACACGTACCTTTATCGCTCTATAAATGTGTGATGACGTGAATGAGTAACTCTCACTTCCCCCTTTTCTGTCTGTGTCCTCTGCAGGTTTCATCTATGAGGACGACTCTCGGGTTCACTCCCCTGATGCTCATTTTGTCCATGGAAACGCAGGTAAAGAACAAGGATGATCAATACATGTCAGACGGCTCTGTGTCCCTCTCACTAGGTTTCTTTCATTCTTGCTCACTCTCTTTTTTCTTATTCATTCTTTCTCTCCCTTACCTCTCTGAGCCATAGTGAAAATGTAGTCCCCTCCATCTCTTTCTCTGCAGGTTATCGACCAGGCTCTGCTGAGCTCAGTCGCAACACCTCCAGCAGCAACTCCCCTGTCAACTGCAAAGGTACAACCAGCATCTATTCCTATCTGTAAACCCTGCAAAGTACCTATTCAATAGATTTTTTTATTTTTTACAATCATTGCTTTCTATACCAGACTTGATGTTACACTAAGCATATCTCCAACCGCTATTTTAGCCTGCTTTTTGGTACTATCTATCCCCAACTACGGACTTAATGAAGTCATTTTCGGCAGTTATCTATCTCTACCTCCCTCTGTCCATCCAGATTCCCTGGAGCACCTGCAGGACCGTTCTGCCAGTCTGCCCAGTGATGACGTAGTTGGCCTTAGTCACGACGTGTCCCACTCCCTGACCCTCCCCTGGAGCGCAATTGTCCCTTACGACACACACTCCCACACCCCGGTCCAGAGGAGTGCTCCCCAGCCTGGCAGCGAGATGGTCACCTTGGAAGAGTTCCTGGAAGAGAGCAACACCCTGTCACCACCCACTGTAAGCATTGACACACACATACGTGCCAACCACTGTAAGCATAGAGAGATAATGTGTCATGTGGAGATGGATGAAGGGTGTGGGATGTGGGGGTACTAGCTTAGTATGGCTAAACATATTCATCAACAACTGGAAGATCTGACACATACTATGTCATAAAGTGATGTATGGGGGGGTTTGGCATGAATGGCGTTGTGGATATAGCCAGTAGTTTTGCTTGACACATATATTCTGGGTTGTTAAATTTCACCAGCCACTATAAGCATACAGTGTCATATGGAAATGGATGAAGGCATTGTGGCTTCTTATGGCCAAATCTCATGTTTTAAATTATGATGTGCAATCATTTAGTCTAGGTTGGCTGAATTATTTAACTATCTCCCAAAAAGAGCCTCTAAAATATGAATGGTCTGAACTAAGTTTGTTTTTTACATCTGCAAATGAGGAATACTGAACAGGTTTCTCTCTTTAAGTCCCCAGTTTCAGATATAAGGTAAGGTCTAGTTCTGTGGTGAGTGATGCTATGTAAAGCASGTTTTTCAGAGAGCGAGAGCGCTCATCCTAGAATATCCGAGCATATCCTGGGGGTATGCTAATTTTGTATAGAGCAGACCTAACTCTATTCAATTAATCTAAACAGGAACATTTTGAATTTGGCAAAAAATTCAAAAGGAAATGATCTCAACAGAGAGAAATGTCCTCCTGTGTGCTACCTACAGCATATCCCTCTACTAGAATGCCCATACTTCAATGAAGAGATCTTCTCCATCCTAGAGGGGGAAATCCAATCATTTCCAGGCCCAGGGACATGTACTAGTCTGTGGTGACCTAAATGCTAGAACTGGACAAGAACCTGACACCCTCAGCACACAGGYGGACAAACACCTACCTGGAGGTGACAGCATTCCCTCCCCCATATGCCCCCCTAGGCACAACTACGACAACATAATCAACAACTCCTGAGGCTCTGTCGCACGCTGGTTATGTGCATAGTTAATGGTAGGCTTCGATGGGAATCCTACGGTAGGTACACCTATAGCTCATCTCTTAGCAGTAGTACCGTAGACTACTTTATCACAGACCTCAACCCAGAGACTGTGTTCAGTCAGCTCACTGACACCTCTATCAGATCACAGAAAAATCACAGTCTACTTGAACAGAGCAATACTCATCAAAGCCATAGGAACCAAATAATATTAAATGGTYTAGATGGAAGGAAAGTAGTGTGGAAACATACCAAAAAACAATTAGGCAACAACACATTCAATCCCTTTTAGACAACTTCCTGGACAAAATGTTTTACTGTAATAGTGAAGGTGTAAACTTAGAACAGTAGAAAGCCTAAACAGTATATTTGATCTCTCAGCTTCCCTATTAAATCTAAAAATGTCAAGCAGACAACCTAAGAAAATTAACAATGACAAATGGTTTGTAATGAATCCATAAACCTAAAAGAAATTGAGAAATGTAACCAAAAACATAGAGACCCTGAACCTGAGCCTACGCTTTCACTATGGTGAATCACTAAAACAATACTTCTATGCCATCAAAAGAAACATCAAATTTGACATACAAATMAGGATCTGGATAAAAATACTTGAATCAGTTATGGAACCCATTGCACATTATGGTTGTGAGGTCTGGTGTTCGCTCACCAACCAAGAATTCACAAATTGGGACAAACACCAAATTAAGACTGCATGCGGAATTCTGCAAAAATATCCTCWGTGTACAARGTAAAACACCAAATAATGCATGCAGAGCAGAGTTGGGCCAATACCTGTTAATGATCAAAATCCAGAAAATAACCATTAAARTCTACAACCACCTAAAAGGAAGCGATTTCCAAACCTTCCGTAACAAAGCCATCACCTACAGAGAGATMAACCTGGAGAAGAGTCCCCTAAGCAAGCTGATCCTYGGGCTCTGTACACAAATCCCAGGACAGCAACACAATTAGACCCAACCAAATCATGAGAAAACAAAAAGATAATTACTTGACACATTGGAAAGAATTAACAAAAAATCTGCGCAAACTAGAATGCTATTTGGCCCTAAACAGAGAGTACACAGTAGCAGAATACCTAACCACTGACTGACCCAAAATGTAAGGAAATCTTTGACTATGTATAGACTCAGTGAGCATAGCCTTGCTATTGAGAAAGGCCGCAGTAGGCAGACCTGGCTTTCAAGAGGATACRGGCTATGTGCACACTGCCCACAAAATGAGGTGGAAACTGAGCTGCACTTCCGAACCTCCTGCCAAATATATGACCATATTAGACACACATTTCCCTCAGATTACACAGACCCACAAAGAATTCTAAAACAAATCCAATTTTGATAAACTCCCATATCTATTGGGTGAAATACCACAGTGTGCAATTACAGCAGCAAGATTTGACCTGTTGCCACAAGTAAAGGGCAACCAGTGAAGAACAAACACCATTGTAAATACAACCCATATTTATTGATTTTCCCTTTTTTACTTTAACTACATTACCAGTCAAAAGTCTGGACACACTTACTCAAGTTTTTTTTTTTTACTATTATCTACATTGTAGAATAATAGTGAAGACATCACAACTATGAAATAACACATATGGAATCATGTAGTAACCAAATAAGTGTTAAACAAATCAAAATACATTTTATATTTGATATTCTTCAAAGTAGCCACCCTTTGCCTTGACAGCTTTGCACACTCTTGTCATTCTCTCAACCAGCGTCATGAGGTAGTCCTGGAATGCATTTCAATTAACAGYTGTGCCTTGTTAAAAGTTAATTTGTGGAATGTCTTTCCTGAATGCGTTTGAGCCAATCAGTTGTGTTGTGACATGGTAGGGGTGGTATACAGAKGATSGSCCTATTTGGTAAAAGACCACGRCCATATTAATGCAAGAACAMCTCAATTAAGCAAAGAGAAATGACAGACCATCATTACTTTAAGACATGAAGGTCAGTCAATCTGGAAAATTTCAAGGACTTTGAAAGTTTTTGCAACTGCACTTTAAGAAACTATCAAGTGCTATGATMMAACTGGCTCTCATGAGGACTGCCACAGGAAAGGAAGACCCAGAGTTACCTCTGCTGCAGAGGATAAGTTCATTAGCGTTACCGGCKTCAGAAATTGCAGCCCAAATAAATGCTTCAGAGTTCAAGTAACAGACCCATCTCAACATCAACTGTTCAGAGGCCTTCATGGTTGGATTGCTGTAAYGAAACCACTACTAAAGGATACCAATAAGATGGAGAGACTTGCTTGGGCCAAGAAACACTAGCAATGGACATTTGACCAGTGGAAATCTTTTCTTTGGTCTAATGAGTCAAAATTTGAGATTTTTGGTTCCAACTGCCGTGTCTTTGTGAGAAGCAGAGTAGGTGAACGGATGATCTCCGCATGTGTGGTTGCCACCGTGAAGCATGGAGGAGGTGTGATGGTGCTGTCTGTGATTTATTTAGAATTCAAGGCACACAACCAGCATGGCTACCACAGCATTCCACAGTGATACGCTGGGTTGGGCTTGATCCCATCTGGGTTGGGCTTAGTGGGACTATCATTTGTTTTTCAACAGGACAATGACCCAACACACCTCCAGGCTGTGTAAGGGCTATTTGATCAAGAAGGAGAGTGATGGAGTGCTGCATCAGATGACCTGGCCTTCACAATCACCCAACCTCAACCCAATTGAGATGGTTTGGGATGAGTTGGACAGCAGCGTGAAGGAAAAGCAGCCAACAAGTTCTCAGCATATGTGGGAACTCCTTCAATACTGTTGGAAAAGCATTCCAGGTGAAGCTGGTTGAGTGCCAAGAGTGTGCAAAGATATCATCGGGGCAAAGGATGGCTACTTTGAAGAATCTCAAGTATAAAATATATTTGTATTTGTTGAACACCTTTTTTGGTTACTACATGATTCCATAGGTGTTATTTAATGTCTTTATTAGTATTCTACAATGTCGAATTTTTTTTAAATAAAGAAAAACCCTTGAATTCCCAGTGATCCAGGAATTTGAGCATGGAGAGTTATAGCTCTGGATGSACTCCCTCCCTGGGTGATGAGGGTTTATTTCCTTGACAAATCTGTCTACGTACTGTTTCTGTCTCCCTTCTCCCTCCCCTCAGGTGCAGTCAGGCAGTCGGGAAGATCTGGTGGCGGACTACTTCAACCCATTAGAACAGAGAGAGAGATCCACCCTTTGTCGGCCCTCTCCTCTGAGAYATGGAGCCAAGACCCCCACCAGCTATGTTACGCCCACTGTGAAGAGAGACACAGACCGCCACCGGGCTGGCGAGGGGCCAGGCAGGACCTCCAAACCAGGCCAGTGTGTCAAGCCCAGCGTCCGGCTACAAGAGGGATCCACCTCCATGCCCCAGTCCCACTCACAGACCCTACCCAACCGGACCAGCAACGGGTTAGGGACAGGGGGGCGGCCTTTACCCCTGGGACCCTTTTCACCCTGTGGAGGAGGTCTGGGCAGCAGCAGTTTGTCTCGGACCTTCAGCCTGGCCTCCGCTGACCTGCTGCACTCCAATGGTCCAGGTAGCTACCTGCCAGACATGGAGGCAGGAGGCTCGCCCAGCCGAGGTGGTGGGGATGGGGTGGTCAGGAGGCCTGGGGCTGGAGCCACGGCCAGGGAGCGCCCCCAGTCTGCCAGGTTAGCAGGACCCTTGGACATAGACCCCCGCAGACTGTCTCTGGCTCCACCCAAAGAGGAACCTCTCAGCCTGGCCCCTCCCCAGCACCACTCCTCCCTGTCCCTGCAGCCCAAGTGCTACGGAGGGAGAACAACACCAGGCTCCACCCCCAGGAACAACAGCCCCAGCTCCGGACTYCAGCAACAAGGACAGCCCACCCACCAGAAGAACCACTGTGGGGAGGTTGCCATGTTGAGGGCAGCGCCGGCTCTGAGGCTGGAGGAGCCACAGGAGGGGGATGCGAGGCTCCAGGCTAACTGCCCGCTGCTGAAGAAACCAGAGGTGGGGGGAGGAGGWGGGGGGCTGAGCTGCAGCACAGAGGAGCACCCCAGGAGCACCRCCCCAGACCCCAACAACGACCCTCAGACTGTGTGGTATGAGTACGGCTGTGTCTAGGAGCCGTTATTGTAGTGGCAGGCCTCAGTACTGTACAAAACCTTTTCTTCCTGCTAAACCACAGGATACCTGGTCTGGCACCGCTAGGCTGGTCCTCACTGTACTGGACCACATCCTTTCTGTTTCTGACCATTTGAAACTTCCTAGCTGCTTTTAAAGCTTCATAAAGGAAATTCTACCCCAAAGAGAACACCACACCACAGGGCGCTGTACCCAGCTGGCAACATATGGTTGATTTGCATGACCAACACGTGGGCATGGTACTTGGGACCGCCAGTGCCGCAGTTACATTAACGTGTACAGGAATGCTTTGAGGAAGGCAAAAGCACTAGAGAGCAACGAATGTATTTTTCTTTTCTTCTATTGGACAACACTGGTTGCTCTATGTGCACTGTATGCACAGCACAGTGGGTCTGGCCCTGTCCAATGAGTTCTATTCTGAATCTGAAAAACTAACATTTTGGGGAAGGAGAGAAAGACCACTCCCAGAGTAATTGCATGGTAACGTCTGTCCTCCATCTTTAGGAGCTTGAGGACAGATTGTTTATCTCAACACAGCCTCAGTGACACATTACTGGAAATGGGTCCGCTCCCACTTTGAACATGCTGTTTTCTGTTGCGTCTGTGGGTGACCCAAACTATAGGCTTTTGCGTATATCTCATCTCAAAGTGAAACTGGCTTGTGGGGAGCATGTAATTCATCCCATATCTGTTTTTGTGTACGCGAGGCAGGACGAAACAGGCAGATATACCATAGAGGGAGGGAACACCAGACTGACCAACTCATGAAGAGAGACAAAGCAGGGCTTTTTGTAGCAAGAGGGGACCATTTCTGGAGGAAAGGATTGAGTGAGTTTAAGATGAAGAAAGATGGAGATTTGGAYATGATTGACATAATGGTGATGATGGACAGAGAGAAATTAAGAAAGATGAATGAGAGTTTGAGACATTGGTCAGGTTGAAGAATTAAAAAATGAAATGTATAATGTTCTCCATGACTAACCACCATTAATGCCCCCAGAAAACTGATCCCTATACAATAGATATCTTGTATGTGCAGAAAAMAAATCTTATTTTCCAAATACAATCCGAAGAGCACTATAAGACAAGGATGAATAAGTAGATATGTGTCTGAACACTGGATACATTTTTATTACAGAAAACTAATCGGTGACATTATCGACAAGAGGCTATTAAAGGATTGTCTTTTTAGTTTTGAATTATTGATAGTGGAATTATAGTTGGAATTATTACATTTTGTATATTTTTTTTACACCGCTACCCAGCTCTAAAATGTCAGTAAGACTCAATGTATTTATTATGTTCCTCTCAAATGACAAAACTATGTCTGCTTYTTTGTGTTTTTATCTTCTCACCTAAATGAGTTTGTTGTGAAGTTGAGTGTGTGGTTCACTAAGGGTGGTGTCATTTTGAATTGTGCACAACCTCTCATTATCGTAATGTATTGATGCGTTTTCTGATAAAAATCTCATTAGACTTCTCTATTAGGTAGACGACTAGTCCGCCTATTAGAGTGTATTATAGTACAGTTGAAGTGGGAAGTTTACATACACTTAGGTTGGAGTCATTAAAACTTGTTTTTCAACCACTCCACACATTTCTTGTTAACAAACTATAGTTTTGGCATGTTGGTTAGGACATCTACTTTGTGCATGACACAAGTAATTTTTCCAACAATTGTTTACAGACAGATTATTTCATTTATAATTCACTGTATCACAATTCCAGTGGGACAGAAGTTTTTGGGTCGATTGGAGGTAGGCCTTGAAATACATCCACATCTTCAAACTCAGTGCCTCTTTGCTTGACATCATGGAAAAATCAAAAGAAATCAGCCAAGACCTCAGAAAAAAAAATTGTAGACCTCCACAAGTCTGGTTCATCCTTGGGAGCAATTTACAAACGCCTGAAGGTACCACGTTCATCTATACAAACAATAGTACGCAAGTATAAACACCATGGGACCACGCAGCCGTCATACCGCTCACTTATACACATCTAGATGTGTATAAGAGACAGCCTCTGGTCTGATGAAACAAAAATAGAACTGTTTGGCCGTAATGACCATCGTTATGTTTGGAGGAAAAAGGAGGATGCTTGCAAGCCGAAGAACACCATCCCAGCCGTGAAGCACGGGGGTGGCAGCATCATGTTGTGGGGGTGCTTTGCTGCAGGAGGGACTGGTGCACTTCACAAAGTAGATGGCATCATGAGGCAGGACAATTATGTGGATATATTGAAGCAACATCTCAAGACATCAGTCAGGAAGTTAAAGCTTGGTCACAAATGGGTCTTCCAAATGGACAATGACCCCAAGCATTCTTCCAAAGTTGTGGCAAACTGGCTTAAGGACAACAAAGTCAAGGTATTGCAGTCGCCACCACAAACCCTGAAATCAATCCCATAGAAAATTTGTGGGCAAAACTGAAAAAGCGTGTGCGAGCAAGGAGGCCTACAAACCTGACTCAGTTACACTAGCTCTGTCAGGAGGAATGGGCCAAGATTCACCCAACTTATTGTGGGAAGCTTGTGGAAGGCTACCCGAAATGTTTGACCCAAGTTAAACCATTTAAAGGCAATACTACCAAATACTAATTGAGTGTATGTAAACTTCTGACCCACTGGGAATGTGATGAAAGAAATAAAAGCTGAAATAAATCACTACCTCTACTATTATTCTGACATTTCACATTCTTAAAATAAAGTGGTGATCCTAACTGAACTTAGACAGGGAATTTTTACTTGTATTAAATGTCAGGAATGGTGAAAAACTGAGTTTAAATGTATTTGGCTAAGGTGTATGTAAACTTCTGACCCACTGGGAATGTGATGAAAGAAATAAAAGCTGAAATAAATCACTACTATTATTCTGGTATTTCACATTCTTAAAATAAAGTGGTGATCCTAACTGAACTTAGACAGGGAATTTTTACTTGTATTAAATGTCAGGAATGGTGAAAAACTGAGTTTAAATGTATTTGGCTAAGGTGTATATAAACTTCCGAATTCAACTGTATATACTGTAAGATATGTAAACATTATGTAGTAGAGCATGAAAATATTTGGCACTCAAATCTTCCTTCAACTTGTTCTATTCAGATACCAAACAGATTGATCAAAGGTTGGCATGATTGGCATTCCCAAGAGGAACATCAGCTGTTTGCTGTGGATCACACACAGGCCTAGGTAGCATAGCAGTTAAGAGCGTTGAGCCAGTAACCGGAAGGTTGCTGGTTTGAATCCCCGAGCCAGCAAGGTGGCTCGGATTCTACCGTTCTGCCCTTGAGCAAGGCAGTTAACCAACAACAGCAACGGCTCCTCGGGCGCTGATGACATGGATGTCGATTAAGGGAGCCCACCGCACCTCTCTGATTCCGAGTTAAATGTGGAAGACACATTTCYGGTGAATGCATTCAGTTGTGCAACTGACTAGMTATCCTCCTTTCTTTCCTCTCTTTTCTATGCACAATACGTGTTCCATCACCATGTGTTTTGTTCGACTGGTACGTCGGTTCTGTGTATACTGTACGGTAGGTTAGAGATTGGAGTTTGATAATCGTGACCAAACACTACTAAAAAATGACTAGTTATGACAGACCTACAAACGTGCAAAGATACTGAKATTTTAATATAGCAAATGTTTGTGATTTGTTTTCATAGCTTAATGAAGATGCATAGACCTTTTTTGTCCAAAAACAATTGAAACCTTTTTAAATAAAGTTTTGTAAAATGTAGTTTATCCTGCCTGTCTTTGTAGGCCGATTTATGTTACTGTGTGACAATAGTCAGGGTAATATGTGATGGTTTTACCCACACCATGCAACTGATAAAATATTATTAGAGTGTCAGTCCCAGCATGAATAGACACACAGTAGGAGTGTAGTTTACTGGAAGGAGGKGGACAGGGAATTCACTCACATGATGATAGATGTAGTTCAAGATGTCCTGCACTGGCGCAACGATCATTCTTATCATGAAAGTGTGGTTTTGATATATATTTTTCTCACCTCACACACATTTCTCGGGAAAATGTTCTGTGGCGCTYAGGGAAACACCTTGGGACCGCCTGCCTCTGACGTTCCTCAGTGGCACTCTTGTGTGGTATAGCAGGGTTACTTTCGGATTAGTAAAAAAAAATGCGATTCTTTCTTCAGAGCACTGACCGAGTTGCTACGGAGAAACCTATGGCCTCTCACCATCAGACAGCGCGCGCGCAGCCTAATACAAGGGAGGCAGATAAGGTAAACATATTTTTATTTTATTTATCCTATCTTTATAATAATGCAACACGTGCTTTATTTAGTCAACTGTATATTCTAAACCTAGTCCATTGCCCCAAAGACTCATTCTATGTATTTTTTTTATAGGCTAAGCCTTGGTAGCTCTAATTGGTTTTAAAAACGAATTGTTTGAAATGACAATTTTTGCAAATAATTCCTAAATGCTGTGCTATTGCAATTGTACAATAAGCTTTCCAGTGTTTGTTGTCTGAGGGAAGTAGCCTAAATTGTGTATATTATAGAATACATGTATGTATGCAATTTTAGCTTCTTCTAATGCAACTATCTTATTAAACATCATGTAGGCTATACTGAGAAAAAAACAAAATGCTGTGTTGTGGACAGTATTTAGCCAGAGTATATATATTGTGGACAGATTTCAGCTTGGAGACCAATGCGATAACAGGTGCAAGGTTTGGAAAGAGTTGTCTATATTTTTAAGTGGGTATATACATTTTTTCCAGCTTTTAAAATATTACACTGTCCAAGCAGTCATTGTCCAATACCTCTGCAAGTGAGTATGGTGGAATAATTATTCTATGGGCGTTTAGGACAAGAAGTAGGAAGTCAAACTAAATCAATGTGCCAATGCATTCTTTTTGTGGTCCCCCAGTCACTTGGAGTTTTTCTTAGTGGGCCAAGTAATGCCCTCAGGSAGCCAGTCTCCGGTGTATTGGTCTATGAATGATTGGTCTATGACTGAATAGGTTGACTGGCATTGAGCTATGAACTGGTTCGGATTTAGTCACTCACACACACACACACTTGCCTCAAGCAAGTGGCTCTTTGGAAAGCCGATTAGATACTGCTGAAATTAAACCGACATGAATTGGATCTCTATACTCATTGCTGACTCACAGCACAGGAGTGCCTTCAGTTAGACATTACCTCCAAGGTCTGATTGCTGCTAATTGTGCTGTAATGTTTGTGGTCTGCAGTCAATATTGTGCCGAAAAGCTCCCCCCTGCCAGAAWACCCCCCCCCCCCCCCCCCCCTTCAAGCAAGTTGCAGCAATGAAGAACTGAGTGTGTGCGCGTTCACGCGAAGGGGGGGAGAATTCTGGAAGTGGGGAGCTTTTCGGCACAACACCGGCACTGGTGGAGAAAGTTAGGATATGCATCTTGGTGGTTCTTGAAAGTCAGGACACTCCTTGTCCGGCAGGGAAACCTTATTATAGATTTTGTTGCATTATTTGAGCTTAAAATGTACATTTACCAACATGTTATAAGGAAAAATATTTGTTCTGGGAATTTTCTAAATACTTATTAAATTCCATGTCGGCTCTATGACTGGAAATGACATTGTCCGGAGCAAAGGATCCCAATTTTCAAACTCTCCAAATGGATATTAACTGAAAAAGGATATTATGTAGTTTCTTGCAATAGCCCTATCTGAATTCAAAGAATATTTATTTCAAAACTGTGATTCCAAAATMTGGTCAACTCCGTTAGATTGTCTAGTATCCTCAATGAATAATACATGAGCAGGGTCAGCTATACCATAAGCACTGACCCCTTAATGTCCTCATTACGTTTAAACTCAGCAAAAAATAAACGTCCCTTTTTCAGGACCCTGTCTTTCAAAGATAATTCGTAAAAATCCAAATAACTTCAAAGATCTTCATTGTAAAGTGTTTAAACACTGTTTCCCATGCTTGTTTAATGAACCATAAACAATTAATGAACATGCACCTGTGGAACAGTCATTAAGACACTAACAGCTTAGTAGGCAATTAAGGTCACAGTTATGAAAACTTAGGACACTAAAGAGGCCTTTCTACTGACTCTGAAAAACACCAAAAGAAAGATGCCCAGGGTCCCTACTCATCTGTGTGAACGTGCCTTAGGCATGCTGCAAGGAGGCATGAGGACTGCAGATGTGGTCAGGGCAATAAATTGCAATGTCCGTACTGTTGGACTGTTCCCTGATCTCCTCAGTCCTCCTGATGTCCCTCACAGGAGCACAGGAAAATCACTCTAATTGGTCTGGAGTTGTGGGGGAACACAAAACACACACACAGCAGAAATGGAGAAGCTATGGTGATCAAATCAAACTTTATTTGTCACATGCGTCGAATACAACAAGTGTAGACCTTACAGTGAAATGCTTACTTACAAGCCCTTAACCAACAGTGCAGTTCAAGTAGAGTTAAGAAAATATTTACCAAATAAACTAAAGTAACACAATAACATAACAATAACGAGGCAATATACAGGGGGTACCGGTACCGAGTCAGTGTGCGGGGGTACAGGTTAGAGGTAATTTGTACATGTAGGTAGGGGTGAAGTGACAATGCATAGATAATAAACAGCGAGAAGCAGCAGTGTACAAAACAAAGGGGGGGGGGGTGTCAATGTAATTGTTTGTGGGCCATTTTATTAATTGTTCAGCAGTCTTATGGCTTGGGGGTAGAAGCTGTTCAGGAGCCTTTTGGTCCTAGACTTGGCGCTCCGGTACTGCTTGCCATGCGGTAGCAGAGAAAACAGTCTATGACTTGGGTGACTGCAGTCTCTGACAATTTTATGGGCTTTCCTCTGACATTGCCTATTATATAGGTCCTGGATGTCAGGAAGCTTGGCCCGAGTGATGTACTGAGCCGTACACACTACCCTCTGTAGCGCCTTAGTCAGATACAGAGCAGTTGCCATAGCAGGCGGCGATGCAACCGGTCAGGATGCTCTCGATGGTGCAGCTGTAGAACTTTTTGAAGATCTGGGGACCAATGACAAATCTTTTCAGTCTCCTGAGGGGGAAAAGGTTTTGTCGTGCCCTCTTCACGACTGTCTTGGTGTGTTTGGACCATGATAGATAGTRGGTGATGTGGACACCAAGGAACTTGAAACTCTCAACCCGCTCCACTACAGCCCCGTTGATGTTCATGGGGGCCTGTTCGGCCTGCCTTTACCTGTAGTCTGCGATCAGCTTCTTAGTCTTGCTCACATTGAGGGAGAGGTTGTTGTCCTGGCACAATACTGCCAGTTCTCTGACCTCCTCCCTATAGGCCGTCTCATCGTTGTCGGTGATCAGGCCTACCACTGTTGTGTCGTCAGCAAACTTAATGATGGTGTTGGGGTCGTGTTTGGCCACGCAGTCATGGGTGAACAGGGAGTACAGGAGGSGACTAAGTACACACCCGAGGGGCCCTATTGTTGAGGATCAGCATGGCAGACGTGTTGTTGCCAACCCTTACCACCTAGGGGCGGCCCGTCAGGAAGTCCAGGATTCAGTTGCAGAGGGAGGTGTTTAGTCCCAGGGTCCTTAGCTTAGTGATGAGCTTCATGGGCATTCTCACATAGGTGTTCCTTTTGTCCAGGTGTGAAAGGGCAGTGTGGAGTGCAGTAGAGATTGGGTCATCTGTGGATCTGTTGGGGCGGTATGCCATTTGATGCACATGAAGTAGTAACTTCACCCTGARTCCAAACACCTCACAGATTACAATAGATTTCCTGTCTGAATACTGCAGTGAGAGTAGTATGTGTGTACTGCCAATGTTTTTTTGCACACTTTTATAWTAAGCAAAGATGACACTTATGAGTAAAACTTGCCAATAGTTGCAACTGTAACATACTGGTATGTTATTTCAAGATGTGAGTGGCCATTGCTAATTCCAGTTGAYTTAAGATTGTCACAGTCTGCTGGTGAAGCCTTGTTCTTAGAATGATATATTTAGACATGGACTATCAGATTACTCTCATTGTATGTATTTTCATTTCAGGACATTGACTTGTTGGGTTTTTTTCTCTTCCAGAGCTGAGTTGGAGATATGGCCTTTGTGTTGAGTCAACCTAACCATGGGTCTCACAGCCTGGTAGTGTGTGGGTGCTACTACTAACAGAAAGGAACATGGCATTTGGGCCATGTCTGGCATGACGATGAACATGTTTAAGGTTGAGTCGGACTACATTAACTGCACCATCAGCCATGAGATCCACCAGTACCTGTTCTCTGGAGCCTACATCCTGGTCCTTCTGATCGGCGTGCCCACCAACGCCTTCTCCCTCTACCACGCCTGGCTGCAGCTGAGAGCCAAGAACGAGCTGGGGGTCTACCTGCTCAACCTGACCATGTCGGACCTCCTCTACCTGGCCTCGTTGCCTCTCTGGCTGCAGTACATCTTCCAGGGAGATGACTGGAGCCAAACGGAGTGGCTGTGCCAACTGTGTGGCTTCCTGCTCTATGAAAACATCTATATTAGTATAGGGTTCTTATGTTGTATCTCTATAGACCGTTACCTGGCTGTGGTGTACCCGTTCCACTTCACAGCATTCCGGAGCATGCGGGCAGCTACATTGGCCAGCGCGTTCATCTGGCTGAAAGAGATTGCCGTGGGCGTGGTCTTTTTCAGACACAAGGAACTAAGCACTGACCGCACCAACCAATCGATTTGCTTTGAGCACTACCCCATGCAACCGTGGGAGTACCCAATTAACTACTACCGTTTCTCCGTTGGCTTCCTGTTCCCCCTGGGCATCCTGTCCGTGTCGTATTTCAGAGTCCTGCGGGCAGTCAGGAAGAGCACTGGCACTCAGAGCGCCCAGAAGACCCGTATCAAGCACCTGGTGACCAGCACCATTGTCATCTTCCTGGTATGTTTCTCTCCGTACCACGTGTTCCTGCTGCTGCGTACAGTCTTTGAGAGGGACTGCCCCTTCATCATCAGTATCTTCAACTACTATCACTTCTCCCTGCTGCTCACCAGCTTCAACTGTGTGGCCGACCCGGCGCTGTACTGCTTCGTCAGTGAGAGCGCCCAGCAGGGGATCCAGCAGGCCCAGGAGGCCTGTACCCAGGTCCTCTGCTGCAGCTGCCACAGGGGACAGCACAGCCCTGTTACCGCCACCACCACGGGGACAGACTCCAACGAGAATGGGACAACAACCGTCACACCGCTGACACAGAACCAGACGATCTAGCAGTAATATAAATAATACATGGGTTTTATAAAGTTCTTTGGAAGGACCTAAAGATGCTTGAATAGTAGTCTAGGAGCTGGAACCAGATTTGGGTAAGAGGGATGGTGGGAAAAATACTGACAGTGACATGGAACATTCTGCAATGAGATTGTGATGATTGTCATTCTGCGATGAGATAAGTGTTATAGCAGTGCTACAACAGTGTTTTAAGGTATTGTTTTTTGTTTTTAATTTTAACACGCTTTCTTTTGAGATAGTTTTGAGTTCAAAACTAACTATATAGGCTAGCAAATTTCTTCCTGTAACATTTTGTTTCTATCTCTCATCACATTATTTAATATTAATTCTCAGGTTTTTAAATCCCAGACGGTGATTTCAGGAGTGACTGACTTCATACCTATCAGCACAGATCAGACATATCAACACGTGACCTAATTTATCTCTATCGTAGGTCCTCTAGGATTTTTGGGTTAGATTCTTGCTGCTCAATATCTGTGAATCGCTCCCATTTCAGGGGTATGTAAAGGATTCCTCAACTTAGCTCAGATTCATAAATGACAGTGTGTAGAGCATAAACAAAAATACATACAAACAGTGAGCTCCAAAAGTATTGGGGCAGTGACAATTTCTGTTGTTTTGGTTCTGTAATTCAGCACTTCGGATTTTAAGTCATACCCCACCAAAAATGCTAACCTCCCCAGTTATTGTAATGGTGAGAGGTTAGCATGTCGTGGGGGTATATTTATGRCTCTAACTTTCTCTCTAATCATTATTCATGATTCATTCAGGTTTATCTGTAATCATGGTTGCATCCACATTAATGTTAAGTGTTAAGAAACCTATACTATTCTTATTTACAATAAAAGTGACTCCAAAAGGACACATTATTTACCATTAATTTCTATTGGGCACAAAATAATCTGAAACGCATTCAAAACAAACAGCAAATGCATCCAACAAGTTTATACAGTTACAATCTTAACGTAGTAAAGATGTGCTAGGAATATTGGACCAAATACATCACTTTTTAATACTTTATTACAGATATTAGTGGATTTGTCCTCTGAAATGCAGCTACTATGTACAAAAAGTGCTGTAATTTCTAAACAGTTCACCTGAAAAGGATGGATGAAAATGCCCTCAAATTAAAGCTGACAGTCTGCTCTTTAACCTTCATAGTCATTGTATCGTTTCAAATCCAAAGTCCTGGASTACAGAGCCAAAACAACAACAAATGTGTCACTGTCCCAATACTTTTGGAGCTCACATAAATGCATACATACACAGGTTTAGAGCCTTAACAGAAATTCATTAATTTTGAATGTTATGTTGTTTTTGTCCATCTCTGAGTGATGTTCTATTGATTCCCGGGTCATTTCATGTTTTAATGTGTATCTGAACTATTGCCGTTCAAGCAGGCAGAAATACAGCCGATATGACAAGTTATGCATAATTTAAAAGTTCAATATCTTGAAAACTTGATTTCTGGCAGGCATAACATTTGGTGACTCTATCAACAGAGGACCAATTAAACAAATACCAAAAGATAGATTTTAAGTGGATTATTCCAGCGGCGTCAAGCTCAGTAGTACCCCACATGAGGACCAGCACAGCTGACCTCTCACCTTTCACACTCTGCACAGATTTTCTGCTGCATGTTTCCCCTCCTTACATTGGTATTTTTACTTTTTTAAGTACCAGATCTTCCCAAAGCAGAAGGACATAGGAAAAGAGGCTTTTCAATGGTGAATGAGGCAGTTGTAAATCACCTAAGGATAGACTGGTTGTTCTAAGGATGATGATGATGAATTGGAACATGTAAGGCAAACATACAGAGATAATAAATCATGGGTGAATAACTTCATACAGTAGGAGACTGTGTAACAATAGTGTTGACTCATACGTCGCTATCAGCCCAGGGTCTCTAATGGTATCAAATGTAATATTTGTTCAAATATTGTATGTGTATATGTATGCATGTCACTTTAACCACACAATGGTTAAAGTGACATGCATAACCACACAATGTGTATATGTATGCATGTCACTTTAACCACACAATAAGAACACATATATCTGTAGAGTAATGTTCAAAGTCTATTTTTGTAGATATGTCTTAACCAATTCATGGGTTTAATGTTCTCTTCTCTTGTTGAATTCTTGTTATTTGAAAGATTTGCTTTGAGACCATGTGGTCTTGCTTGACGTTAGCAGTGACACACTGTATTCAGTGATGCAGGAAATGCATTCTTGTTGCGTAGGATAGTTGCTGTTACATGACTMTTATTCTACTTCTGCTGAAGTTATGAACCCTTGCTGTTTTTCTTTTCATTTGGTCTCATTGGACATTTTCTCAGCACATCTCTCATATTTACAACATCAATATTAAAATGCTGCCATAATGTGTCAGGATTCTTCTGTAGAGTTAAGGTGTCTTCCTCTGGGATTGTGCTCTCTGGAAGAGCGGGCTTTCCTGTATTTGTTTCTCCCAAGATTTGATGCATTCATTTGCATCTTATTCAGATTGCTCATCTGATATGTCTTAGGCATGAAACAAATTGTCTTGTATGTTCTCATTTTTCACACTTTTGCCACCTTGTAGGAGTTTGAGGCAGATGCAACTAAAGCCATTCCTCTATCACGTCAACTATCTCTATCTCTCTCACCTGTGAAGGAGTCGTCCCAGAAACAACCAGTTAGTTAACTTTGCCTTGGCAGTTGGAATTTGATTCAAAATAGAACTACACACTCAAACACAACTAATGCATTAAACTCCAAACACACTTGAAGCAGATCCGTGCGTACACACACACAGCTCAGTGGGACTAGAGTTGAATTGACACTAATTGTCAGCGTCCTGTTTTTGTTGGGCTGAAATTGTTCAGTTCTGCATTTTAACATTTATTTTATCAAGTAAGCAACTCATTAATTSGATCATCGAGTAATGCTAAACATTCTCAGGTGTAACCAGTCGCTAGCGAAGAAAAAGCATTGGTTTGTTTATTAACCTAGCAACAGAAGCCTCCTTGGACGACACTAACTTTACTTTGGCTGAACCTAGAAGGAAAGGGCTTCATTTGGAAAGGTCAAACCTAATATCATTGCTTTCTATCATAACCATGTTAGATAAGAAAACCATAGATAAACAAACTGTGTGACATAAGGACTAGAAACAAGAGTAGGAGCATAATGTTGGATTGAATTATTTGTCTGGAGAATTTAATATGTCTTCAGTCTTTGCGGGGTTGCCTGAAACCATACCATGTGTTTGTCAGACAGTGTTGACGGTAAGATGTGTGTGAAAGGTTGTTTTAGACAGATCTGTGAGTGACCTTGGCTGCGGAGGGAGGAAGTAAGGGAGAAGGTGGGATATTTAGGGAGGGTGGCCCCTAACATGGCACACACTGGCACTGACAGTAGATGAAATCATGTTTCAGTGGAGCTCTGGTTCTAATCAGATAACAGCACTTTGATTACTTTCCAAATTATTATTACATGATTTAACAGTTTATGTAGTGTATTAAAATAAATAATCACAAGTGATTATGATTTTGAATACAAATGTCATTAACACCATTAGAATTACAGAGAGTTTTTAGGACAGGTTTCAGTGGTACTCTGCTCTTAGCAAGTGTTTTGCTCACCGACTCATAGCTAAGGAAGACAAAAAGTTACCAAGCCAGTATTTCTGGTGAGTAAAACACACAGACCCCTCTGACTTTTAGCTGGAGACGAAGTGTTAGTAGCATAGCACAGTTGGAAGTGTGCCACAAAGGCAGTCAACTGTCCCTGAGAGCAGTCTGCCTTCGGAACTGTGCGTGCGTGACTGATTCTCTATTTGGTTATATTKATTTGGTCCTACTAATCAACACAAGATGATTTTACTAACAAAAAAAGAATACTTTTCAACACAAGATATTTGAGAGATTGGGAATTGTGATACTCTATATCAAACTAAAAACAGTTGTATATAGTTCTAATCTAGTGCCTTGTTTACAATAGAATTAAGATCACAAAGCTATAAAAACCAACTTGGTTTATGGCGTTGTCTGATATCAGGCTTTAGCTTGTAATATTATAGTAACATAATATATCCAAAGCAACTTAGTCATGCATGAAACATTTTATGTATGGGTGGGCCCGGGAATCGAACCCCCTACCCTGGCAGTACAAGCGCCATGCTCTACCAACTGAGCTACAAAAGGACAAAGGTTTTTAATTTATGAAGTTCGTAATAAACGTRCGGGAGCAATCAAATGCACAGCTGCAGACAACTCCAACTCCACACTTCTCAGTTTGATCCAAACATGACAGCATCAAACTCAAGCCTTTAGGAAGACTGCCATGTACTGTAATATCGTGTTCAGGTTCCATGCAATCAGATGATTAATGATGTGAGATAGTGTAGTTTTTTGCAGTGTAGTAGCTTTTGGCTCGGGTGGGGCTTCCACCTGGTCACAGACCAAGGACCATCCCCAATCGTTGGGGGTGGTGTGGTGGATACGGAGGAGGGGATGCGAATGACAGCAACGGCATTTTGACAGCAATGGTATTTTCACTTCTCTGCGTGGGTTGGTGGTGTGTTCACTACTTTGCATAGGTGGTAGTTTGTAAGGTGTAGTTTCACTTTCTCTGTGAGGTGCGGTCCCTGAGCTTTATGATGAGGTCAGAGTGTGTGGGGTGAAAGGACAGGCCGTCCACCTCCATGCCCAAGGTTCCTGTCTTTCCGCTGCGGACACCATGTTGCACCAGGATGGACAGCATCTCCTCCTCCTGTGGCATGGCAAACAGAGACCGATGACACAGGTTTAAATATAGCAGACTTGCCTAGTTAAATAAAGGTTAAATTTAAAAAATCTACACACAAATACCCCATAATGACAAGGCAAAAACAGGTTTTAGACATTTTTGCAAATGTATTTAAAATAAACTGATAAAACATTTACATAAGTATTCAGACCCTTTACTCAGTACTTTGTTGAAGCACCTTTTGGCAGCGATTACAGCCTCGAGTATTCTTGGGTATGACACTACAAGCTTGGTACACCTGTATTTGGAGAGTTTCTCCCATTCTTCTCTGCAGATCCTCTCAAGCTCTGTCAGGTTGGATGGGGAATGTCACTGCACAGGTATTTTCAGGTCTCTCCAGAGATGTTTGATCGGGTTCAAGTCCGGTCTCTGGCTGGGCCACTCAAGGACATTCAGAGACTTGTCCCGAAGCCATTCCTGCTTTGTCTTGGCTGTGTACTTAGGGTCGTTGTCCTGTTGTAAGGTGAACCTTTGCCCCAGTCTGAGGTCCTGAGAGCAAGATCTCATCAAGGATCTCTCTGTACTTTGCTCTGTTAATCTTTCCCTTGATCCTTACTAGTCTCCCAGTCCCTGCCACTGAAAAACATTCCCACAGCATGATGCTGCCACCACACGCTTCACCGTAGGGATAGTATTGACCAATTGATGAGTGGTTCCTGGTTTCCTCCAGATGTGACGCTTGAGATTCAGGCCAAGGAGTTCAATCTTGGTTTCATCAGACCAGAGAATATTGTTTCTCATGGTCTGAGAGTCCTTTAGGTGCCATTTGGCAAACTCCAAGCGGGCTGTCATGTGCCTTTTACTGGAGGAGTGGCTTCAGTCTGGCCACTCTACCATAAAGGCCTGATTGGTGGAGTGTTGCAGAGATGTTTGTCCTTCTGTAAGGTTCTCCCAACTACACAGTTGAGCTCTGTCAGAGTAACCATTGGATTCTTGGTCACCTTCCTGACCAAGGCCCTTCTCTGATTGCTCAGTTTGGCCAGGCGGCTAGCTCTAGGAAGAGTCTTGGTGTTTCCAAACTTCTTCCATTTAAGAATGGTGGAGACCACTGTGTTCTTGTGGACCTTCAAAGCTGCAGAAATATTTTGGTACCTTTCCCCTGATCTGTGCCACGACACAATCCTGTCTCGGAGCTCTACAGACAATTCCTTTGACCTCGRGTCTTGGTTTTTGCTCTGACATGCACTGTCAACTGTTGGACCTTATAGACAGGTGTGTGCCTTTCCACATGTCCAATCAATTGAATTTACCACAGATGGACTCCAATCAACTTGTAGAAACAGCTCAAGGATGATCAATGGAAACAGGATGCACCTGAGCTCAATTTAGAGTCTTATAGGAAAGGGTCTGAATACTTATGTAAATAAGGTATCTGTTTTTTATTTTTAATACATTTGRAGAACCAATCTAATAACCTGTTTTCACTTTGTCATTATTGGGTATTGTGTGTAGATTGATGAGATGTTTTATTTAATTAATGTTAGAATTAGACCGTAACGTAACAAAATGTGGAGAAAGTCAAGGGGTCTGAATTACAGTGCTCGTCTCACTGCAACCTGCTCATGCACTGTTTAACCATCACTTCGACGCTTCCCAAGTACTGTAATACAGATACTGTAAAGACGTTTTAGAGCGGTGTCAAAATAAGAATATTATGAGATGGCTTAAATGCTAGTTGTGAGTTAGTTGAGTTAAACATCTGTGTCAAGTGCTGTATACATCTCACAACACTGGGCATCTGTTCCTAATCCTATTGAAAATAAGCAGTGTTTTAAATTAAAAGGTTGGCTTGCAAAAGTATATGCCCTATCTATAGCAAAATGTGGCAAGCTGTAAAGAGAGGAGGCCGGGATAGGGGCCAGCATAGCTTGCCACATTTTGCTATAGATAGGGCATATACTTTTGCAAGCCAACCTTTTAATTTAAAACACTGCTTATTTTCAATAGGTTTAGGAACAGATGCCCAGTGTTGTGAGATGTATACAGATGTATATGTTAATGACACATTGGCTTTGCTGGGGTTCTGAAGTGGTCTGAGAGTTCACCACGCATACAAAAATGTCCAGAATGTGGCGGCCCGGCCTATTCTCTAGGGACTCTGTCTGCACCTCACTATAATGATCTCACTGTGACAGTGGATGGCCTCTGCTCTGACCCCATGCCTAAGATCTGCATGTAGTGAATCATAGATATACTTATAGACACATAGACATAGAATTTGTTTGGCCTAGAGCCGGGCCTGGACATTCTTACCTTGACTACATCCCTGGCCCAGTTCAACYGATATAAAACGCTTTTGATACAGCGGTGGTGTAAACATTTTTGTGCAGACAAACTCAACATTATCAGTTGTATCACAACCGTTGTCAAATGTATTGTTCTTAAGTTATAAAGTGTGATCTAGGAACTACCGTACCTTGGCTACAGAGGGCAGGCTAGCAGCCCAGGCCTGGTGCTGGTCCTGGGTAGGTGGGTGAGGCTGGCCCAGGCCTTTGTGGCGGTACCGCTGATGGATGGGACAGAGACTGAGGATGTACAGAGCACAGGCCATGCCGTAGCCTCCCCAGTTAGACACTCCTACATCCCAGAGACAGGGGTAGAGACGAAGAACAGGATGAGATTCAAAACAGTTTTACAACTTCAATTTTTCTCAGTCTCCCTCATACACTCTCTTAATGATGCTGTCTCATGATCTAATGAGATTTTTTAAAGATAAACACAAATGGTTATACACTGGGCGCAGATGTCAGTTCAACGTCTAGTTTTTCATGTCATTGGATTAARGTTAAAAGTTGGGTGAAAAAAATACTAAATGCCCTTACGTTGTTGACTTTCTACAAATCCAATCAGTTTTTCACATTGATTCAACATCACATTTATTTAACCCTTATTTTACCAGGTAAGTTGACTGAGAACACGTTCTCATTTACAGCAGCAACCTAGGGAATAGTTACATTGATGATTAGGTGGCCACGAAGGCCAGATTGGGAYTTTAGCCAGGACACCGGGGTTAACAACCCTACTCTTACAATAAGTACCATGGGATCTTTAGTGACCACAGAGAGTCAGGACACCCGTTTAACATCCCATCCTAAAGACGGCACCCTACACAYGGCAATGTCCCCAATCACTGCCCAGAGGCATTGGGAATTTTTTTCGACCCTCCAACACCACTTCCAGCAGCATCTGGTCTCCCATCCAGGGACTGACCAGGACCAACCCTGCTTAGCTTCAGAAGGGTGGTATGCTGCTGGCACGGATGTTGAAACAATGTTGATTCAATCAGTTTTTTCCCAGTGGGTTGTCTCTCTTGTCTGCAAGTGTAAACTTCTCAACATAATAAGTTGGGCCACTTTATCAAGTTTAAGTGTTGTGTGTGTAAAGTATTCATTGGAAATCTTACTCGCGAATGCTGTGTGAATAATCTATTGTTGTGTGTGTGTTGTCTGAGGTGAGCCGGACACTTTTTCTTCTCTGGTCAGCTGAAGCAAGAAACTACTTCTGCTCTGACCGATGATTCATGGTGAGAGGATGTTGAGGTGAGAGTGTCTGACTGTTTCAGTGTGTGTGTGTGTGTGTATTCTGAGGTGAACCGGACAGTTTCTCTTCTCCTCTGGTCAGCTGACGCAAGAAACTACTTCTGCTCTGACCTCTGATTCATGGTGAGAGGATGTTGGTGAGAGCGTGTCTGACTGTTTCAGTGAGCATGTCTGTGGTGGTGACACTGTCCTGCAGTAGCACACAGCCTGACTATATGGAATGCAGTTCATAATACACAACCCTTGATCAAACCTGAGACAACCATCCTTCTGCCTGCAGTTATATCCCTTGGCCTGCAGAGGGCACTGGAGAATGAGCTCCAATCTGCTCATTGTAAATCTAAACGCGGTATCTAATCAGTAACAAATTATATTTAGAAAGTAACATACCCAGCCCTTAATATAAAATAGTAAATAATCCTGTAAGGATGGTCGCTAAAGGCAATTTGAAACGTAAATAAATAAAGTCCAAATGAATACATCATTAATTCCCAACCTGCAGTGATGGCAAAATCAGCAGCCACGTCACAGGCTATCAGGCTCCCATTGGGCATGTGTTCTCTCACTGCCTCCTTCACCTTGCCCATGCCCAGCTCGTTCCCGCCATCTCCTATCCCTATTTATACACACACACACACACACACACACACACACACACTTAAGTCTGTATTGAGACATGCATATTGTTCTACAGATCTGTGTGCATAGCAGGTGGACCTTTCTGTAGCTTACCTGAATACCAAACTCCATAGTATCTGTACCAACCTGTGGTGCTGATGCCAGGGATGGTGCTGGCTGTGGTGAATAGATCATCTATAGGGTCCACCAGGTGTTTGATGTTCACTCCTCTCATATTGTAGTAGTTCCCATCAGACGCTCTGCCACTGCGCTCTATTGCCACCAAGTGGTCAAACCTGAGCATAACAGACAAAATACTAAATTGACCCACGTGAATAGGATGGAGTGAAAGATGTGCGTGTTGAAAGCTGAGGTCATCACCTGGGCTTTTTATGGTCTCCGTTATGACACAGGAAGTACAGTGCTGAGTCTGGGCTGTTGCCTTGGTAACTGAGTAGTGGTACGGCTGTCTTTATCACACCTAGAAACACAAACAGGTTGGAGGTCAGCCAAACATATGGAGCTAAACTGACAGAATTCTGTATAGAGTCAGGGCTAGGGCACACATACGCCAAACCATGTACCTTTCTTCACTGCATCTTCCATAATCCTCTGATTCATCTCCAGGGCACGGTGATCCGTCACTATAGCAACCTCCTTCTGGAGGGCCTGGAGGGTGGCTGCTATGGCGATGGCTCCGGGGGGCCCGTCTGTCTCCTCAGGGGGGTTGTGTGTGTAGTGGGTGGGGAACCCCGTAGTGATGAGCACAGATGAGGAATGGGAGAGGGACAGGCAAGACCTCAGCAACTCATCCTGGACAAACAATGCACGGATACCCCTCTCTCCTGGGTCCTCGCCAATGATCTTCTCCAGGTCTCGTATGCTCTGGACTACAGCCTTAGACGCCACACTGAAATGCAAAGGCTGCTGGGAGATGGAGAAAGTCAGAGGGCATTGGTCAGGCTCAGGGGTGGATGTGGACGCAGAGACGGATGAGTCCTCTCGATCAGTGAGGAACATGCAGCCTGGAGAGTGGGTGAATGCCAGTGTGGGCTCTGAGGAGGAAGAAGAAGACTTTATTGTCCATTGTCAATGGGAAACCAACACCATATGTGTCTTGTTAGCCAGTTATGCAGTAATAAATATTACAACCAGACAGCCACTCACTGCAACTCTGGACAGCCTCCACACCAGTGACCCCACAGGCCCAGAACGCAGGTACATCTCCTGGGCAAAGGGCCACCGGGTCCCCATACTCCGGCCTGGATACGTCCTGGATCCCCAGCACAGCTGTGATGAGATGGTGCAGAGTCAGACAGGATGTAAATTGCTAGAAGAGGCCTTTTGGTTTTCTACAAACAAAGGACCCATCTGCAGTTGTGTACCTGGGTCCCCGATGTGGATGGGTCCTCCATGGGCCAGAGGGGTCAGGTGAGTGATCTGGGCCACAATGTCCAGCTTCTCCTCAGGTACTGGTCTCATAGTCACCACCATAGGGCACTGGAACTGACCCACTCCTCTACACTGGAGAGATGTCTGCAGAGGAACAGTGTATTAAAATGCAGGCCTAAATTATGTGCTTTACTCATTGTGTACATTGTAAGTCTTGTCTCTTGAACTATGCATATGTTTGTCTCCAAATCAGAAATAATATGGTAATTACGAGCCTGTGAAAAAGAATGTCCTTCTTGGTGGAAAATCACTATATTCTGTTCTGTTGGCACAGTGAGTCGCTCCGGATGTCTACCTGGCAGAAACCCTCCTTCCCAGTCTCACCCTGAACATGCTGACATTACAGTTCTGCTCCACATTTCGGACAGGGACCCCAGCCTCCCGCAGTGTCCTCTCAAAGCTGAAGCTACAGCCCAGGTAGAAGCTGACCATGTCCTGGAGCTGACCGCTGTAGGACATCAGGCTGGACACTCTGGATACCAGCAGGCCGTCCTTAAACACACAGTACTGGGGACAGTCCACTCTGTGGAGAAGTAGACGTATAGAAATGCTTTTGATATTGTACTACTGTTTGTTTTTGTTCTATCATTGTAAAGCAACTTTGGTTCCTTGACAGACAGACGCAGCAAAAGAGCTAGGAATAGACTGGAGAGGCTGTTTGAATGCTATTTACTGTTGATCAAACAGAAATCTCATTGTCTAGTGAATAGGAAGTGGAAAATACTCTGGTACGGTTCCCTTTCCTGAGAACATGGACTAGAGCCTACATTCACACAGCGCAGCCTGTTTTTATTGAAAGTCTCTACACACACAGACAACAACACTAGCTTTACTGCAGTGTGAAAGGTTAGAAAACAATGGGGGAAGATGAATGGGTACATTTCTCAGTTAAAAAATGTGCCATAAACGCAGGCTCATGTCCTGGAAATAATTACATGAATACAAGACAGAGATTATCCTCAAGCGTTAAATCTACACGGCGACTCAGAGTAGACTTTGCCCGGCCTGAACTGCTATATTCTGAACAGACATCTTCTCTGCACATAAAATAACCTCACATGGTTAGTCAAGGGATTGTTTCAAGACATAAAAATGACCATCAAAGTCACAACTCTCTTGAGTTAGCATCACATGAATGCCTCCCTAGATTCAGGAATACCCCCATAATAACATTAAATATAACCAATTCAAGATGGTGCAGTCTCTGTAGGCTTATTGTGTGATGTGTTTGTTTGTATCATGTAGTGTCCATGTTATATTGTTGCATTTGTATTGTAATGGTTGTCAGATTTTGTGTTAGGGGTGTTTCAGTCAGTACCTGATGTCTGCGTCTGCAGCGAGAGGTGGACAGCCCCACTCCCCAGGCTGACTCCTGTACAGCAGGGGCAGGGGGCTGGGGTTGGCGTGGCAGAATGCCTCGAAGTCATCAGCTAGGCTCTTATGGAGGATCACCACATTAGCCTGTTGGTAGCCTGTCAATCAGACGTTGATGATGAAAAGGAATATTGAGTCAGATTGTACACTGAATTGTATTGCATTGTTTGATTCAGATGTGTGCCTCTCTATAAAGACTGGGGGAGAGAAAGTGAGGAAGTTAAATGTTTGAGCTTGTTCAGTGCATGAGGTTGCATTCAATAATTAACCATTACATCAAAGATTCTAACTGACAGTAGTCACACAAAATGTACTGCACTGTGGGTCTATAGAACAATATGTTACTTTCTTATCCTTTGTTGCCATCCTGAACGCCCTAAATGTAAACGTCACTCTGACGATACAGCTGGTTGATTTTCAAGCAGTATTGTGATATTTAAGCAATAAGGCACAAGGGTGTGTGGTATGGCCAATATATGGCCAATGCAAATTAATTACTTAAAAATCATACAATGTGATTTTCTGGATTTTTGTTTTAGATTCCGTCTCTCACAGTTGAAGTGTACCTATGATAAAAATTAGACCTCTACATGCTTTGTAAGTAGGAAAACCTGCAAAATCGGCAGTGTATCAAATACTTGTTCTCCACACTGTATATGTTGTACCTACCTGCAGCAAGTACAGAAGTGTTCTCTATGCCATTGTATATGTTGTACCTACCTGCAGCAAGTCCAGAAGTGTTCTCTATGCCATGGGTTTTCTTACGGATCAGAGCCCTTAGTGCACTAGAGCTCATAACAGACTGACACTTAGACATCTCTACTGACCTGGCTCAGCTACTGTTGCCTCTCACCCTACTGCTGTCTACTAGAGGGTGCGCTATATTGGTTAATGTGTCAATGGGTGTCAGATGTAGGCTAATCTCATTGACCAAACGCCTCCTCCAAATGCTTAGCCTTAGAATGGACGAGTTTTGATATCAGGCTACTGTAGCGACACTGGCCAGACAGATTTATATACTGAGTCAATGTGAGACTTCCAAGTCTGGCAAGCAAGAGATYCTACTGTAGCTGGAATTAGGTAATGGGTTACATATTCACATACAGCTAGGTGATGGAATCAACTTCCTAAACTAATGATTGACCTGGGTCCTCAAAATAGAAAACTGACATTTGCTGAAAAGATAAATGTCTATTGCCTGTTTTCTCATTGATTGGATTTGATCGATTCTGGTGATCAACATATTAAACTCGATGAAAGTGGAGTTACTTGGATGTTTTACCTGAGCACGTTCTAGTGGTGGTGGCCTTTACACACACTAGTCTTTGCACTGGATACCGTCGAATTGAGTTGGTGAGTAATCTTATACCTTGCCACGCCTGAAACATGCTCAAACCTGAAATGAGAGGTAGACAAAAAGCACACAGGCCTATTCAAAATGCATCTAAAATACTTTATTTGGGGTAATCAATCATTTCAAAACGGTGACATCCGAGTGGCTAGCTAATGCTATTCAAATTTGGCTGAAAAGTGTTGTAATAATTATACAAAGAGGTTTGAGTTTATTATGTAAGTGCAAAGTGGGAGGCATACGCATGCGTCCTCTTTAACATGATACATGTATAACCTATGCATACCATACAARTTATGTTTACGAATAATAGTAGCTAGCACATGATAAGAAAATATATAAGCTTCTTGTCGATGTTTCACTGTGCATGATGAAAGGAAGTGGAAAGCGCAAAGCAAACTATTTCCGATATAAACCGCTCTGAATGCATGCTACCTGGGGAGGAATGTTTTTAGTAGTAYCTAATGCATATTCCCATAAACGAATTTGGAAGAAAAATAATAATAATCTTGCAAATGACAATAACGTTACTTCCGCTCAATCCGTGCACTTGGATTCCACTAGATAGCACAGTCACAAAGTCAAAATCGTAAAGATTCCTAAAAACAAAACATTTTGGTATTAATTTAAGGTTATGGTAAGGCATAAGGTTAGCAGTGTCGTTAGGTTTAAAATCACATTTTAAGAAGAAAAAGTGTAGAAATAGGCGGGGTTTATGGCTGTGACTCTGGTAAATAGTGACGACTACTGACCTTGGGTGTTTTCATGTTTGGGTTTTCTTCTCGCGAGAATCTAGGCAATACTGGATCAGAAATCTCACAGTGGACCCAATTCCATAACAATGAAACTGAAGAGTGAGTAATAGATCTGTAATTTTCATTGAAAGCAAGCGGTAGATCAGTTCCATGTGCGTCTTTTATATGCTTCCCGTTCTTAAGTTTAGTTATTGCGTCTTTTACTTTTAGTTTTGTGCACCAGCTTCAAATGGCAAAAAATACGTTCTTTTTCGTTATGTAAAATATATTTAGATATTACAATGACTACTTGCTTGTTTTGCCACATAAACTGAAATTAGGCGAACTATTAGAATTTTAGSAACCAGGAAATGGCGGAGCGATTTCTGCATAGTGCATTTTTAACTCATTCCATCCATCATCCATAAGATATACTAAACAAAAATATAAATGCAACAATTTCAACGATTTTACTGAGTTACAGTTCATGTAAGGAAATCAGTCAATTGTAATAAATTCATTAGGCCCTAATCTATGGATTTCAAATGACTGGGAAGGGGCGCAGTAATGGATGGGCCTGGAAGGGCATAGGCCCATCCAGTTGGGAGCCAGGCCCACCCACTGGGGAGCCAGGCCTGGCCAATCAGAATGAGCTTTTCCCCACAAAAGGGCTTTATTACAGACAGAAATACTCCTCGGTTTCATCAGCTGTCCAGGTGCCTGGTCTCAGACGAAGCCGGAGGTCCTGGGCTGGTGTGGTTGGACGTACAGCCTAATTTTCGAAAACGACGTTGGAGGTCGGGTTATGGTTGAGAATGAACATTCAAATCTCTGGCAACAGCTCTGGTGGACATTCCTGCAGTCAACATGCCAATTGCAAGCTCACTCAACTTGAGACATCTGTGGCAAGGTGCACCTGTGTAATGATCATGCTATTTAATCAGCTTCTTGATATGCCACACCTATCAGGTGGATGGATTATCTTGGCAAAGGAGAAATGCTCACTAACAGGGATGGGAAAAAAATGTGTGCACAGAATTTGAGAGAAATAAGCATTTTGTGTGTATGGAACATTTCTGGAATCTTTTATTTCAGCACATGAAACATGGGACCAACACTTTACATGTTGCGTTTYTATTTTTGTTCAGTATAAGTACACATTGTAGGATCAAAGAAAGCAATTTTAAAGAGAACAGTAGGCATTTATCAACAGTATTATTTAATGTGTCATCCAGCTCATCCATCTCGTAGATAACCATGATTAATTTAACAATATACATAAATATTTTGAAATCCTTTGATGATTATTGCTTTACAGTAAAATGCATTGGTTGGATACATCCATTTATAGCAAGACAAATACATTCAAGTTAAACACCAATGTCTTAAATTTAAGTTGTTTTTGTAATAACTCAAAAGCCTACCTTTATCAATTTTGATGAATTACCTTACGACCCTTCACTCACAGTGAACCAGGTCACATTCACTCAAGAGTCTCTCACAATTGTGTGTATAACAACAGAGCCAAAGTAGGTGTGTGTGTGTGTGTTGTGTTCATGCATGCCATACAGTGCAGTCAAGTTTAATGGTGACTTCTTCTCAAAGTTTCTCTTTGACAAAGGTATACACCAACAGAAGTGGGTATTTAGTGAGATATTATACTCTTTATAGAGCTATGATAAACATCAGTGCATTGTTTGTTTACTGACAACATGGATATGACCCTACAGGAGACCCTCAGCCCCACCTGGTGACAAATTATTTAAACTTAGAGATCTGCTCATCCATTCATTTCAAAATGTATTGTTACGATTACAAAAAATGCACATATCCCTTAGTTCATATGTGATAACAACAACTAAAACCCATGGCACAAAATTATATTATTTTCATAACATGAGTAGAATGCTTTAGGGATGGAATAAATCAAGTGAGATTTGAAAACGTATGGCCACTTTTCCAAGACCAATTTTCAAAATGTTTTTTTTGTTTCTTGGAGTTAAGAGRTGCACACGAAAAATACAGGAGTAGAGGCTTCTATCCCGGTTACAATAAMAATATACAGTACATAATAAAACACAAGACATCAATGAGACTGTAAGAGGATGGACAAATATCCAGGGCACAGGCAAGGCACCATTGTCTTATATCACCTGCCTTTAACACAACAGGGTCGTGTTCATTAGGCACCACATTTAAGAAATGGACTGAAACATGGAGGGGACTACTTGTTCTTGTCCCATAAGAAATTATTATTTTGGTTTCTATTGCAAAATGTTTTCCATTGCGTGCTGTAATGAACATGACCCAGACCAGTACTAGAGCCCGCCCTTTGTTTGTTTGTTTGTTTATTTACCATGCACCTAAGGTGTAGGTGACATCATAACTCAGACCATAATAAACCGACCGTAGCAACATTCATCTGGCTTTCGTTCAACACTGACATTACCCTCCTGTCAGATCAGATCATCACTTATCATTTAACAATGCACCAGCTACTACCACTGAGACAAGAAAATATATTTTGTGTGTGTGTGTGTGTTTATGAGATTGCCTGTGTGAGCATGGGAGTAAACATTTGAAAAGTGTGTGTTTGTGTATGTGTACTTTGGGCATGGGGAGTAAACATTTGACAAGTGTGTGTGTGTGTTTTGTGKATGCATAAATGTGTGTGCATAAGTGCATGTACTTGTATAGTATAAATGCTTTCAGCAGCTTCAATAAAATAAAAAAATCTCAAATGCATAATATACTGTACCACCCTTAACTGGTCCTCTTTTAATTGAGATTGCATACATGTGTTTATATAATACACTCAGTGGCTAGTTTATTATTACTGGGTCGGACAACCTTTGCCTCCACTACAGCCTCAATTCTTCAGGGGATGGAAATATTGCTCAATTGGTATCAAGGGACCTAACGTGGCCCAGGAAAACATTCCCCACACCATTACACCACCGCCACCAGCCTGTACCGTTGACACCAGGCAGGATGAGGCCATGGACTCATGCTTCTTATGTCCAATCCTGACTCTGCCAACAGTATYATGCAACAGGAACCGGGATTTGTCAGACCAGGTGATGTTTTTCCACTCCTCAGTTGTCCAGTGTTGGTGATCGCGCGGCCACTGGAGCCACTTCTTCTTGTTTTTAGCTGATAAGAGTAGAACCCAGTGAGGTCGTCTCTGCAATAGCCCATCCGTGACCAGATGCCGTTCTGCACACCACTGTTGAACTGCGCCGTTATTTGCCTGTTTGCGGCCCGCCTGTTAGCTTGCACGATTCTTGCCATTCTCCTTCAACTTCTCATCAACGAGCTGTTTCTGCCCACAGGACTGACGCTGACTGGATGTTTTTTGTTTGTCACACCATTCTCGGTAAACACTAGACTGTCGTGCGTGAAAAGCCCAGAAGGCTGGCCGTTTGTTTCTGAGATACCAGAACCGGCYCACRTGGCACCGACGATCAAACAACGCTCAAAGTCGCTTAGGTCACTAGTTTTGACCATTTTAACGTTCAATCGAACAGTAACTGAATGCCCCGATGCCTGTCTGCCTGTTTTATATAGCAAGCCATGGCCAAGTGACTCACTGTGTGTAGGAGCTAACCATTGGTGTACCTAATAAACTAGCCACTGAGTGTATATACCACACACTCCATCCAATGTCTGCCTTTTAACACAGAAAACAGTGACAGAACTTCTCAACACTGAAACACCCAGTAACAACTGACATTGACACAGGTGCCACCCTCTGCTCCCATAGTGACCCCTGAACTGGGTTGTGTTCATTAGGTACCAAACGGAAGAAAACAGACTGAAACAGGAAGCAACTACATAGACTTGTCCAATAAGAAACACTTTTTTGGTTTAAGGTGTTTTCCATTGTGTGCCCTGATGAACACGACCCTTAACAAGGTCAGTCAGATGGGCGGAGGGCAACTCAACTCGTAGCTGCCAATATTTGGAGGTTGATGGACGGACAGGGTAGTGATCCCATCACGCTAAGCTTCTGCTCCGCAGGAGAAATAAATATATGTCCCATCGTGCATTTAGAGAAGACAAAATCACAATGAGAGAGACAGGAGGAGAAAAAMAAGTGAGGAGGAGGAAGAGAAGGATTTGGAGCAGGGTAGGGGAAAGARGGAAGCAGTTTAAAATATCTACACAGGAACTGCATCCCACTTTCCCCGCCTTGCCCGACTGGCAGAATTAAGGTAGCACTGGATTCACAACGAGAGAACCTCAGCTTGTGCATGACAGGTCGTATTTACATATAAACAAACACACAACACAAAGAAGTGTACCATTGTGAAGCACAGATCCCCATCATCAGCAGCATCTCTTCAGCCCGCCGAGACGGACAGGCTGGAGCACAGGGAGGTGAGGAAACTGAATGGGTCTGTATTGTATCTGATGGAACAGGCCTCAGACAGAACACAAGCTGAAGGAGCTGAAGATATCAAACACACAATTAAGCAATCAAAACAAATCAACATGACTCAGGAGGACGAGCCTGGCTCGGGCAGTCCAACCTACAGGAGGCCAAAATAAATCCATGCTTTTCCTCAGCCAAAGGGGCCGGGCCCGGGCCCAAGTCCTGTTCTCTCGGTACACTTGAGCTTTGTGTTAAATCAGCATCCACCAAGCACCAKTGGGGCATAGTCTTCCAAGATGTGTTCTCCTCTCCACAGTGGTGCTGAATACTAATAGAGGAGACTCTCCTCCCTTCCTTGCAATGTCTCACYTACTTTCACTCACACTCAAACACAGGAAACGGCATATCAATGTCTTGGTCAGCAGTTTCTTGCAGTTGGAGTGTCCAGAAACAGAAGAATGACAGGTTCTCCCCTGGACTCTCCTCTTCCTGCCAGCGAGAGAGAGATAGGATTTGGCACATGCTGCCTCCCCCCCTCTCTCCTTATTGAACCACACAAAGGAAGAACTGTAACACTGAAAAATATCATATATTATGTCATATATATACACTACTTCATTTCACGCGCAACATCTAAAGTGCAGTATGTTCATGAAATGTATGTTTGTTTTACTTCCAAAGGAAGAATATAATATAATAAATCAAAATGGCAATAAATGAAGAATTCATAAATGCTTGGGTCCTTTTCTTTAGTAGGGATGAAGGTCGGTGAGCTGCCTGACCCAAAAAATATTTCTGAGACCGGATGAGATACAAACAGAGGAGGACGGAAGTATAGGAAGTGTAATGGTGGTCCTGGGTTATGTTGTGAAGACTAGGAGGGTTTCAGCTAGATGGGTTCTGTGTAGAGGTGAGCTGTGTATCTCTCCTTTGGACGGTGAGTTGGGTTCTGGAGGGAAAGACGAAGAGTAGCCTTCGGTTCCTCTGGGTTAGTAAGGAGAATCCATACGGTTCTGTTGGTATCTCCTCTTCTCATTGACAGCAGAAAAACATGTAGGGAGAGTGTTTGGGGAACTGAAGATATTYTGAATGAATATATGTATCTAGGGATCTCTATATTATTGATGGATAGTGAAGGAATGGAAAAGGGATATAGCAAGGGCAGACATTTACATCTGGAATGAAAAAGAGGTGTGTAAAAGAAGTGTATGTGTGTGTGGGGGGAGGGGGATTTCAGGATAGAAATGATTGAGTAGTTAGTGGCTAAGTTTAGATTCAGAGGGCTATGTGAGTCTATAATTCAGCAGGGACACCTGTCTGGTGGTGTAGGCCGTCCTAKAGCTGCTCCAGACACATGGGCAGATTGACGAAGGTGAACACGTTGTATTCGATCATGATGGAGAAACACAGGAAGATGACGTACATCACCAGCACGTACACACCCAGCTTCAGGTCCAACTTCCAATGATTCACATGGATCCCCAGAACCTGCAGGACACAGAGGGACAGAGTGTTAGAGAGAGAGCGAAAGAGAGCGAGAGAGACGTCTCCTTTAATAACTCACTGTCAGAAACACAGAGCCCAGAAGAAGCACCACAGAGTAGACCAGCCCTCTGCTATTGATCATCACCTAGAGAGAGAAAGAAAGAATTTTAGATCAAGATCAAGAGGCATGAAGTATTGATAAGCAGTAGTAACATAGGCCCATTGAGGGGAAAACAGTGTAAAGACCGAGTTCGTTTACCTCAGAACCATAGTCCACAGCCATGGTCTGTATCGCCCAGGGGAGCCCCAGTCCCACCAAGATATCAAAGACATTACTACCAATGGTGTTGGAAACCGCCATATCCCCAAGACCTAGAGAGGATAAGACATAAGCTATGGAATATTCTGTAACAGACTATACAGTATACTGGTAAGCACGGGTAAATTATTTTTAAAGATTTTGAAGAGAGACAGAGATAAGGGAAAAAAAAGAGAGTGAGTAACGCGTTGTCGAGCAAGGTCGATTCAGGCTGTCTAGCAAACAGTCGGGGCAGGCATGCGTGCCAGCTGCCAGGAAAGGTGATGCCAAATCACATAGGGATGCCCAAGGTAAGCCAATTTATGGTGACTGCAACAGACACACATTTAACGAATTATAACAGAAATCTTGCCAAAACAACAGTGCACCTTGGTGGTAGCGCTATAGCTAGCAACTGTTCAGAGCGAGCTAAGCGACTAAAGAGAAGAGATTCCCTACCCTTGAAGTTGGTTATCAGGAGTCTCATTCACTGATGCATTTTGTATAAAGATCAAACTTTTTCAACTCTGGTTTGGAACACAAAATGACAGTGACATGTAGTTCTAAGAATGTCCAACGTGTGGTCTCAACCATCCAGACCATGAAGTGGAGAAGACGTCTCGCGATCCTACACGGTGGAGAGGAAACGAAGGTATGAGGCATGAAGAAGCGTTCCCCATTAAGCGAGGCTTGGCAGCAGTTTTGGCACATGTGAAGTAGAGTAGCAGCAAGGATGGGCCAGGAGATCAGCACTTCACTGCCCCCTGCAGCCCCCTGGTGGAGGGAAAAGGAACAGCAGATCAGCTTCATTAAAACAATGGAGTGACCTGAGGAGGTTGAGTGTATAGTTTCAGTATGGTGGTGAAAGTGTGTTAAAGAGTAGCTTATTGGTTTACCAGCAATGTAATTGAAGATATAACACACATACATCACACAGACACACACACAGCACAGCAGTGGAGCGGGTGAAGGTGAATTCAGGGATTTCCCTCCTCTTCCTCAACAGTCTTGTCCTTGTGGTCAGCGTGACGTTCTCCAAGGTCCTCCAATCAGGTTGTTACACTCAGTGATCACCATGGGTCAGGTTGTCCACACGTTAGTTTGCTGCACCAACACTCTGTTGTACAACAACAACACACACACTACATGCCACAACAACACAGCACGAATCAAGGGCGACACCGAACCACAGCGGACTCTAACCGCAATAGGCACAACACAACACACACACGACGGACACCCCAGTACAAGCACAACACACACACACACACACACACAGTCAACATCACCCACCTGATTTACTGGGATATGTATGTGTTTCCCCTCTCTAAACAGTTACTTTATGAGCTAGTAAAGTTTTATGAATATCCCCCAGGATATTTTCACCAACACAGACTGGTTCTACTAGATATGATGTGCCAAGTATGATTATAGCATGCAGTCCACCGGCTAATTATCACTGGAAGCTTTACTCCTCTCCTAGCTTTCTACAATAGTAAATCGTCCTACAATGTACTTTTCTCCAGTAGACCTAGCTTACTACCGGTAAGGTGAGGGCCCTGGGAGTGTGGTGCCAGGAAAATAACCTTTCAACATCAACAAAACAAAGCAGATGATCGTAGACTTCAGGAAACAGCAGAGGGAGCACCCTCCTATCCACATCAACGGGACAGTAGTGGAGAAAGTGGAAAGCTCCAAGTTCCTCGGCGTACACATCACTGACAAACTGAAATTGTCCACCCACACAGACAGTGTAGTGAAGAAGGCCCTGTCGGGCTGTATCACCGCCTGGTACGGCAACTGCACCGCCCGCAACCGCATGGCTCTCCAGAGGGTGGTGGGGTCTGCCCAACGCATCACTGGGGGCAAACTACCTGCCCTCCAGGACACCTACAGCATCCGATGTCACATGTCCGATGTCACATCCGATGTTTTTGGAGGCCAAAAAGATCATCAAGGACAACAACCACCCGAGCCACTGCCTGTTCACCCCGCTATCATCCAGAAGGTGAGGTCAGTACAGGTGCATCAAAGCTGGGACCGAGAGACTGAAAAACAGCTTCTATCTCAAGGCCATCAGACTGTTAAATAGCCATCACTAGCACATTAGAGGCTGCTGCCCTATATTCATAGACTTGAAAAAACTGTCCACTTTAATAATGGAACACTAGTCACTTTAATAATGTTAACATATTTCGCATTACTCATCTCATAAGTATATACTCTATTCTATTCTACTGTATCTTAGTCTATGCCGCTCTGACATTGCTCATCCAAATATTTATATATTCTTAATTCCATTCCTTTACTTTATATTTGTGTGTATTGTTGTGAAATTGTTAGATATTACTTGTTAGATATTACTGCACTGTTAGAGATAGAAACACAAGCATTTTGCTACACCCGCAATAACATCTMCTAAAAACATGTATGTGACCAATAAAATTCGATTTGATTTACACTAGTAAAATAACTGAACTAGCCGAGCTTTCTTAACTTCTAAGTAAATCACTTTAACTGAGCTCCTCTCCAATAAGCCTGACGGACCCCCGACCCCAGTGACCTCACCCACCTCATTGATGATGAGGCGGCTAGCCATGCGGAGGCGTGTCTTGGGGCCAAAGTGGTTGGTGATCATGATGCGCAGGCCGGCATCGGGGAAACGGTAGTTAGGAGGGCTGGAGTTGATAATCTCATCTACCATCACCACAGAGCTACGACTGTACCTCTTAGTGGGCTTCACTGGAGATACACAGAGATGGTGAGATACAGAACACAGACAGACGCATCAAGTAGGACTAACTGTACACACCAACCAAGACGAAGGAGATGACATGCTGTTTTACTCTTACAGTACTGTATACAACCACAAAGACATGCTTTTTTCAAGGATGGCCAGACACACGTGCCTAATACACTCACATGCCAGACCAGCAGACTCTCTGTCACACACACACACACGCACGCACACACGCACACTCTCACACACTGTCACACGCACGCACGCACACACACGCACACACACACACACACACACACACACACATATACAACACAACATCACACACAACATTACACAACCACAAACCAGTTTGTTACTTTCTCGTGTTTCTTACTTTTTTTCTGTGTTTTTGTTCTACGTATGTTATTTTTAGTCTACATTGAATTGATTACTGCATTTTGTGTTTGGAGATTGCAGAAAGGCATTTCACTGTAATTGTTGCACGTGCATTAAAATTGAAAACTTAACTTGAAAACAGCCGGAGAAACAGTATGATCAGGAGGTGTAATTAAAGTGTTTGTGCACGCAGAGTGGGCCCCATGGGCCCAGTTCAAGGCCCATTGAAGCCCCCCTGAAGACACTGTCAGATGAGATACATCAGCCATCAGAGTGAGGCAGACTAAAACCTGTCAGTGTGTGTGTGTGTGTGTGTGTGTGTGTGTGTGTGTGTGTGTGTGTGGTGTGTGTGTGTGTGTTTGTCTGTGTGTGTGTGGGTGTGTGTGTGTGTTGTGTGTTGTGTGTGTGTGTGTGTGTGTGTGTGTGTGTGTGGTGTGGTGACATATACACACACACTCATACAGATGCAAGCACGCACAGGCACACAACATACCATACACACAGTCACGCACACATATAAATGTCTCACAACACACACACACACACACACACACACACACACACACACACACAACACACAACACACACACACACACACAACACACACACACAACACACACACACACACCCTTACAGATGCATGCACATGTTGTGACTCTGGATAATGGACTGTACTTTGACAAGCAGAAGAGGGGTGACAGGGCACAGCATAGCACAGCACAGCAATACATCTCACATCTGACAGACCAGGTCACGGCAGGCAGGTAGGTTTAGTAAAGCTAAACAGACAGGCTTCTATACAGTAGCGACAGGGCTGCCACACGGCAGCAGGGAGGTTAGCTTGGTTCTACTAGACCAGACAGGAGAGGAGAGCTCTCAGAGTCACTCGGTTAAAGACACAGTGAAAGTCAGTGGAAGTCTAAATACGTAGTTATAGAAAAGAAATGTCTGTAACTCTGTTGAAGATCAGATCTAAGAGTTTAACAAGGGGTACAAACGACATCAAGCCAAAGTGGAAAGGACTGTTGACAATGTAAAAACCAGATAGGAAGAGCCAAGAGTAGGGCCTGAGAGTAGTTTCTAGGTTTACTAGACAACCAGATACAGTAGAGTAGTTGTTTTGATAGAAGGCCAGTAGAGTGCCAGAGGGTTGGCTTGAGAGGTGACCATAAAGCCTGTCTGGTTACCTTTACCTGGAGAGAGTAACGGCTTGGACAGATCATCCCATATGTAACTGTCATAACAACCATTACCATCCTCCAGCTGTGCTGCTGATCACCGTGTTACCGTTGGCCAAGCTCTTGTCTTCCTTCCCTGAGAAATAGTTCTGGATGCTGGTGTTAAATCTGATGTGAGAAAAGAGAAAAGGTTTTACATATTCAGTTGAGAGTTTATGTAACTTAGTGAGTGAAAGTATGAGTATATAAGTGGATTTTACTATTTGTTGCGTGCGCTCAGGTGCTCTACTGTGTGTGTGTGTGTGTGTGTGTGTGTGTGGTGTGTGTGTGTGTGTGTGTGTGGTGTGTGGTGTGTTGTGTGGTGTGTGTGTGTGTGTTGTGTGTGTTGTGTATGTGTGTGTGTCTTTGAGGCAGGAAGGAACAGGTCCCAGTGGAACTCACTTCATGATCAGAATGTACCCAAAGTACATCACTACCAGCACTAAGCTCTCCCACCTGCAGAGACAGACAGACTAGAGTCACATGTCTGCAGGTGCGCACACACACACACATACACCCTCTGCTGAGACACAAGGTAAACACACTGCGGGGTACTCACCACACAATCTTCTCATCATAGATGAACTGACAAAATGAAAGAGGGAAAACATTTAATAAAAAAATTAATTAATTAAACAGTACATACTTTTAGGGAGAAGAGCATCAAATTTTTTTTTTCTAACTCAGAAAAACTTGAATGTCGCGATGCATCAAGTGTGTCTAATTACTGTCAGACAGATGCTGTGAGAAAGCAACACAGTCCAAAAACATTTCCTGTACACTGTTTACTAGAAAAGCAATGACATAGTATGCGGTGAGTTTCTGAAGTCTCTGTGAGATCTCTCTCTGTACTCTCTCTGTACTACTCTCTTAATCTCATGATGATTGTCTATCAGCCCACAGGGCCTCTCTATGAACCTAGTGGAGTAGATAGGAAATGAGGGTTAAACAGCCACTAGGGGCTCTCTGTCTGAATGACCTCATTATGTAAAGTATGATAGTGTGAAATGGTATGCAGTGTCTTCTACAATACCATACAGGGGTTGTATGTATCAAGTTTCTCAGAGTAGGTGTGCTGACTTAGGATCGGTTTTGCCTTGAAGATCACAACGAATATGATTACATGGGCAGATGGGACCTGCTCCTAGATCAGTACTCCTATTCTGAGATGCTTGAAACATATATATGGACCCAGTTCTTGTTATATTACAGAGAGTCCCAGAAACACACATGCACACACACACAAGCAGCTGCTTGACCATCTCCTCCCCACAACCCTCTAGGAGCCCAGTGGGCTAGACAGTTAGACAGTAAATGAAGGTTTAACAGCCACTGGGGGCTCTATCAGTCTGAATGGCCTCATTGTGTAAAGTAGACTAGAGATGAGATGATCAGTTACTCACTGCAATCAATGCCAACACAGACAGAGTGTAGTAGAACGAGTCACGGAACACTGCAAACTTAGTCAGGTACACCACCTGGATGAGAGAGAAAACAAGGCAGAAGGAGGAGAGTGGGAAAGGAGAGGAGAAAGAGAAATAAAGTCGGAGAAAGGTTGAGAGAGAGGGGTGAAAGTGAGAGAGGAGAGAAAGACAAAAGGAGGAGTGAGACAGATAGAGACCGAGAGAGACAGAAAGAGAGGGAGAGAGAAAGGTTGGTGAGTGAGGAAGTGTGAAATCGATTTCACATTCCTTTTGTGCACGTTCTTAGATTAAACACTAGGTCAACAAGAGTCATATACACTATATTCAATACGCACATTCAATATATCAAGTTGTTCCATGAACCGTGGAAATAGACTATCCTCTTGGCCATTGTGGTTAGATCGCATGTTATTTTAGTGTTGTGTAACTTTGTAACCTTGATGTTGACATATCAACTCAGCTGTGATATGTGATATCATAAAGGGTTACATTAGCACTATGGAGGCTGAAAGGTTAAGGAAAACAAAGGTACTGTCCAAGTCAAGGACACCTCGCTACAATAGCTAAGTCGTTCCACCAATTTGGTGCCTTTTGAGAAGTGTAACTTAGTGAAAAAGAGTTGTAACATTCTGTCATAAAGAGCACATGTTAAACTTAATAAAAAACATGTTTTCCCATCTCCAGAGGTTAAATAAAATACAACTATAGTAAGTACTTATTAAGTGACAAATAAAATTACAGGGTTGACCGTAACAGGGTTGACGATTTCAGCCTAAATCAGCCACAAGTCCCCTTGTGACTGGGGAAATGGAACCTTGTTGTGTGAAACAAGGAGGGGCAATTGATTCACAAAAAAATGTATTATTAAAACATTTCTAGCCTGTCTATCTATGGGTAACACGGTTGACGTGCTATGCTCGACCCACTCAGTTTTCCACCACAAAACACAAAATAATTGTGAAAAAGAGTAGAAGCAGCTCACCTGCTTTTATACTATGATTTGACTATTAGATGTTCAATGTGTCTTTTGAAGGAAATATTTAAAAAGGAATAGTTTACCATATTAAAACGAGAGTTCAGTTCACATAACAGGTTTGACCTTAAAAAAGGTTTATTTTTAAGCTTCAAATGAATCACTAATCACATGAAATAAATAATAATCTTAAGAAATGACTTTGTCAATGTAACAAAATAACGAGGGCTTTACAATGATGGTGAAAACTTGGAGAAATATTGGGTTTAGGTGGGTTAAAATCTTCCCGTCACAAAGGCTGTACGGAAGGAAATGTCAAAATGCAGATATATTTTTTTTTTTTTCATGATTTATTGAATTCTCCATGTGGTCTATATTAAAGGGCACTTCATTGAATATAACAGGCTTTTAAAATGCAATATTGGTGCACAATGTTTTTACTTAAAATATCAAAGGGATGCAAAAGGCACTCATTTGGTGGAACGACGCAGCTACAGTAATACAGTAGTGAGATGACTACGGGTGACGTTGGGTAACAAGAGCTTAAGGCAACCCAACCAGTTCCATTAAAATTAACAATTAATACAAACTATTGAAGCAAATACCATTAGCGTTCTCCTTTAGAAAATGTCCACGAGTTAAAAACCTTCAGTAGCTACAAAACAAAGCAATTTAAAAAAACAAAAGTCTACTCCTCAGTGCTATCGTTGTTTCTCTTGTCCTGTCAAAAGCAGTTGATAGTCTTTGAGGCTGCAGGCAGCAGGCAGCACTTTAAATGCAACCAGACCAGTAGAGCTTTTTGCTCTGTTGCAGTTATCAGACAAAACACAGTTTAAAAACATGATGACATAATCCCGTCAGTTTAACTGTTTTAGGGTAAAACCCTTGCTAGGATCATGTGGGCATCTGTCTGGTACACAACTGTATATACTGTATATATACACATCTAATACTGTATGTGTTATTTGGGTTGGGGTTTGGGGTACCCCGGAGGTCGGACCCCCCCAGATAGCATATGAACACGTCATAAACCATGAATAAAGATGTTTAGAATTACAGGAAATGTGCTTTAAAACTGCAACGTTTTCTCTCAGCCTCATAATAATACTATTAATTATTATTATTATTTATTCAGCTTATATAGAGCTTTTCATTACAAAAATCTGAAGGTGCTTGAAAATAAAATATATATGTAGCTACATGTAGCTACTACGACAACTGACAGTTGAACGTTTTGGGATTTTCAAGCCTCCAACAGACGGGGTGACAGTCGAGCAGGGGGAGGGGTTTGTCAACAAGGGGGAGATGAGCAGGTCCTTCAGTGGTATGCAGGCAGCACAGTTCGCTCTCCATTCAAGGGGTCTCACCGGCACCTCGCCTTCCCCGCCATCTGACTGCGACTTCTCCATAGCCGTTGATTCGGTCTTGTACGAGATGAAGTTCCCACTCACTAAATGATGACAGCGGCACAAAACGTCAGAGGAATTCTCAGACTGAGCAATGAATTCATCACTGCCAGCTCGTCATCCAATGCAGTCGTCCTCATGGGTTAGGAGAATGTAGAAACAACCAAAGAACAGGTTGGTGTTTTCAAATCAAACACACTAGCTAACTAGCTTGCTAGCATTGTTAGCGAGCTATGTTGAAAGAACTGATTTGCCATCATATTCACAGGCAGGAAACAAATAGAAGTAACCCAGACTTCTTGCTCGGTGCAAAACTGCACTATGCCACTGGGCATAAGATAGCATGTGTTACAGCATGCAGTATGTGTGATTTGTGATTAAGACAATGGTCTCCTTCTGGCAGTGTGCACTAATACAGACTGAGGCACATGGAGATTGCACGCACGCAAACAAACACACCTGCCCAGCGAAGATTCCACACACACCGATGATGCATAGAATGTTGAATACTGCTGAGCCCACTATGGTTCCAACACCCACATCTCCATGAGTGATAAACACACCTCCAGGAGAGAAAGAGAGAGAAAGGAAGAGAGAGAGAGAGAGAGAGAATGAGAGTGTGGTAAAGAGAGAGTCAGCTATCAACCCAATATGATCACCTCTTAGACAACATTGATCTGAAACCTACTCAATGTGGCGAATTGAACACACAGTCTACATACTAATAATGGTATTGTACAGTGTAAGTGTGTTTGTGTGAGCGTATCAGACAGCCCGCCTCACCTATAATCGAGGCGAACAGCTCTGGTGCTGAGCTGCCAGCAGCCATGAACGTAGCTCCTGCCACATCTTCACTCAGGTCCAGTTTCTGACAGACACACAGAGGGAAGAAGCACAGTCTCATACTGAAGTCTCATACATTAACTATCAATCAGCGGTGTAAAGTACTTTAGTAAAAATACTTTAAAGTACTACTTAAGTAGTTTTTTGGGGTATCTGTACTTCACTGTATTATTTATATTTTTGCCAACTTTTACTTTTACTTCACTACATTCCTTGGGAAAATAACATACTTTTTACTCCATACATTTTCCCTGACACCCAAAAGTACTTGTTACAGTTTGACAGGAAAATGGTCCAATTCACACACATCCCTGGTCATCCCTACTGCCTCTGCTCTGGCAGACTCATTAAACACAAATGCTTCGTTTGTAAAGTATGTGTTGGAGCATGCCCCTGGCTATCCATAAATTWAAAAAATGCTATAAAATCATGCTGTCTTGTTTGCTTAATATAAGTTGACTTTTGATACTTAAGTACATTTTAAACCAAATACTTTTAGACTTTTACTCAAGTAGTATTTTACTGGGTGACTTTCACTTTACTTGAGTCATTTTCTATTAAGGTATCTTTAATTTTACTCAAGTATGACAATTTAGTACTTTTTTCACCACTGCCAACACACAAACACATCACATCAACACCTCACTGGCGTAATACGGAGAGGAAGGAGGTTTATGGCCTAGCGGAGGTTGTTATTGGGACTCCAATTCACCCACCTCACAGATCTTCTCCAACGACATCACAAAGTAGTCATCGCAGACGATTGCCAAGGCCAAAAACATGTACAGGGCCTGAGAGAGAGAGAGAAACATCTGTACACATATCCTGCTATCCTCTATCATGCCCTCACAAAGTAGAATGTTGTTTTTCCTGCCAAAGAGAGAGCAGAGTCATCTGAGGCTGCATGTTTAATGTGACTTTTGTTGTGTAAGACTGCGATGACAGGCCCTGCCTGGGGCACTGTGTCCAAACCAACCCGTGTTGTTCACAGCACAGCCCAGGACATCACATGACAGGAAGATACCAGGTCATARACAACGACACAAGGCTGACAGAATATTTATAATTGTCATAAAATTGTCTGTCAGAGACAGAGAGCTGCACAACTTATCCCGAATGAAGTGGCCAGGACACAGTAGGGTAATATTGTAGTCCACTAATTAGTGCATGGATGGACACACACACACCAGAAACATGCCCCATATATACGCAAGCATGCACATACACACATACACACACACAGTCGACAACACATGCCTGATTTACTGAACCACATGGTAAACTTGCTGCACATACCGCAAATATGTGCAGCAGGAGAGCTCCTCTTGTGCGTTGGTAGGTGGTGAAGATATCCTCAGGGAACTCATTGATGGCTGAAGGAAAACAAAAACATCTCCAAAGTCATGTGTTGGTCCTACAACATCACACATAGCAAAACAACCTATATAGTTCAAATAAATAATTTGGGTATAAAACAAACAACAACAATCAAATCAACTTAATGTAAAAATGTGACTTGCCTAGTTAAATCAAATATATATATCTTTTTTTTTAAATGATAATAATTAGGGCTATTTTGTCTACAAGACTTCTGTACCAGGTATTTGCCACTTATAGAATAGAATTATCCAAAGATATCTGTGCCTTTATCACACTCAATGTCCTGCCTCAAAGAGCTAGATGAGTCTGAAAGTCCTGCGTCAAAGAGCTAGATGAGTCTGAAAGTCCTGCCTCAAAGAGCTAGATGAGTCCGAAAGTCCTGCCTCAAAGAGCTAGATGAGTCTGAAAGTCCTGCCTCAAAGAGCTAGATGAGTCTGAAAGTCCTGCCTCAAAGAGCTAGACGAGTCTGAAAGTCCTGCTTCCAAACTAGAGCTGACAGGGTGAGTTTGGGTGAGTCTTAACCTGCTTAAAAGAGTTTGGTTGTCTCAGACAAAATCTAAAAGTCTGAGAGTCCATCCTGCCTCTAGATCTGTATGGGTGAGTCTCAGTCCTGCCTCTAGATCTATGTGGGTGAGTCTCAGTCCTGCCTCCTAGATCTGTATGGGCGAGTCTCAGTCCTGCTCTAGATCTGTGTGGGTGAGTCTCCGTCCTGCCTCTAGATCTGTGTGGGTGAGTCTGAGTCCTGCCTCTAGATCTGTGTGGGTGAGTCTCAGTCCTGCCTCTAGATCTATGTGGGTGAGTCTCAGTCCTGCCTCTAGATCTATGTGGGTGAGTCTCAGTCCTGCCTCTATATCTGTGGGTGAGTCTCAGTCCTGCCTCTAGATCGAGTGTGGGTGAGTCTCAGTCCTGCTCTATATCTGTGTGGGTGAGTCTCAGTCCTGCCTCTAGATCGATGTGGGTGAGTATCAGTCCTGCCTCTATATCTGTGTGGGTGATTCTCAGTCCTGCCTCTAGATCTGTGTGGGTGAGTCTCAGTCCTGTCTCTAGATCTATGTGGGTGAGTATCAGTCCTGCCTCTATATCTGTGTTGTTGAGTCTCAGTCTGCTCTAGATCGATGTGGGTGAGTATCAGTCCTGCCTCTATATCTGTGTGGGTGAGTCTCAGTCCTGCCTCTAGTTATGTGTGGGTAAGTCTCAGTCCTGCCTCTAGATCTGTATGGGCGAGTCTCAGTCCTGCCTCTAGATTTGTGTGAGTGAGTCTCAGTCATGCCTCTAGATCTGTGTGGATGAGTCTCAGTCCTGCCTCTAGATTTGTGTGAGTGAGTCTCAGTCCTGCCTCTAGATCTGTGTGGGTGAGTCTCCGTCCTGCCTCTAGATCTGTGTGGATTAGTCTCAGTCCTGCCTCTAGATCTGTGTGGGTGAGTTCAGTCCTGCTCTAGATTTATGTGGGTGAGTCTCAGTCCTGCCTCTAGATCTATGTGGGTGAGTCTCAGTCCTGCCTTAGATCTATGTGGGTGAGTCCTCAGTCCTGCCTTAGATCTATGTGGGTGAGTATCAGTCCTGTCTCTAGATCTATGTGGGTGAGTATCAGTCCTGCTCTATATCTGTGTGGGTGAGTCTCAGTCCTGCCTCTAGATCTATGTGGGTGAGTCTCAGTCCTGTCTCTAGATCTATGTGGGTGAGTATCAGTCCTGCCTTATATCTGTGTGGGTGAGTCTCAGTCCTGCCTCTAGATCTATGTGGGTGAAGTATCAGTCTGCCTCTATATCTGTGTGGGTGAGTCTCAGTCCTGCCTCTAGATCAATGTGGGTGAGTCTCAGTCCTGCCTCTAGATCATGTGGGTGAGTCTCAGTCCTGCCTCTAGATTGTGTGATGAGTCTCAGTCCTGCCTCTAGATCTGTGTGGGTGAGTCTCAGTCCGCCTCTAGATCTGTGTGGTAGAGTCTCCGCTGCCTCTAGAGCTATGTGGGTGAGTCTCAGTCCTGCCTCTAGATCTGTTTGGGTGAGTCTCAGTCCACACAGATCTAGAGGCAGGACTGAGACTCGCCCATACAGATCTAGAGGCCGGACTGAGACTTACCCACACAGAACTAGAGGCAGGACTGAGACTCACCCACATAGATCTAGAGGCAGGACTGAGACTCACCCATACAGTCTAGAGGCAGGATGGACTCTCAGACTTAGATTTTGTCTGAGACAACCAAACTCTTTTAAGCAGGTTAAGACTCACCCAAATACCCTGTCAGCTCTAGTTTGGAGCAGGACTTTCAGACTCGTCTACTTTTGAGGCAACTTTCGACTTTAGCCAGGCAGGACTTTCAGACTCATCTAGCTCTTTGAGGCAGGACTTTCGACTCATCTAGCTCTTTGAGGCAGGACTTTCAGACTCATCTAGCTCTTTGAGGCAGGACATTCAGACTCATCTTGCTCTTTGACGCAGGACTTTCAGACTCATCTAGCTCTTTGAGTCTCAGTCCTGCCTCTATAGCTTTGTGGTGAGTCTCAGTCCTGCCTCTCGATCTGTGTGGGTGAGTCTCAGTCCTGCCTCTAGAGCTATGTGGGTGAGTCTCAGTCCTGCCTCCCGATCTGTGTGGGTGGTCTCAGTCCTGCCTCTAGATCTGTGTGGGTGAGTCTCAGTCCTGCCTCTAGATCTGTGTGGGTGAGTCTCAGTCCTGCCTCTAGAGGTATGTGGGTGAGTCTCAGTCCTGCCTCTATAGCTATGTGAGTGAGTCTCAGTCCTGCCTCTAGAGCTATGTGGGTGAGTCTCAGTCCTTCCTCTTGATCTGTGTGGGTGAGTCTCAGTCCTGCCTCTAGAGGCTATGTTTGATGTAGTCTCAGTGCTGCCTCTAGATCTGTGTGGGTGAGTCTCAGTGCTGCCTCTAGATCTGTGTGGGTGAGTCTCAGTCCTGCTCTCTAGATCTGTGTGGGTGAGTCTCAGTCTGCCTCTAGTATCTGTGTGGGAAGTCTCAGTCCTGCCTCTAGAGCTATGTGGGTGAGTCTCAGTCCTGCCTCTAGATCTGTGTGGGTAAGTTTCAGTCCTGCCTCTAGATCTGTGTGGGTGAGAGCCATGCTTCACCACAGGGTGATCTCCCTCAGGAATGGTAAGCTGTGGTGGGTTAGGCTCTGTTGCCCAAACGGTCCATCTGTTCCTGGATCAGATCAGCTGCCTACTCAGTACCCTGTCTCCAGAGACACAGCGAGATCCACGTGTCCATCTGCAACCTCTCCAACCAATGATGTCATTGCATTCTGTCACCACTCTCTCTGTCTCCTTCCCCCCTCTCTCACCACGTCATCCAGTTGCATCTCTCTCTGGAGGTTGGACAGAAGCCCACTAGACATAAGATGCCCACAAGGGATACATAAGGGAGACGTATGTATGTAATCCGATTCCAATCAAACCACACAGAGAGTACAGATACACAACTAATGAACAGACGTCTTTCTCTCTCACCAAATCAATCTAGGCTGATTACATTCCCTTTAAATCAAAATAGTAGCAAATTAATATATCTGTTATTATCACGTCATAGATAACACATCAAATATAATAACGCAATTCTAAATATTATACTGTACCGACTGAAAATGCAACATAAAAGAATCAAAGAGCAAACGGGTTCACTCAATAAGGACATGAATAACTGCATACATTGACATTATTATCAACAGTACAGTAGTATTCTCTAGCACCGAGAATAGCAGACGTAGCAGCAGTAGTAGTACTAGCAGCTTTCCTCCCAGAGGCATATCAAATGGTGGGGACACTAGCCTTGATCAGATATCCAGCAGGCCCTCAGCAGCTGATTCCCTCCCCCACCCTCCTCCATAACAGAAGACAGGCCTCAAGATCACCCCCTGGGAAGGGAAAATAGGAGGGGAAGAGAGGAAGGGAGGGGAGGGGAAGAGAGGAAGGGAAGGAGATGGGAGAGCATCTATCTGAGCTGTAAGCTAGATACAGCGTAGCTTCATCAGCAGTCTCCTGCTCCAGTCCACATAGCACTTACGCAGTCTGTCATTGTCACACCACTAGCCTTGTCTGCTAGCCTTGATTAAACAATTCAACCTGACAACTCATGCAATTTGGAGTTGGCATTCTGATACAGTATGTTCACAATTGTTACATGAGCTAGCGAAAGAGTGAGGCAGTTTTAATTTCCCATATAGACTACAGTATATACTGTAACTAAACAGATTCATTATAAATGTATTGGTTAATAAGTTAAGCGTTTGTATAATAGCCTAATGCATTGAAATCAGTTTTGGGTTTTTAAACCTTTGCTCTTGTAATTTTTGTTAACAAATTGTAGATCTTTGGCTAACAAATTGTAGATCTTTGGTTTACACATCGTTATTCATGACACACATAACACTAACCCCCAGAAATAGCACAGATCAATCTGTCTTGGGTTCACTGCTGTACCAAATCTGACTGGACATGAAATGTGCCATAGGAGGACTCCCACCCTAACAACCCTGTGACCGATCGGGGACCATGGACCAGGGTCAGCCAAATGTTTGTGTGGTGTCATGGATGTTTCCTCCCCTAATGGGTGATGCCTCTCTGCCGCAGTCCTCCTACCCAGGATCCTCCAGGATTCTCCTGTCCTGACAGGTGCTCCCTTAAAAGCATGTTTGAGGAACCCAACCAGCAGTGATCAATAATTGAAGACAACACCATTACACCATAAACAAAAGCCAGCCAGCGCATTCAGCTAGTGCCATGTCTCACAACAACAAATGTGAAGAGACAGARATGCAATCCAGAAGTTAGGTTTGGACACAGTGCGTTTATCCTGAGAGCTCTCTGTTTGTGTGTGTGTCTAAGTGTCTATAAAGAGTGTACTGAATCAACTTCCCCCACTGGCCCTGGCCTTCATATTTCTTTCAATCAAACAAACAGCTGCCCTCCACCTGCAGAGTCATGGAAATGGTCCTGTGGGTGAAGTTGACTGTTACTGAATTTCTTCATTTCTCTAACAAATAACTAGGCAGCTAGAAAGAGAGACAGAGAGAGAGAGACAGAGAGAGAGAGACAGAGAGAGAGAGACAGAGAGAGAGACAGACAGAGAGAGAGACAGAGAGAGAGGGAGAGACAGAGAGACAGAGAGGGGGGGGGGGGGAGACACCCATGGCTGGCACACATACATTTTTGGCAGGTCAAATCTACATTACAACCTCATAGTGGCTGTTTAATTACATGTATGATGCTTGGTTAACTAAGCATGTGCAGAGACAGAGAAAACTCATCATCTGTATCAAATGGGTGAACAGGGAGTACACTGCAGCCACATCGACAGGGCTGCAATGGAGCYGGTTCAAGAGCTCAGACATGCATAGTCGTGAAGAAGGTGCGACAGCGCCTCTTCCCCCTCAGGAAGTTGAAAAGGTTTGGTATGGGCTCTCAAATCCTCAAAAAGTTCAACAGCTGCACCACTGACAACATCTTTACTGGCTGCATCACTTCTTGGTATGGCAACTACACCGCCCTCAATCGCATGGCGCTACAGAGGGTGGTGCAGACAGCCCAGTACATCACTGGGGCCAAGCTCCCGACCATCCAGGATCTCTATGTCAGGCGGTGTGAAAGGAAGGCATGGAAAATCGTTAAAGACTCTAGCCATCAAAGCCATAAACTGTTCTTTCTGCATCCACACAGCAAGTGGTACCGGTGTATCAAGTCTGACACCAACAGACTCCTGAACAGCTTCTATCCCTGAGTCATAAGACTACTAAATAGCTAACAGAATGGCTACACGGACTATTTGAGTTAGATTTTGGCACTGTCTCTATGCACACTCACAGGTCTCTACACACTCATGCACACTGTCACTCCAACACACACATAACATGCACACACATGTATACTGACTACACATGCACACACACTCACATACAATCATAATTTACACTGCTGCTACTGTTTATTATACATCCTGATGCCTAGTCACCTTACTCCCATACATATCTACTCGTGGTGCGTGGGTCAGCTGTTTGTTCACCTGTACCCACCCGCAATTGCTAACAACCCATCTGCAATCACTCAACTATATTTGATACATTTAAAATCTGAGGCACACACCGGAACCTAACCCGCTAATATAGAAAATGCGCTGTAGGCTAKAGTCAGAGACAGCTGAACTATTTATTGACAWGGGGTGCAGTATTATTTTGGGCCTGATTTAGATACAGTATGTTTCAGCTTATAATTTCAGACATTTTAGTTGTTAGTCAACTTGTCTATAATTAGATACATGCAGCTTCTCTTCTGTCATTATATGTTGTCATATAAGACTAAATAAACCCTGGTTCACCAGAATAATGTAATAGATCAATTGAATCAATGCATAAATCTAGTTGCTATCAGTAAAGTTTTCTCTGTCGTCTCTGCTTCTTTCGTGGWGCAAAGACGTTTAGGAACCGGGGACAAAATGCAATAGCCTGACTTTAAAGAAAACTGAAAAGATTTTCTGTGCCAAATTTCCAAATTACATCAGTTTGACCCAACATGTTTCTGATAGGATTTCAGTTTGGCATGTACGCATATTTTATGTGGATGAATACTATCAGCTTTTATGATCTTGATCAAGATAGTACCTCTACAGATGGTTTCTGTCACCTGTGCTCCATCTCCAGCCTCTAGGTCACCAGGCTGCTCSTTATGGAGCACACCTGTCACCATCGTTACGCGCACCTGCGCGTCATCAGACTCACCTGGACTCCATCACCTCCTTGATTACCTGCCCTATATATGTCACTCCCTTTGGTTCCTTCTTCAGGTGTCATTGTTTCTGTTTTTTGTCTGTGCGTTATTCGTGTTTCTTGTTTTGTTCATTTGTTTATTAAATGATGCACTCCCTGAACTTGCTTCCCGACTCCCAGCGCTCACGTTACAGTATCTAACAGCGCCTCACAATCATCACACATAACACTTCTATCATCCTCGTTTACCACTTCACCAAATCTTCCCCAAACATACATTTTCTGGTCCTCCCTTTTCTTTCTTTTCAAATCTCCATTTCGCAGCTTTTCTATTATTGAATTAAACTCTGACATTGTCCTTTTTGCCTTTGTGGATCGACATGAACTTGTTCTGCCCATTRCAAAAAGCATTTGATGATTGGCATGTAGGRTACTTGGCGTGCGTACAGTTAGGTCTTAAAGTTTAAGCTTTAAGATAGCCTAAAACAGGGGTTCTTAAACTTTTTCAGCTTGGAACCCCCCCAAAAATATATTTTCTCCTGGGACCCAAGCTTAGGAAAATATGCAACTATACATCAATTTCAGTACATTTCATTGCCCTTATGCCTAAAACAAATGCAATACAGACAACAACAAATAACAATCAAATGAAAAATCCATATAAATATCTATTCATGTTTATTTTCCCCCAATAAAAACACTCTTACAGTTGAAGTCGGAAGTTTACATACACTTAGATTGGAGTCATAAAAAAATAGTTTTTCAAAATTTCTTGTTAACAAACTWTAGTTTTGGCAAGTCGGTTAGGACATCTACATTGTGCATGACACAAGTAATTTTTTCAACAATTGTTTACAGACAGATTATTTCACTTATAATTCACTGTATCACAATTCCAGTGGGTCAGATGTTAACATACACTAAGTTGACTGTGCCTTTAACTTCTCTAGGATAGGGGGCAGCATTTTCACTTTTGGATAAATAGCGTGCCCAATTTCAACTTCCTTCTATTCATCCCCAGAATATAAGATATGCATATTATTAGTATAGTTGGATAGAAAACACTCTGAAGTTTCTAAAACTGTTTGAATCATGTCTGTGAGRATAACAGAACTTATGTAGCAGGCAWAACCCRGAGGACAAACCATTCAGATTTTTCTTTTTTTGAGGTCACTGTCTGTTCAATGAGTTTTCATTGGGATACTAGATTTCTAAGTGACTTGTTTMCAGTTCCTACCGCTTCCACTGGATGTCACCAGTCTTTGGAAATAGGTTGAAGTTATTCCTTTGTGTAATGAAGAAGTACGGCCATCTTGAATGAGTGTCACTTGAAGTGTACTTTTTGAGAGAGGCGCATGACTTGAAAAGTAGCGTCAGTTTGTTGTCTTCCTGTATTGAACACAGATAGTCCCGTCTTCAATTTGATCGATTATTAACGTTTAAAAATACCTACAGTTGTATTATAAAAGTAGTTTGAAATGTTTGGCAAAGTTTACACGTAACTATTGAGATATTTTGTAGTGACGTTGCGCAAATTGGAAGCTGTTTTATTCTGGATCAAATGCCAAATAAATGGACATTTTGGATATAAATGGACGTAATTAATTGAACAAAAGGACCATTTGTGATGTTTATGGGACATATTGGAGTGCCAACAAAAGAAGCTCATCAAAGGTAAGGCATGATTTATATTTTATTTCTGCGTTTTGTGTTGTGCCTGCAGGGTTGAAATATGCTACACTCTCTTTGTTTACTMTTGTGCTCTCATCAGATAATAGCATCTTATGCTTTCGCCGAAAAGCCTTTTTAAAATCGGACATGTTGGCTGGATTCACAACGAGTGAAGCTTTAATTTGGTATCTTACATGTGTGATTTAATGAAAGTTWGAATTTTATAATAATGTATTTGAATTTGGCGTGCTACATTTTTCTGGATTCTAGAYAGGTTAAACAGCTTGGAAAATTCCAGAAAATTATGTCATGGCTTTAGAAGCTTCTGATAGGCTAATTGACATKATTTGATTCAATTGGAGGTATACCTGTGGATGTATTTCAAGGCCTACCTTCAAACTCAGTGCCTCTTTGCTTGACATCATGGGAAAATCTAAAGAAATCAGCCAAGACCTCAGAAAAAAGACCTCCACAAGTTTGGTTCATCCTTGGGAGCAATTTCCAAATGCCTGAACGTACCACGTTCATCTGTACAAACAATAGTATGCAAGTATAAACACCATGGAACCACGCAGCCGGCATACCGCTCAGGAAGGAGATCCTCGTCTCCTAGAGATGAACATACTTTGGTGCGAAAAGTGTGAATCAATCCCAGAACAACAGCAAATGACCTCGTGAAGTTGCTTGAGGAAACGGGTACAAAAGTATCTATATCCACAGTAAAACGAGTCCTATATCGACATAACCTGAAAGGCCGCTCAGCAAGGTAGAAGCCACTGCTCCAAAACCGCCATTAAAAAGCCAGACTACGGTTTGAAAGTGCACGTGGGGACAAAGATTGTACTTTTTGGAGAAATGTCCTCTCGTCTGATGAAACAAAAATAGAACTGTTTGGCCATAATGACCATCGTTTTGTTTGGAGGAAAAAAGGGGAGGCTTGCAAGCCGAAGAACACCATCCCAACTGTGAAGCACTGGGGTGGCAGCATCATGTTGTGGGGGTGCTTTGCTGCAGGAGGGACTGGTGCACTTCACAAAATAGATAGCATCATGAGGAGGGGAAATTATGTTGATATATTGAAGCAACATCTCAAGACATCAGTCAGGAAATTCAAGCTTGGTCGCAAATCTCCTTCTCCTTCACCCAAATCCAGATAGCTGATTATCTGAATGAGTTGCAAAATCTGGACCCCTACAAATCAGCTGGGCTAGACAATCTGACCCTCTCTTTCTAAAATTATCCGCCGCAATTGTTGCAACCCCTATTACTAGCCTGTTTAACCTCTCTTTCGTATCATCTGAGATCCCCAAAGATTGGAAAGCTGCCACGGTCATCCCCCTCTTCAAAGGGGGAGACACTCTAGACCCAAACTGTTACAGAKCTATATCTATCCTACCCTACCTTTCTAAAGTTTTCGAAAGCCAAGTTAACAAACAGATCACCGACCATTTTGAATCCCACCGTACCTTCTCCGCTATGCAATCTGGTTTCCGAGTTGGGCATGGGTGCACCTCAGCCACGCTCAAGGTCCTAAACGATATCATAACCGCCATCGATAAAAGACAATACTGTGCAGCCATATTCATCAACCTGGCCAAGGCTTTTGACTCTGTCAATCACCACATTCTTATGGGCAGACTCAACAGCCTTGGTTTCTCAAATGACTGCCTCGCCTGGTTCACGAACTACTTCTCAGACACAGTTTAGTGTGTCAGATCGGAGGGCCTGTTGTCCGGACCTCTGGCAGTCTCTATGGGGGTGCCACAGGGTTCAATTCTCGGGCCGACTCGTTTCTCTGTATACATCAATGATGTCGCTCTTGCTGCTGGTGATTCTCTGATCCACCTCTACGCAGATGACACCATTCTGTATCCTTCTGGCCCTTCTTTGGACACTGTGTTAACAACCTCCAGACGAGCTTCAATGCCATACAACTCTCCTTCCGTTTCTCCAACTGCTCTTAAATGCAAGTAAAACTAAATGCATGCTCTTCAACCGGTCGCTGCCCGCACCAAAATATAGATTTTTTTCTATTGTGTTATTGACTGTATGTTTGTTTATTCCATGTGTAACTCTGTGTTGTTGTTTGCGTCGCACTGCTTTGCTTTATCTTGGCCAGGTTGCAGCTGTAAATGAGAACTTGTTCTCAACTGGCCTACCTGGTTAAATAAAGGTGAAATAACATTTTAACATTTTAAAATGGGTCTTCCAAATGGACAATGACCACAAYCATACTTCCAAAGCTGTGGCAAAATGGCTTAAGGACAACAAAGTCAAGGTATTGGAGTGGCTATCACAACGTCCTGACCTCAATTCCACAACATTTGTGGACAGAACTGGAAAAAGCGTGTGCGAGCAAGGAGGCCTAKAAACCTGACTCAGTTACACCAGCTCTGTCAMGAGGAACGGGCRAAAATTCACCCAATTTATTGTGGGAAGCTTGTGGAAGGCTACCCGAAATGTTTTAAACAAGTTAAACAATCAATTTAAAGGCAATGCTACCAAATACTAATTGAGTGCATGTAAACTTCTGACCCACTGGGAATGTGATGAATGAAATACAAGCTGAAATAAATCATTCTCTCTACTATTATTCTGACATTTCWCATTCTTAAAATAAAGTGGTGATCCTAAAACAGCACATTTTTACTCGGATTAAATGTCAGGAATTGTGAAAAACTGAATTTAAATGTATTTGGCTAAGGTGTATTTAAACTTCTGACTTCAACTGTACATATCTGTTTAGGTTGGAAGTGGTGCTGTTACAATACAATAAATCATGTTTATTTTGAACTGGAATAAACTGATTGATCACATCACACAGATGTAGAAAACACACACACACACAGTCCTAATGAGAGGTATGTGGCTGGTTGAAGTTTTCAAAAATCAGGTCTATTTGGGCTCCGTTTTTGGCAGTGTAACACTGAGGTCATGCTCGGCCTTGAAACTGTTCTGTACTTGTTTTTTAAGTATTTCAGAGTTGAGAACCCTGACTCGCATAGACTCGTATAGACTCGTATAGACTCGTATGTGGTGCCAAACTGGATCAGAACATCTACTGCTTTCTGTCAGGCAGGAGACCACTTCCTGCTGTAGATGAGCAACACAGAACTGTGTGAGTGTTTGCCTCAAACAGCATCTTGCTTCAATCAGTTTATTCCAGTTAAGAATAKAAATTATTACATTTATTTTAACAGCAACAGTTCCAACCTAGACTTTCTTTCAACAATAATTTCTACAGTAAGATGTACAGTAGGCCTGATKAGTTTTCATCTTCATCTTTACTGTTATTTGGGCTGCACTATCAGTAGCTAGCTTGCTTTGGCGAATGTTAGCTATTAGCTGTGTACAAGGCCAGGGGATTGTTTGAAAAAGAAACTCACATCTACTACTATGATAGTTAGTACTCCCTTATTTCTGCTTATCATCACCTGGTATAAAATGACAACAATGCCTTGCTAGCTGACTTGCTTTTCCACTGTCGAAGCACTGTTTCCTGAAGCATTCTGCCTTGTTCTGAAAGAACTCCCTGGGTTTACCACCATGGCGTGGATGTTTGGTCAGGACGTGTCGTTTAATTAATTTGTTCGTTTTGAGAGACTCATTACTAAGCACTTCCCCGCACAAAACACATTGTGGGCGCACTGACTTGTCATTCCCAATCGCCATCACTCACCGCTGTCATCAAATGCACTCATGCTAGCTGCAAGTTCTGACTGAGCTCAATTGTCATGAAACGCATATACAGCGATTAGTTTCTCGCTCTTCTTGTAAAGAAAACTGCAGAAAAAAGATCTGGCAAACCGCGAAACACACAGGCATCTCCCTCTCCCACTCGCGCAGCTACCAAACTAGAGACCGCTGCTAAGCAGAGAGCGCACTGAACAGAGAGCACAGACGCACTTGGCCAAATCAATTCCAGTAATTAATGAAATAATGATACATTTACTCTGACACATCGCGACCCATACTTTAAGAAAGGCTGGCCTAAAATAATGAAAATAAAACCTCAATGTAGCCTATAGATATAAACTGCACAAGAATGATACATTCATGGATTTTTTAAGGTATCGTTCTATTTTTATTCAGCCCACCCGCCATTCATGCACAGAATATTTCATGACACTAAACCCGCCCGCCCCACAGATATAACCACAGTGACTGCGGGTGAGTCAACCGTGCATAACTAATACCTCCATCACTCCAGTATCCCAGCACATTGTAAATATGGTATTGGGACTGATCCTGTATATAGCTTATTACTTTCTCATGTTCTTATTTCCTGTGTTTTTGTTCTACCGTATGTTATTTTTGGTGCTACATTGATATTGATTACTGCATTGTTGGGTTTGGAGATTGCAAGTAAGGCATTTCACTGTATTTGTGCATGTGACATTAAAACTTGAATTTCATTTTAATTTAGCCTTTATTCAACCAGGATATAATCCCTATTTTCCGGTGGAGACCTGGATAGGAATGTGAAACCTACAATGGGACTGCTAGTAGTGTGTATAAACAGTAGGTAGTGTATGGTGGCATATTTAGGACAACAACCAAATGGCTTATTACTACTGTCCCTCTACTATCATGTTTGTTGGTTTTGTTGTGTTCTTAAAAAATACCTATCTCAGGGAGCACTCCCTTGGCTTCACTAGATAAAATCAACATCTTAAAAATAACCCCCTGACTGACTCTTCTAGGGCAACTGACTGCACTGCTTATGCAAAAAACTACAAGCAACAACAACTTGCCTACTTTTCTCTCTCTCTCTCTCTCCCTCTCCCCTCACCCCCTCCTTCCCTCTCCCTCTCTTTCTTTCCCACCCTTTCTCTCTTGCTCCCTTCATCCCTCCCTCTAACTTTCCCTTCCTCTCTCTCCCTCTCTAAATCCCAGTAGTAATGACTGACTCCAGTGCGCTCTATTCCTTAAGGAAGCTGGAGATATTTCAGAGACGTACTCTACRCTGTCTGAACACTACAAACACAAAGAGCAGAAGAAAGAGAAGTGGGGTTTATGATTCCTCTTTGAGCTAAAGAGTGTCTCTGTGAACTAGCCATTACTAATGACAACCATATGTAGCTACTTACTTTCATTCTCAAGGCCAAGAAAAACAATTGTTAGGTATATCAAAGCCTGCTGAGATACACTACATTATGTTTATCATTGCCAAATATTAAACATTTTCTAAATATGACTCCTGATTTGTAATGATGGTTGAAATTCAAGTTGAAGGATAAAAGTGATGCTGGTGCTTTATTGAAAGGGATGATGCATTTTTAGCGTTAAGAAGGCATAATAATTATATAATTGCTTTTGATCTTTTTAATGGCAGAGTAAATCAATAATGAAAATACACATCTAATTATCTCAGATGAGACTCATAATTAACTCATTACATACATAATTGCTTGCTTTGTACCTGGGATATGGCTTTGCATCTTGCAGATACCAGCTGCAATGCTACAGCTACTAATGTGGAGATACTGAACATTGTTGACTGTCTTAGAAGACTAGGACTTTGTTTGGATATCCACCCTCCTTTCATATTGTTTGTGTTTATTGAAAGGAAATTAAATGAAGGCGAGACAGATAGAGGGGTATCTGGTGTAGAGTGGATTGGTGGGGCCGGGACAAATCGCAGGCATACAGCACATTTACAATTTTAAACAACAACCACGCAAAAGCTCCTTTCTGCCTTATGCCCCAGACAGACAGACAGACGACCTTTGCACAGTACAGCTGTGTACTTCTCAACACCACTCCAGAAGTGACGTCAGAGTGATAATTAGGGGTGGCACAACTACCGTATAATCATGTAACCGACGATTATGGATGAAGACCGTCATTTATTTCATTTTCTGGTGTAACGGACAGTGGAAGACGGGACGGCAGGGCATTAGTGCGATTGAGTCCAATTCCGTGGTTACATGGACTCTTTACAAACGTGATTCAACTTTGTTGCTCCTTGCTGAAAAAATCAAAGTATTTGGTTGTATAGGCAACACCTTCTTCCTGCAGCAGCAGCACATGTAGTCAGGAGTGGAGGAGAGGAGCACTGGTGAAAAAGTACCCAATTGTCATACTTGAGTAAAAGTAAATATACCTTAATAGGAAATTACTCAAGTATTACCCAGTAAAATACTACTTGAGTAAATGTCTAAAATAATTTGGTTTTAAATATACTTAAGTATCAAAAGTAAATGTAATTGCTAAAATAAACTTAAGTATCAAAAGTAAAAGTTTAAATAATTTAAAATTCCTTATTAAGCAAACCAGACAGCACCATTTTATTGTTTTATGTTTTTATTTAAGGCTAGCCAGGGGCCCACTCCAACACTCAGACTCATTTACAAACGAAGCATGCGTGTTTAGTGAGTCCGCCAGATCAGAGGCGGTAGAGATGACCATTTTTTATATATTTTTTTAGGGGGTAGATCAGTTGTAATATTGCAGATAGATTGTAGCTTCCATCAATGTAATTGTCTGCATCATTTCCAATCCCCCATATATATTCTTTGTAAATATATACACTACCATTCAAAAGTTGGGGGTCACTTAGAAATGTCCTTGTTTTTTAAAGAAAAGCACCTTTTTTATCCATAACATCAAATTGATCAGAAATACAGTGTAGACATTGTTATTGTTGTAAATGACTATTGTAGCTGGAAATGAATGATTTTTAATGGAATATCTACATACTGTAGTTATACAGAGGCCCATTATCAGCAACCATCACTCCTGTGTTTCAATGGAATGTTGTGTTAGCTAATCCAAATTTATAATTTTAAAATGCTAACTGATCATTAGAAAACCCTTTTGCAATTATGTTAGCCAAGCTGAAAACTGTTGTGCTGATTAAAGATGCAATAAAACTGGCCTCCTTTAGACTAGTTGAGTATCTGGAGCATCAGCATTTGTGAGTTCGATTACAGGCTCAAAATAGCCAGAAACAAAGGTCTTTCTTCTGAAGCTCGTCAGTCTATTCTTGTTCTGAGAAATGAAGGCTGTTCCATGTGAGAAATTGCCAAGAAACTGAAGATCTCGAACAACGCTGTGTACTAACCTCTTCACAGAACAGCACAAACTGGCCCTAACCAGAATAGAAAGAGGAGTAAGAGGCCCCGGTGCACAACTGAGCAAGAGGACATGTACATTAGAGTGTAGTTTGAGAAACAGATGCCTCACAAGTTCTCAACTGGCAGCTTCATTAAATAGTACCCGCAAAACACCAGTCTCAACAACAACAGTGAAGAGGTGACTCCAGGATGCTGGCATTCTAATCAGAGTTGCAAAGAAAAAGCCATATCTCAGACTGGCCAATAAAAATAAAAGATTAAGATGGGCAAAAGAACACAGACACTGGACAGAGGAACTCTGCCTAGAAGGCCAGCATCCCGGAATCGCCTCTTCACTGTTGACGTTGAGACTGGTGTTTTGCGGGTAKTATTTAATGTAGCTGTCAGTTGAGAACCCATTGGGTTCTTGGTCACCTCCCTGACCAAGGCCCTTCTCCCCCGATTGCTCAGTTTGGCCGGGCGGCCAGCTCTAGGAAGAGTCTTGGTGGTTCCAAACTTCTTCCATCAAAATTCAATCTAGAATTGGCTTCCTATTTCGCAACAAAGCATCCTTCACTCATGCTGCCAAACATACCCTCGTAAAACTGACTATCCTACCGATCCTCGACTTCGGCGATGTCATTTACAAAATAGCCTCCAACACTCTACTCAACAAATTGGATGAAGTCTATCACAGTGCCATCCGTTTTGTCACCAAAGCCCCATATACTACCCACCACTGCGACCTGTATGCTCTCGTTGGCTGGCCCTCGCTTCATACTCATCGCCAAACCCACTGGCTCCAGGTCATCTACAAGACCCTGCTAGGTAAAGTCCCCCCTTTTCTCAGCTCGCTGGTCACCATAGCAGCACCCACCTGTAGCATGTGCTCCAGCAGGTATATCTCTCTGGTCACCCCCAAAACAAATTCTTCCTCTGGCCGCCTCTCCTTCCAGTTCTCTGCTGCCAATGACTGGAATGAACTACAAAAATCTCTGGAACTGGAAACACTTATCTCCCTCACTAGCTTTAAACACCAGCTGTCAGAGCAGGTCACAGATTACTGCACCTGTATATAGCCCATCTATAATTTAGCCCAAACAACTACCTCTCCCCCTACTGTATTTATTTATTTTGCTCCTTTGCACCCCATTATTTCTATCTCTACTTTGCACATTCTTCCCCTGCAAATCTACCATTCCAGTGTTTTACTTGCTATATTGTATTTACTTTGCCACCATGGCCTTTTTTTGCCTTTACCTCCCTTATCTCACCTCATTTGCTCACATTGTATATAGACTTATTTTTCTACTGTATTATTGACTGTATGTTTGTTTTACTCCATGTGTATCTCTGTGTTGTTGTATGTGTCGAACTGCTTTGCTTTATCTTGGCCAGGTCGCAATTGTAAATGAGAACTTGTTCTCAACTTGCCTACCTGGTTAAATAAAGGTGAAATAAATAAAAATAAAATACCTTTGACTATTGGATGTTCTTATAGGCACATTAGTATCGCCAGTGTAACAGTATAGCTTCCACCCCTCTCCTCGCCGCTACCTGGGCTCGAACCAGGAACACATCGACAACAGCCACCCTCGAAGCAGCATTACCCATGCAGAGCAAGGGGAACAACTACTCCAAGTCTCAGAGCGAGTGATGTTTGAAACGCTATTAGCGCGCACCCCGCTAACTAGCTAGCCATTTCACATCGGTTACACCAGCCTAATCTCGGGAGTTGATAGGCTTGAAGTCATAAACAGCGCAATGCTTGAAGCATTGCGAAGAGCTGCTGGCAAAACGCACGAAAGTGCTGTTTGAATGAATGCTTACGAGCCTGCTGGTGCCTACCATCGCTCAGTCAGACTGCTCTATCAAATCATAGACTTAATTATAACATAATAACACACAGAAATATGAGCCTTAGGTCATTAATATGGTAGAATCCGGAAACTATCATCTCGAAAATAAAACGTTTATTCTTTCAGTGAAATACGGAACCGTTCCGTATTTTATCTAACGGGTGGCATCCATACGTCTAAATATGCCTGTTACATTGCACAACCTTCAATGTTATGTCATAATTACGTAAAATTCTGGCAAATTAGTTCGCAATGAGCCAGCGGGCCCAAACTGTTGCATATACCCTGACTCTGCGTGCAATGAACGCAAGAGAAGTGACACAATTTCACCTAGTTAATATTGCCTGCTAACCTGGATTTCTTTAAGCTAAATATGCAGGTTTAAAAATATATACTTCTGTGTATTGATTTTATGAAAGGCATTGATGTTTATGGTTAGGTACACATTGGAGCAACGACAGACCTTTTTCACGAATGCGCACTGCATCGATTATATGCAATGCAGGACACGCTACATAAACTAGTAATATCATCAACCATGTGTAGTTATAACTAGTGATTATGATTGATTGATTGTTTTTTATAAGATAAGTTTAATGCTAGCTAGCAACTTACCTTTGGTTCTTACTGCATTCGCGTAACAGGCGGGCTCCTCGTGAGGCAGGTGGTTAGAGCATTGGACTAGTTAACCGTAAGGTTGCAAGATTGAATCCCTGAGCTGACAAGATAAAAATCTGTCGTTCTGCCCCTGAACAAGGCAGTTAACCCACCGTTCCTAGGCCGTCATTGAAAATGAGAATGTGTTCTTAACTGACTTGCCTAATTAAATAAAGGTGTAAAAAAAACACACAAAAAAACAGATTTCCGATTATTATGAAAACTTGAAATCGGCCCTAATTAATCGGCCATTCCGATTAATCGGTCGACCTCTAGTACGCACTACCCTCTGTAGTGCCTTGCGGTCAGAGGCCGAGCAATTGCCGTACCAGGCAGTGATGCAACCAGTCAGGATGCTCTCGATGTTGCAGCTGTAGAAGCTTTTGAGGATCTCAGGACCCATGCCAAATCTTTTTAGTTTCCTGAGGGGGAACTGTCTTGGTGTGTTTTGACCATTCTAGTTTGTTGTTGATGTGGACACCGAGGAACTTGAGGCTCTCAACCTGCTCCAGATGTGGAGTATATTATCCATGTCCTTGTTCATACTCCAAGAAACATAGGATATTACAGTTCTTCAGGTGCCCTTGATAGGATAGTCTGGAACGGCGCTCGTCCACTTTGTTCTCTAGTGATTTTATGTTCGCCAATAGAACGAAGGATGTCTCGTCTCGTCAGGGATTTGCAAATCTTGCGCCGTCTCTTTCTCTTCGAGTTCCGGGGATTAGGGCCTGTTCCGGAATGAGCAGTATATACACAGCTATTCTGATGTCCACTGTTCTGAGGTCCAGCAGCTGTTTTCGGTCATAGGAAATGATGGCGGAAATATTATGGACAAAAAAAGTTTTGATTAGTGTAAAAAAAAAAACACACAAAATAGCCGAATTGGTCAGGAGCTCGTAAGATGGCAGCTATGCACTGGAGCACCAACCTACTGTTTCGGCCCTCTCTCTCCCTCTCCATTTCCCTCTCTCTTTCTCTATCTCTCACTTTACCACACCAACTGTCTCAACCTCTGAATTCTCAGTTATGAAAAGCCAACTGACATTTCCTCCTGAGGTTCTGACCTGTTGCACCCTCTACAACCACTGTGGTTATTATTTGACCCTGCTGGTCATCTATGAATGTTTGAACATCTTTCAGAACGATCTGGCCTTAATGGCCATGTACTCTTATAATCTCCACCAGGCACAGCCAGAAGAGGACTGGCCACCCCGAAGAGTCTGGTTCCTCTCTAGGTTCTTTCCTAGGTTCCTGCCTTTCTAGAAAGTTTTCCATAGCCACCGTGCATCTACATCTGCATTGCTTGCTCTTTGGGGTTTTAGGCTGGGTTTCTCTGTAAGCACTTTGTGACATCTGCTGATGTAAAACGGGCTTTATAAATACATTTGATTGATTCATTAATTGATTGCAGTATAAGGCCTTCTGAATGTCTGCTTCACAAACTGAACTCGCCAGATGTGTTTTACTCTATTCTGAATCCATAAAATATTTCCAGGTCGTTAATTCAGCACTCAGAGGTTAGGTGCTGTGCCTTGATGTTTTCAATTCATCTACTATACCACCAGAAATGTGCCCAGCTGTTCAAAACACAGAGGATGGCAATGTGTATGTCAACACAGGCTAGGCAGTGTGAACAGATGTGAGCAACTAAACTACAACTTGCTTTTTTGTCAATGATGACTGCATGTTATCCCATTTGAATAACTTCATTCTTTCAAATGAACAGAGTAATAAAATGTCTGTGTCGTCAGTGGTTTTCTAAGGTTTGTCTTTGTCCCTGCTTTTTTCTGACGTATGAGTAGCAGTCAGTCAGAGTCAGTCAGTCTATACTGTACAGCTCACTGCTGTATTGTGGTCTAAAAATAGCACAATCTTCTATTATTAGACAGCACATCCAAGGTCCTGTCAGGAAGGAGACTATCAGCACATCCAAGGTCCTGTCAGGAAGGAGACTATCAGCACATCAATGGTCCTGTCAGGAAGGGGACTATCAGCACATCAATGGTCCTGTCAGGAAGGGGACTATCAGCACATCAATGGTCCTGTCAGTTAACGATGTGAAATGGCTAGCTAGTTAGCGGTGATGTGCGGCTAATAGTGTTTCAATCGGTTACGCACTCGCTTTGAGACCTTGAGGTAGTGGTTCCCCTTGCTCTGCAAGGGCTGCGGCTTTTGTGGACGATGGGTAACGATGCTTCGTGGGTGACTGTTGTTGATGTGTGCAGAGGGTCCCTGGTTCGAGCCCGGGTATGGGCGAGGGGACGGACGTAAAGTTATACTGTTACATTGATGCTGTTGACCCGGATCACTGGTTGCTGCGGAAAAAGGAGGACGTCGAAAGGGGGGTGAGTGTAACGGATGTGAAATGGCTAGCTAGTAAGCGGTGGTGCGCGCTAATAGCATTTCAATCGGTTACGTCACTCGCTTTGAGACTGTCATGTTTTGTCTTTGATCATCATGTCTTGTCCCTGTGCTTCCCTCTGCTGGTCTTATTAGGTTCTTCCCTCTTTCTATCCCTCTCTCTCCTCCTCCCTCTCTCCCTCTCCCGCTCTCTCTCTCTATCGTTCCGTTCCTGCTCCCAGCTGTTTCTCATTCTCCACGACCTCATTTACTCTTTCACACCTGTCCCCTATTTTCCCTCTGATTAGAGTCCCTATTTCTCCCTCTGTTTTCCGCTTCTGTCCTTGTCGGATTCTTGTTTGATGTTTGCTGTCCTGTGTCCTTGTTCCGCCCTGTCGTGTTTTTGCCTTCTTCAGATGCTGCGTGTGAGCAGGTGTCTTATGTCAGCTACGGCCTGTGCCCTCCTGAAGCGACCTGCCGTCTGTGGTCGCGTCTCCAGTCGTTCCTCTCTACTGACGAGAGGATTTCAGTTTCCTGTTTTGGATTTACCTTTGATATATCCAGGAGAATCATTGTTTGTTTGATACTGGAATAAAGACTCTGTTTCTATTACGTCGCTTTGTCCTCATTCACCAGCATAACAGAAGAATCCGACCAAGATGGACCAGCGACTATGGATTCTCTCAACACTGCCGTCGAGTTCCAGGGAGCAATGCTCGGCAGACACGAGCAGGAATTGTTTGCTGCTCGTCATGCCGTTGAGACCCTGGCGCTCAGGTCTCCGATCTCTCTGGACAGTTTCAGAGTCTTCGTCTCGTGCCACCAGCTACTTCCTGGTCTTCCGAGTCTCCGGAACCTAGGGTTAATAACCCACCATGTTACTCTGGGCACCCACTGAGTGTCGCTCCTTTCTCACCCAGTGTGATATTGTGTTCTCTCTCCAGCCCAACACGTACTCAAAGAGAAGAGCTCGGATCGCTTACGTTATATCACTCCTTACTGGTCGGGCTCGGAGTGGGGCACAGCTATCTGGGAGGCAAGGGCTGAGTGTTCTAACGATTATCAGAACTTTAAAGAGGAGATGATACGGTTTTTGATCGTTCAGTTTTTGGGAAGGAGGCTTCCAGGCCCTGGCTTCCCTATGTCAAGGTGATCGATCCATAACGGATTACTCTATAGAGTTTCGCACTCTTGCTGCCTCCAGTGACTGGAACGAGCCGGCGTTGCTCGCTCGTTTTCTGGAGGGACTTCACGCTGGAGGTTAAGATGAGATTCTCTCCCGGGAGGTTCCTTCCAGCGTGGACTCTTTGATTGCACTCGCCATCCGCATAGAACGACGGATAGATCTTCGCATCGAGCTCGTGGAAGAGAGCTCGCGTTAACGGTGCTTCCCCTCTCCGCATCTCAACCATCTCCTCCCACCGGCTCAGAGACTGAGCCCATGCAGCTGGGAGGTATTCGCGTCTCGACTAAGGAGGGAACGGAGAATCACCAACCGCCTTTGCCTCTATTCGGTTC
>NC_036843.1:17541952-17640616 GCF_002910315.2 Salvelinus sp. IW2-2015
ACATAGTTAAGATTTACAGCTCCATCCTGTGCCTCCAACACTAACTCATCTCATTCGTCATTCAGTTGGAGGCCCCACCCACCCACCTGGACACCCAGGTTGCCCACATTTGCAAATCTCATCTGCACCACAACCACAGTAGTAAAAACTGTGGCTCTTCTGACGAACAAATAGACTAATTAGAGAGCTAGTGGTGGTAGATTTAGTGAAACATCTAAGGTAACCAATCTTTTCCCATTTCACTCCATCTGTTCTTTTTCTGACTGACTCAGAGCATGTGTAGGCTGTAGGAAGCATGAGGGCTGTGCCATTGTATAACACACTCTGAAGAGCTTTCCTATGAAGTTCTCCCAAGCTGCAGTAGCTAGCTGACTGTTCAGATTTAGGGTACAGTGCAGCACCTAGCTCTGTGCAGGTATAAGATACACAACATGGCTCCAGACAAAATTAGGGTTCACTACCACACTGCCTTGTTCAGTGCAGGTTTAGAGACATTATCTGGCTCTCTGCAGGTTTAGGGTATAGGGTTAGGGTAATGGTAGGGGTAAAGGGTTAGGGAACACTACCTACCTGGCTCGGTGCAATTCTTATCCCGTGTGTTATTGTCCCCGTCCAAGGCCATCAGCCTGCGTCCCAGACGGTCAGATGTGTCAGCCAGCCCCTGCTCCAGGACCAGACCATGTCCTACAACAGGAAAGAGACAGGTATTGAAACACTGACACTCTGCATTTCAAATGGCACCCTATTCCCTATATAGTGCACTTAATTTGTCCAGGGCTGATGTGGTGCAGATTTATGTGGTGAATCTGTCAGAGGAGCAAAAGGTCCAATGTCGATTAAACAAACAAGGTGTAATAGAGGTGGTCAGATATTCAGCACCATTAAAGCAGAGCGACAACACTGAAATGTGAAAGTTCAGCGCCACAAGAGAGTGGACAGCGACTGTCCCACGTGCAACCACTCCCCACTTGGAGAATCCCTGGAAATAAATCTAGGAAGGTCTAACCAGGGAGCCAGAAGCTTAAAATGTAGTTAGGACTAACCAATGCTATAAGGATGGCAGTCTATAATACTTATTGAGCTCTGTGTTGTCCTTTATCAAACTTATCAACATATAAATCACCTGATGCCACTGTGTGACTGAATATAATGGGACTCGTTTGCATGTAAAACAACATGCCTGCTTACAACGGACAAGACAGTGCTATTTCCAGCTCTAACAGTTGCTTGTCTGTGGTGATGTATCTTCCATCCTCTTATACATGATATCATTTGTTATAATCCCTTAAGCTCCTTGTTATTCTGGGGCAGCAGGTAGCCTAGTGGTTAGAGGTTTGGGCCAGTAACCGAAAGGTTGCTGGATCGAATCCCCGAGCTGACAAGGTACAAATCTGTTGTTCTGCCCTTGAACAAGGCAGTTAACCCACTGTTCCCTGGTAGGCTGTCAGTGTAAATAAGAATTTGTTCTTAACTGACTTGCCTAGTAAAATACATTCTAATACAATTAGTGAACTCTCTCTGTGACAGATTTTATCCAAACAGTTGATGTTCAAATCAGGGGTTGGAACAGGTTCAGGGGAAAAAAACTAAATCCGGAAAATAACTAAGTTATTTGAGGAAGGGAAACAAAACCGGAAACGAATGTGATCTCTAGTGTCCCTGAAATTAACCGTTATTTTCTAATCTTGGGATCCGTTAATAATGTCATTTGTTGTTCCAAAAATATTCCTAATGTCTAGTATATAATTATGTAAAACAGTGTAGTTATGATGCTAGTAATAGTCTAAACACATTCCAATTCACGTCATCTCATGATGCTCAGTGCTTCAAGCACTTATCTGTCCATCAAACATGTAAACAACTAGTTAACCCATTCCATAGCGCTGCTCTATCCAAGCAAATTGGTGGATTTAGATTTTATCAGGATCCCCATTAGCCAATGCCAATGGTAACAGATAGTCTTCCTGGGGTCTGACACATAACGAAAAAGACAGAGACAAAAATACTTTACAATGTACATACACATTTGAGTAAATTCACGAGCTAAATTTAAAAACAATGTGGATTTTAAGAGGTAAAAAATCTATGAAAAGGAACAATATGAACCGTTACTTTTTGGGGGTTTGAACCGGTTCAGAACTTTATTATGCTGGTCAGAGCACTGGAACGGAACCAAACAAGTATGGGTTCTGCTCGGAATGGAACGATTGGAAAATCCTTTCGGTTCCAACACCTGGTTCAACTCGATAACTCCCTATTATGTTCAAACAGGGACATACGACTACAGAGACATCTTTTATGGCACGTTATAAAAATGGGTCTTATGATACAGCGAGCCCTAATGCAAGTGTAACGTGAAATGGTAAGTAGGAAAGAATTTACACACCAGCCCTGTGACTTATTGTGTGTGTGTGTTTGTGTGTGTGTGTGTGGAGAAAGTTACAGAAATGAACATATTTTAGGAGTCAGGAATCTGATGGATGTGTGGTTCATTAAATCTCCACACACCAGTTGTGAACTAATCTGGCATCAATAAGTGAGGGGTAATTAATATCAAAGGCAAGACAGCATCAAACATGGACACATTCACAAATGCTTGTGTCAGATCTCCCCAAGGAGATGTGGGTGTGGAGTCAGGCACAGGAGAAACAAGTTCCAAAGAAAAGGGCGTTTTATTTAACTAGCTCAAAAAACAACAGGAACACCGGACTACAGCAACAGCCACGAAAACCCCACTCAGACACAGTCTAGGGAAAAACAACTGTAAAACATGAGCTAATACAAACGAAACCCAAACTCACTGACAGTTCAAACGAAAACAATCAAAACCCCAAAGGAAATGTCGAATTAAACACCCCCCTAATTAACCAAAATGAAACCAGGTGAAACACAAAACAGACATAACCAAAAGAAAAGGGAAAAGGATCGGTGGCAGCTAGTAGACCGGCGACGACGACCGCCGAGCGCCACCCGAACAGGAAGAGGAGCCACCTTCGGTGGAAGTCGTGACAGCTTGCCTCTGAAATGATTGTGCATTCTGGAGTACTTAACTTAATGTTGACAAAAAGTGATTATTCGATATTGACGATAGAACATTTAATACCATAATGCCATAATACTATTTCCATGGCTTGTCCTGTAATAAATTGCTGATTCAAAGCCAAGTCTTGACTGTTCCCCACTATCCCTATCTTTCTATAATTTTGTAACATTTATGTAACAATTTATTCAGTGATCAAGAACAACAGATTAACACTGACAATTGAGTGACCTCTCCTGAAGTAATAATTCAAGGACTTGTCACAGTTCATATAGAATATTTTATGTCCTTGTAAATAATTTTGTAAACGTAGGTAATAGTTATTCTCTTTCAGCTCTCACACATAATGTATGGCACCAAAAGGGCTAAGTGCATACAGGTAAATGTGTGTTGAATCATGTTCTATACAAAAAAAATAACAGGTTTTATGATCTGATACTGACAATAGATACTGTTGTCCTGTCTCTTTTCAGTTTTCTTCAGAAGGATGTAATACAGTTAAATACAGAGAGGTCATATTCTGGCTGAAGTAAGGCTGGTTGAAACCGACATGGTCTCCACAAACCCACCCAGCGGGCGAGGGACCCACCTCCGCGTGCCCCAATAGATCTCATATGAGGCCAAGACGACAGAGACAGCACGTCAAATAAAATGAATAGGAGACAAAAACAAACATGTCTATGACAGTCTTGAAGAAGGGAATACAGTATTTGGTGTAAATCAAAACTGACTGAGAATGACCTGCCACTCACATTATATTATAGAACCTGCACACACACACACACAAACAAACACTGCGATTACCTCTCCACGTGAGTCAGCCAGGGCCATAAACTATACTTTTATGAGTGTCCCAGATGCAGTGGGAATCAACACATTCTACAAACAGAACAGTCAGGTGTGCTGCCTGCCTGCCTAGTTGAAATCATGAGCAGCCTACATGTCATTTTTGTTGAAAATGCAAGAATCTCCCAAAATGGGACATGACGCGCATGCCACAAAAAAACACAAATCTCCATCCCGAACCATGGTTATTATTATAGCGTCCCGCTATGCCGATTCTAGCGGATGTATATTCTGAGGCAGGCAAGCAGAAGGACCTTTAGAGACATAATGTCATAGATTTATGATATATTAATTTAGCACCAATGCAGTGCGTGCCAATTTGCGCAATCACATCATGAAATTCATTTTTTGCTCCACACAGTCTGGTGATTATAAACGCGTTCCTCCCGGGCCACCCTGGGATCCCTTTCCCCTCGTATTCTTCTCACCTGTTTTTGTGAGCAGGGCGGACATGCACCATGCCAAACATAGAAAACTGCAGATAAAACAGACTTGAACGAAAAGCATCTGTCTCCTCTTGCGAACTTTGAAGATTTTAGCTATAGCTCTCTTTTTTGACATGGTGCAGTTCTGCTCCGGTAGCGGCTCCATGTCTGTACGGTACGCGGGGACCAGGCTGGGGTATAGCGGACAGCAGACTCGTCCTCCTCCCTATCACTGCAGATAGCGTCCCACTCAGCGCCGTGCCACAGATGCCAGTAGGCCTATAGTTTCAAACAGCCACGGGTCGGGTTGCCGTCCTCATTTCAAATAGCAGAGGCGCGGATCTTCTGACGGAGGCAGCGGAACGAACAGCTCGCATGTGTGAATGTGTGAGCTCAGTCCCCGCTCCCTGGGAGCCGCAGGGAAAACACTGCTCAGATGTCGGATTATGAAAACCGCACGTGGGAATTGTGTCCTGTGGCGTGAGAATGCTGCTATAGTGTAATCAAATGAAATTACACAATCTTCCCATTATTATATAGGCAGGCTAGTGAGACTACAGCCTAGGCTATACGTTTATTCTAAATATACCACGATTTCTCAAGCAGCCCACTATTTCTCAAGCAGATGCCAGTTGGCATCTTCAAAAGCCGCCGACAGCCCATTTATATGTCCCCATGTGCACCCGTCAGTCGGTCCACCGTGGATTCTTGACAACAAGGTTGATTTATTGGCCGTTGAAAATAGGCCATTCTCCAATATTGTTCCATCCGCTTGGTATTGTCTCCTTCTCCGCAAAATGCTCCGGGGCTAAAACATTATCAGCAAAAAATATTAGCTCATCCCACACTTTCGTTCCATGACAGCACGCGCTCCCCCACATGCAGCGGCAACTTCTACATGTGAGTGGAATGTACACGTGACGCTTCTCCTCCGCGGTGGTAGCCTACAACTATGCGTGTATCTACCAGCCTCCTAGCTGGAAAAATTGGCCAGCTGCCTGTATCTACTGGCCTACTCTGTCCATCCCACCTTCCTGGCCTAAATTGGTCATCTTACTGATGCAGGACAGAATTGCAGAGGTGGTAAAAGTAAAATCAACTGTAAATTATAGTAATAGTTAAAGCTGCAGTATGTAACTTTTTGGATAGTGACCAAATTCACGTAGAAATGTTATTTCTAAATCTGTCATTCTCATTGAAAGCAAGTCTAAGAAGCGGTAGATCTGTTCTTTGTGTGCAATTTCTATGCTCCTGTTTTTAAGTTTCCTTTTTGCATCTTTTTGACTACTTTTGGTTTTGTACACCAGCTTCAAACAGTTGAAAATACAATATGTATGGTAATTGAACATATATTTTCCAGCGGTTTAGATGGTACAATGATTCTTTACTATACTATAAATTGCTTGTTTTGTCACATAAACTGAAATTAAGCAAACTATTAGCATTTTAGCAACCAGTAAATGGCAGAAATGTCTGCATATTGCACCTTTATATGCATTCATTCATGTTAAATTAATCACTTGCATGTTTAGTATTTTATCCTCATTGAAACAGATTATTTTTGGCTACTGTGACGTTGCATGTTATTTTTATTATTATTAGATATATATTTTACAATTGCAAATATTTGATCAAACTCATATTATGGTTAAATAAATTATTTACACATGATTTGTGTTCCTCAATAAGACTTTACAGCATCCTGTTGTTGAGATGGATTGCCCACCTCAACAACAGCCCCTTCACATTACACTCCATGCAGTTTGGCTTCAGAGCAAAACACTCCACAGAAACGGCCAACTGCTTTCTTCTGGAAAATGTGGACAAAGGGGGCGTTGTTGGGGCTATATTTCCAGACCTAAGGAAAGCTTTTGATACTGTTAACCATGAGGATCTCATCACAAAACTGTCCAAGTTCAACTTTCCCCCGCTGCCTTGAGATGGATGAAATCATACCTTGAAGGCAGAACTCAGTGTGTCAGAGTGAGCAATGAGCTGTCGCCCACTCTCAGCTATGATGTGGGTGTGCCCCATGGGTCAATACTGGGGCCCCTCCTGTACAGCCTGTACATTAATGATCTACTGGGTTTGTAGTTCAAATGCATGCAGATGATACAGTGATATATGTGCATGCAAAGAGCAAACAACAAGCTGCACAAGAACTACCTACTGTAATGGTCCAGGTTACAAAGTGTCTCAGTGACTCATGTTTGCATCTCGATGGGAAAAAACAGTCTGCATGTTCTTCACAGAGAGGGCAACTGATGCTACTGAGGCAGATGTCTATGTGTCAGGGGAGAAGCTCCAGGTGGTATCCTTGGTATCATACTTGATTCCAACCTCTCTTTTAAAAAACAGGTGAAAAAGGTACCTCAAATAACCAAATTCAACCTAGCTAATTTCCGATTCATACAAAATTGTTTGACTACAGAGGCAGCAAAACTGTATTTCAAATCTATGATACTCCCCCACTTAACATACTGCTTGACTAGTTGGGCCCAAGCTTGCTGTACAACATTAAAACCCATTCAGTCTGTCTACAAACAGGCTCTCAAAGTGCTTGATAGAAAGCCCAATAGCCATCATCACTGTTACATCCTCAGAAAGTATGAGCTCCTGAGTCAGGAAAAATCTTGTGCAATACACCAACACGTCTTGTATTCAAGATCCTAAATGGCCTGGCTCCCCCTCCACTTAGTACTTTTGTTAAAACCTCTACAGGATCGGTGTCCCTATACCAGGACGGTTGTTGCTAACGTGTTCTAATGTGATTAGCATGATGTTGTAAGTAACATCAAACTTTCCAGGACATAGACATGTCTTATATGGGCAGAAAGCTAAAATTCTTGTTAATCTAACTGCACTGTCCAATTTACAGTAGCTATTGCAGTGAAAAAATACCATGCTATTGTTTGAGGAGAATGCACCACTGAAGCTAAATCATGCACTTATATTCAGTAATCTTGCTCTGATTTGTCATCCTGAGGGTCCCTGTCACGTTCCTGACCTGTTTTTCCTTTTTCTTGTATGTATTTAGTTGGTCAGGGCGTGAGTTGGGGTGGGTTGTCTGTGTTATTTTTCTATGTCGGGTTGTTTGTGTTCGGCCGGGTATGATTCTCAATCAGAGGCAGCTGTAAATCGTTGTCCCTGATTGAGAATCATARTTAGGCAGCCGGGGTTCACGTGTGTGTTTGTGGGTGGTTGTATCTCGTGTTAGTGTTCGTGCCACACGGGACTGTTTTCGGTTTTGTCACGTTTGTTGTTTTTGTATTTGTAAGTGTTCTGGATTGTTTCGTTATAATAAATCATCATGAACGCAAATCACTCCGCATATTGGTCTGATCCTTCTCGCCTCTCCTCGTCCGAGGAGGAGGAAGACGACAGCCGTTACAGTCCCAGAAATAAAATGTAGCGTAGTTTAGTTTGATATTTTTTATATTTCTATATTCAAACGTAGGAACTGGGTTCTACAGTTTGAACCCCTGCTGTCTCTGGCTCCACACCCACCCTACCCGGCCACCTAGATGTGTGAAAGTTAGTGTATAAGCTAATGATCCATCATGTATGACATTCCTGATAGTGTGTAAACTTAAATGTTGTATTACCATGTAATTTTTGTATGTTCTCAATAGTTATGTACTTAAAAATGTATCAATTGACCAATTTGGCACATTTGGGAAGACAAATATTGTCCAGTATTGCAATGCTGGATCAATCTGAAACTTTGCACACACACACTGCTACCATCTAGGGGCCAAAATCTAAATTGCGCCTAAACTACAATTTATTATGGCCTCTCTCTTGCATGCAAAAGATGATGAAAAACATAATAGAAAACACATATTTTATTATTTGTATTATCTTTTACCAGATCTAATGACTTATATTCTCCTACAATAATTTCACATTTCCACACATTTCAAAGTGTTTCCTTTCAAATGGTTTTCAAATATGCATATCCTTGATTCAGGTCCTGAGCTACAGGCAGTTAGATATGGGGATGTCATTATAGGCGAAAATGGGAAAAAAGCGTCCGATCCCAAACCCATGGCAGCAGATCCACAAGGTCTGCCATGAGCGGTGACTGTATAGTTCCCTTAAGGAAAAGCACATTTAGACAATCTGCTTTCTCTGTGAGAGCTTCCAATGTCTGGAGCACACTGCCATCAGACACACATAACTGCACCACCTATCACACCTTCACACACAAACATAGACATGGCTAAAGGCCAATCAGACTTGTTAACATAATCCCTACCTGTGTATGTAGCTTGTCTGTAGCTTGTGAGGTGTGGAAACACTATTGCGTTTATGTATTTTGTTTTGTTGCTTTTTGTGCAATTGCTGTCTGCGTGCRACGTGTTGCTTGTTCTATTTTGCTCTGCATATGCTCACTGTTCATTTTTTGTTTGTATTATTATTGTAATTGTTTTTAATAGCCTGCCCAGGGACTGCGGTTGAAAATTAGCCAGTTGGCTAAATCCYTCACTTTTACTGAAACGTTGATTAATGTGCACTGTCCCTGTAAACATTAAAATAACCATAGTTACTATGGACACCAGTAACCCTAACGATGAGTACTAAATAAAATACTTGATACACTGTAGCTACATAGTAATGACACCAACAGTTGGCTACACAATAATAAGAAAACTGTGTTACTGTTATCAGGAACCAAGGTAAGACCCAAGTGCAGAATGTGTGAAGTAACAATGTTTATGGTAACAGGGGCAGGCAAACGACAGGTCAAGGCATGCAGGGGTTGATAATCCAGAGTYGAGGCCAACATACAGGATGGCAGGCAGGCTCAGGGTCAGGTCAGGCAGAGGTCGGTAATCCTYAYGTGGAGCAAAGGTACAGGACGGCAGGCAGGCTCAGGGACAGGCAGAGTGGTCAGGCAGGCGGGTACAGGGTCAGGACAGGAAAGGAAAAAAGGGAAACTGGAAAAGCAGGAGCTGAGACAAAACGCTGGTAGGCTTGAACAAACAAGATGAACTGGCAACAGACAGAAAACACAGGTATAAATACCCAGAGGATAAGTGGGGAAGATGGGCAACACCTGGAGGGGGTGAAGACAAGCACAAGGACAGGTGAAACAGATCATGGCYTGACAACTGTGGTGTCAAATCTGGTGCATTATTCAAATCTAGCTAATCAAGACAATCAGGACTATCTTCACATACACCTTACCTACATGCATCTCACTTAGCCTACATAAGTTACATATAAGTTACATAGATATTACAATTAGTTCAGGATATGTCTTAACTCCCCAAGCACCACAGCAAGTGTTCAACWATGCATCATTTATAAGTATTTTATTCTCAGCACCTGGATACTGTTCCATTAAGTCTGTCCCAGGCATTACAATGAGCCGTCCTCCGATTCAAAGTGCAACCAGCCATCACTGATCAGTGCATGATATCAGTCAATGGTGCATTACCTGAAGAGCACTGGGTCTCCATGCAAAATAAAACATTATTTTGTTTTTGTTGATTTCAGTTGAAAGGATCAGGGGTGGCTACAATCAGGAGACCAGTCATCTGAGTCCAGGCCAGGCATGGGCTACAATCAGGAGACCAGTCATCTGAGTCCAGGCCATGTGCCAGACAAAGCCTCGGCTCTATGACATCATGTGACGTGCTGCCCAGAGAGAGAGAGAGAAGCACACTTCCTTCTTTGTGTTTCTCACGGCAGTAGTCTGGCAGTAGCAGCAGGGACAGGCAGTGGAGCAACCACCCACCCTACTGTGCCACTCTGTGTGGCTCAGGTGGTATAAGATCACGCCAAGGTTGTGGGGGATCTCATACATATACAAGAAACAATAACAGTGAGTGAATACGTTTCTTGTATATGTATATAACATTGTTAGAGCTGAGGCTTTGTCTGGCCCATGGCCTGGAATCAGATGACTGGTCTCCTGATTGTAGCCCATGCCTGGCCTGGACTCAGATGACTGGTCTCCTGATTGTAGCCCATGCCTGGCCTGGAATCAGATGACTGGTCTCCTGATTGTAGCGCATGCCTGGCCTGGAATCAGATGACTGGTCTCCTGATTGTAGCCACCCCTGATCCTTTCAACTGAAATCAGCAAAAACAAAATAATGTTTTATTTTGCATGGAGACCCAGTGCTCTTCAGGTAATGCACCATTGACTGATATCATGCACTGATCAGTGATGGCTGGTTYCACTTTGAATCGGAGGACGGCTCATTGTAATGGCTGGGACAGACTTAATGGAACAGTATCGAACCCATGGTTTCCAGGAGATGGATACAGTTCAATTTATTCCATTCCAGCTATTAGTATGAGCCATCCTCCCCTCATCAGCCACCACTGGCACTGATAATATGAAACAGATAGAAGGAGTCAGTGTGTTGTGTTCAATGTCTTCATCACCCTCCAAACCCTGTGGTTCATTCAGGTCCCCGTACCCCAGCTAGCAAAAGTTTAAATAAGGTCATTTTTTAGTTGTAAATGGTTTACTGGTTGAGGAGATGTCATATAACCAGATACATTACAACCAACTGGTCTCTGTTACTACCAGCCCATTCAATCTAGAGGGGCACAGGCCCCAACCATTTTATCCATCTGTAGCTTATGTTGAAAATATAGGATTTAAGATATGGTTTCTTTTATGCATTAATGATTCAAAGATATTGAATTCGGCCATCTGTGCCCGCTCGAAAACAAAATAGGTACATGAGTCAGGGCTCTGCTTTTTCTCCTCTTAAAAACTAGTGTTTAAAAAATAAATGAATTATAGCATCAACCTACTCAGTCAATACAGTCCGTTAATACCCACTCAAAGGATTCTTTATTCCCCTGGGATTCGATTATGCTGTAGGGAGCAGAGGAGTGCGAGCAAAAAATATAACCGTTTTTCCAGTCATCCCATAAGAAAAGAATACATTTCAATATATTTGAAGTCACATAAAATGTATTTAAAACACATGTAGATACATATGCATCTCTGCTCAAATGCATGTAATGCCTGACAACATTCAAGGAATGCATGGCTATGACCTCTAGTCTACAGGGTGGCCAAAGTGGTTCCTANTATGCATCTCTGCTCAAATGCATGTAATGCCTGACAACATTCAAGGAATGCATGGCTATGACCTCTAGTCTACAGGGTGGCCAAAGTGGTTCCTAATTCGGCTRATTACTCTTTACATATTGATCAATGGAGATCATTTTTTGGGCCACCAAGACACAATTTTGGCASTGATATAATTTTAATTGTGACAGTGAGTTAAAAAAAACTGGTGAAAAATCTAGCTTCCGGGTTTATCATTATTTAAATTTAGTTTTTATTGATTTAAACATAAACTTTATATCGTACAAAGCTCCACAACATGTGAAAGTGTAGGTATAGGTCTCATGTAATGAGTATTATACATCTCTACAGTGGATGMTTAGCGGTGTTATGTTAAGTTCGTAACCAAGTGGAAAGTGGAAATTTACCACATCTGGGAAAAAACGACTTGAATTGCCCAACTGGTAATTACTAGTTATCAGTCATGAATCCCCTTGTGGCAGGGGGAATGGAAGCTTATTGTGTGCAACATGGAGGGGAAATTGAATGCAACATGTTTTTTTAATATAGTACTAAGATAGAATCCTACTACACCTGCTCTYACGCTTATCGGATGTGGCAGGGTTTGCAGACTCGGACGAGTTGCCTCCTGCAGAATTAAGCATTTCTTGCAGAAATAAGCATTTATTGCAGAGAAATTATACACCAATTGTAGGCAACATTTTGACCCGGGAAGAGGAGTGGAGAAATATAATTTCTTTCTTTCAGCATCTTGAGAGAATGTGAATGCTCAGTTAGTCCAGCAGGGCTAGACAATCTGGACCTCTCTTTCTAAAATTATCCGCCGCAATTGTTTCAACCCCTATTACTAGCCTGTTCAACCTCTCTTTCGTATCGTCTGAGATCCCTAAAGATTTGAAAGCTGCCGCGGCCATCCCCCTCTTCAAAGGGGGAGAAACTTTAGACCCAAACTGCCTTTCTAAAGTCTTCGAAAGCCAAGTTAACAAACAGATCACCAACCATTTCGAATCCCACCGTACCTTCTCCGCTATACAATCTGGTTTCCGAGCTGGTCATGGGTGCAACACAGCCACGCTCAAGGTCCTTAACGATATCATAACCGGCATCTATAAAAGACAGTACTGTGCAGCCGTCTTCATCGACCTGGCCACATTCTTATCGGCTTATGGACTCAACAGACTTGGTTTCTCAAATGACTGCCTCGCCTGGTTCACCAACTACTTCTCAGATAGAGTTCAGTGTGTCAAATCAGAGGGCCTGTTGTCCGGACCTCTGGCAGTCTCTATGGGGGTGCCACAGGGTTCAATTCTCGGGCCGACTCGTTTCTCTGTATACATCAATGATGTTGCTCTTGCTGCTGGTGATTCTCTGATCCACCTCTACGCAGACGACACCATTCTGTATCCTTCTGGCCCTTCTTTGGACACTGTGTTAACAAACCTCCAGACGAGCTTCAATGCCATACAACACTCCTTCCGTGGCCTCCAACTGCTCTTAATGCACGTAGAAAACTAAATGCAGCTCTAAAACGATCGCTGCCCCACCTTACGCCCGTACAGCCATACTTCTGGCAGTTCGACTTAGATGATGGGTCTGGGAGGTGTTGGGCGTGTGGGGGGATGGAGGTGGGGATCGGGGGGTAGGGGCCTGGTCGAGGCGTTCTGGTTGACTACAAATACCTAGGTGTCCTGGCTAGACTGTAAACTCTCCTTCCAGACTCACATTAAGCATCTCCCAATCCAAAATTAATTTAAAAATCAAATACATTTAGAATGGCTTTCAATTTTCGCAAAAAGCCTCCTTCACTCATTGCAAGAAACGAATCAAATCAAATCAAATCAAATCAAATCAAATTTATTAGTCACATACACATTGGTTAGCAGATGTTAATGCGAGTGTGGCGAAATGCTTGTGCTCTTGTTCCGACAATGCAGTATAACCAACAAGTAATCTAACCTAACAATTCACAACTACTACCTTAATCACACACAAGTGTAAAGGGATAAGAAATATGTACATAAAGATATATGAATGAGTGGTGGTACAGAACGGCATGGCAAGATGCAGTAGATGGTATAGGAGTACGGTATATCATATGAGAATGAGTACTAGTAAGGGTATGTAAACATACAAAGTGGCATAGTTAAAGTGGCTAGTGGTACATGTATTACATAAGATGGCAAGATGCAGTAGATTATAGAGTACAGTATATACATATGAGATGGGTAATGTAGGTATGTAAACATTATATTAAGTGGCATTTGTTAAAGTGGCTAGTGGTACATTTTTACATAATTTCCATCAATTCCCATTTTTAAAGGTGGTGGAGTTGAGTCAGTATGTTGGCAGGGCCGCTAAATTGTTAGTGGTGGCTGTTTAACAGTCTGATGGCCTTGAGATAGAAGCTGTTTTTCAGTCTCTCGGTCCCTGCTTTGATGCACCTGTACTGACCTCGCTTCTGGATGATAGGCGGGGTGAACAGGCAGTGGCTTGGGTGGTTGTTGTCCTTGATGATCTTTATGGCCTTCCTGTGACATCGGGGTGTGTAGGTGTCCTGGAGGGCAGGTAGTTTGCCCCCGGTGGTGCGTTCTGCAGACCTCACTACCCTCTGGAGAGCCTTACGGTTGTGGGCGGAGCAGTTGCGTACACCAGGCGGTGATACAGCCCGACAGGATGCTCTCGATTGTGCATCTGTAGAAGTTTGTGAGTGCTTTTGGTGACAAGCCGAATTTCTTCAGCCTCCTGAGGTTGAAGAGGCGCTGCTGCGCCTTCTTCACAACGCTGTCTGTGTGGGTGGAGCAATTCAATTGTCCGTGATGTGTACACCGAGGAACTTAAAACTTTCCACTTCTCACTACTGACGCCGTCGGATGTGAATAGGGGGGTGCTCCTCTGCGTTTTCCTGAAGTCCACAATCATCTCCTTTGTTTTGTAGACGTTGAGTGTGAGGTTAATTTTTCCTGAACACCACACTCCGAGGGCCCTCACCTCCTCCCTGTAGGCCGTCTCGTCGTTGTTGTATTGTCAAGTTACAACCTACACTGTAGTGTCATCCGCAAACTTGATGATTGATTGGAGGCGTGCATGGCCAGCAGCGTCGTGGGGTGAACAGGGAGTACAGGAGAGGGCTCAGAACGCACCTCTTGTGGGGCCCCAGTGTTGAGGGATCAGCGGGGTGGAGATGTTGTTACCTACCCTCACCACCTGGGGGCGGCCCGTCAGGAAGTCCAGGACCCAGTTGCACAGGGCGGGTCGAAGACCCAGGGTTCGAGCTTGATGACGAGTTTGGAGGGTACTATGGTGTTAAATGCTGAGCTGTAATCGATGAACAGCATTTCTCACATGGGTTATTCCCTCTTGTCCAGATGGGTTAGGGCAGTGTGCGCGTGTGGTTTGCGATTGCGTCGTCTGTGGCACCTATTGGGTCGGTGCAAATTGGAGTGGGTCTAGGGTGTCAGGTGGGTGGAGGTGATAAGGCCCTTGATAGTCCTCTCAAAGCACTTCATGATGACGGAAGTGAGTGTACGGGGCGGTAGTCGTTTAGCTCAGTTACTTAGCTTCTTGGGAACAAGAACAATGGTGGCCCTCTTGAAGCATGTGGGAACAGCAGACTGGGATAAGGATTGATTGAATATGTCCTTAAACACACCAGCCAGCTGGTTGCGCATGCTCTGAGGACGCGGCTGGGAATGCCATTCGGGCCTGCAGCCTTGCGAGGGTTAACACGTTTAAATGTTTTACTCACCTCGGCTGCAGTGAAGGAGAGCCCGCAGGTTTTGGTAGGCCGTGTCAGTGGCACTGTATTGTCCTCAAAGCGGGCAAAAAAGTTGTTTAGCCTGTCTGGGAGCAAGACATCCTGGTCCGCGACGGGGCTGGTTTTCTTTTTGTAATCCGTGATTGACTGTAGACCCTGCCACATACCTCTTGTGTCTGAGCTGTTGAATTGCGACTCTACTTTGTCTCTATCCTGGGACTTAGCCTGTTTGATTGCCTTGCGAGAGAGATAGCTACACGTTTGTATTCGTCATGCTTCCGGTCACCTTGCCCTGGTTAAAAGCAGTGTTCGTGCTTTCAGTTTCACGCGAATGCTGCCGTCAATCCACGGTTTCTGGTTTGGGAATGTTTTAATCGTGGCTGTGGGTACGACATCGTCAATGCACTTTCTAATGAAGTGCACTTTCTAATGATGATGACATCATATGTCATCATCATGGTCACATGACAGGCTCATAAATCAATCCTGTCTTATCCAGTGTCCTGTGTGTGAATTTAAGTATGCTCTCTCTAATTCTCTCCCTCTCTCTTTTCTTCTTCTCTCTCGGAGAACCTGAGCCCTAGGACCATACGTCAGGACTACCGGGCATGATGACTCCTTGCTGTCCCCAGTCCACCTGGCCTTGCTGCTGTTCCAGTTTCAACTGTTCTGCCTGCGGTTATGGAACCCCTACCTGTCCCAGACCTGCTGCTTTCAACTCTTAATGATCGCGTATGAAAAGCCAACTGACATTTATTCCTGATTATTATTGACCATGCTTGTCATTTATGAACATTTTGAAAATCTTGGCTCTCTCTAATTCTCTCCTTCTCTCTTTCTTTCTCTCTCTCGGAGGACCTGAGCCCTAGGACCATACGTCAGGACTACCGGGATGATGACTCCTTGCTGTCCCCAGTCCACCTGGCCTTGCTGCTATTCCAGTTTCAACTGTTCTGCCTGCGGTTATGGAACCCCTACCTGTCCCAGACCTGCTGTTTTCAATCTTAATGATCGGCTATGAAAAGCCAACTGACATTTATTCCTGATTATTATTTGACCATGCTTGTCACTTATGAACATTTTGAACATCTTGGCCATGTTCTGTTTAAATCATCCCACCCGGCACAGCCAGAAGAGGACTGGCCACCCCTCATAGCCTGGTTCCTCTCTAGGTTTCTTCCTAGGTTTTGGCCTTTCTAGGGAGTTTTTCCTAGCCACCGTGCTTCTACACCTGCATTGCTTGCTGTTTGGGGTTTTAGGCTGGGTTTCTGTACAGCACTTCGAGATATTAGCTGATGTACGAAGGGCTATATAAAATAAACTTGATTTGATTTGATTTGATAAATGATTAGGGCTCAAATGTTATTATAAAGACAAGAAGGGACTAGCTACAAAACTCCTGTCAAACATAAATGATGATGATGACATTCAATGCAATTTTCAGATTGAATGCTATTTTCGATTCCTTGAAAAAATAAATACACTGTTAGATATCTATAGTACCTTTATAAGCCTCTTATAGCTGGTGTCGGATTTTAAAGGGATACCAACACAAATAATTAAGCAGGTAAATTCATACCACATTCGTTAACAAAACAAGTGGAACCAGTGTCAACTGGCAGCAGTGTTTTCCACCTTGCCCCATTGCCTTCCTTCCCTCCCGTGGACAGCAACAGGGTATGGCAGCAGGGTTTTCCACCTTGCCTCATTGCCTTCCTTCCCTCCCGTGGACAGCAACAGGGTATGGCAGCAGTGTTTTCCACCTTGCCCCATTGCCTTCCTTCCCTCCCGTGGACAGCAACAGGGTATGGCAGCAGTGTTTTCCACCTTGTCCCATTGCCTTCCTTCCCTCCCGTGGACAGCAACAGGGTATGGCAGCAACTTAGAGAGAAGGCCCTGACATGCACAGTGTGGTCATGTGAATAGCTTGAATTCTCCACGAGTGTGTGAGAGTGTATGAGAGTGGGTGAGGGGGTGGGTAACTTCTGTGTGAGTTACAGTGCATTCGGAAAGTATTCAAACCCCTTGACTTTTTCCACATTTTGTTACGTTACAGCCTTACTCTAAAATGTATTGCATTTGTATTTTTCTTCAACAATCTACACACAATACCCCATAATGACAAAGCGAAAACAGATTTTTAGAAATGTTGGRAAATGTATTAAAAAATATACACTGCTCAAAAAAATAAAGGGAACACTAAAATAACACATCCTAGATCTGAATGAATGAAATATTCTTATTAAATACTTTTTTCTTTACATAGTTGAATGTGCTGACAACAAAATCACACAAAAATGATCAATGTAAATCAAATTTATCAACCCATGGAGGTCTGGATTTGGAGTCACACTCAAAATTAAAGTGGAAAACCACACTACAGGCTGATCCAACTTTGATGTAATGTCCTTNACACCAAAAGAAAGATGCCCAGGGTCCCTGCTCATCTGCGTGAACGTGCCTTAGGCATGCTGCAAGAGGTATGAGGACTGCAAGTGTGGCCAGGACAGAACGGACAGCTGATCTTCCTCGCAGTGGCAGACCACGTGTAACAACACCTGCACAGGATTGGTACATCTGAACATCACACCTGCGGGACAGGTACAGGATGGCAACAACAACTGCCCGAGTTACACCAGGAACGCACTATCCCTCTATCAGTGCTCAGACTGTCCACAATAGGCTGAGAGAGGCTGGACTGAGGGCTTGTAGGCCTGTTGTAAGGCAGGTCCTCACCAGACACCGCCGGCTACAATGTCGCCTATAGGCACAAACCCACCGTCGCTGGACCAGACAGGACTGGCAAAAAGTGTTCTTCACTGACGAGTTGTGATTTTGTCTCACTAGGGGTGATGGTCGGATTTGCGTTTATCGTCGAAGGAATGAGCATTACACCGAGGCCTGTACTCTGGAGCAGGATCAATTTGGAGGCGGAGGGTCCGTCATGGTCTGGGGCAGTGTATCACAGCATCATCGGACTGAGCTTGTTGTCATTGCAGGCAATCTCAACGCTGTGCGTTACAGGGAAGACATCCTCCTCCCTCATATGGTACCCTTCCTGCAGGCTCATCCTGACATGACCTTTCAGCATGACAATGCCACCATCCATACTGCTCGTTCTGTGCATGATTTCCTGCAAGACAGGAATGTCAGTGTTCTACCATGGCTAGCGAAGAGCCAGGGGGCCAATGGCTAGGGCCATTCCCTCCAGAAATGTCCGGGAACTTGCAGGTGCCTTGGTGGAAGAGTGGGGTAACATCTTACAGCAAGAACTGGCAAATCTGGTGCAGTCCATGAGGAGGAGATGCACTGCAGTAGTTAATGCAGCTGGTGGCCACACCAGATACTGACATACTTTTGATTTTGATCCCCCCCTTTGTTCAGGGACAGATTATTCCATTTCTGTTAGTCACATGTCTGTGGAACTTGTTCAGTTTTTGTCTCAGTTGTTGAATCTTGTTATGCTCATAGAAATATTTACATGTTAAGTTCGCTGAAAATTAACGCAGTTGACAGTGAGAGGACATTTCTTTTTTTTCTGAGTTTATATACACACATACACTTTTACACTCTACACGTACGTGGCTGCTACTCTGTTTATTATCTATCCTGAATAATTGCCTAGTCACTTTTACCCTTACCTACATGTACATATTACCTCAACTACCTCGTAATGCTGCACATTGACTAGGTACCAGTACTCCTTGTATACAGCCTTGTTATTGTTATTTACTGTGTTTGATTTGAGAATTGTCTTAATTTTTTACTCTGCATTGTTCAGAAAAAGGCCTCTTAAATAAGCATTTCACGGTAAAGTCTACACCTGTTGTATTTGATGCGTTTGACAAAAACAATTTAATTTGATTTAGTTGCAATTTATTGGCAAACATCTGATCTGATTGGTCAAAAGACCATAAATTAGCCAAATATCTGAAATGGGCTGCTTGATGTGTCAATGAGCCAGGTTCAGTGTCATACAGAGGGCACATTTAGGGACACAACATGACATGACACTGTGAGGTGGAAGAGGAAGTCACACACACAAATTGCATCTTGTAGTGTGAACACATGGCATTAACAGTTATAATGCACTAGTTATTGTTGGTCAGGAGTCAGAGATCAGAGTCATGGGATGTGTCCCAAATGCACCCTATTCCCTAAGTGCACTTCTTAAGTTTGGTTAAAATTTGTGCACTAAATCAGGAATATTTAGAGTATTTGTGAGCCCTGGTCAAAAATAGTGCACTAAATAGAGAGTTGGATGCCATTTGGGACACAGTCATGGAGAAATAATTGTGGAATATTTAATAGTCTATAGACGGTAGCTAGCAGCATAGTGGCTGGTACTGTAGGTTTCAAGGTGATTGGCAGTTTGTATACCCTTGGGCACTGACTGACTCCCAGCCTTATGTCTGCGTCATCATCAAATCAAATCAAATCAAATTTTATTTGTCACATACACATGGTTAGCAGATGTTAATGCGATGTAGCGATAATGCTTGTGCTCTCTAGTGTCCGACAATCGCAGTAATAACCAACAAGTAATCAACCTAACATTCCACAACTACTTACCGTTATCCACACCAGTGTGAAAGGATAAAGAGATAAGTACATAAGATATATTGAACTGAGTGTACGAGACGCATGGCAAGATGCAGTAGATGTATAGATGGTACGTTAGTACATATAGATTAGTAATGTAGGGTATGTAAACATAAAGGGCATAGGTTTAATAAGTGGCATAGGTGGTACCGATGTATTACATAAGATGGCAATTGCAGTAGATAGATAGAGTACAGCTATATATAACTATATGGATGAGGTAATGTAGGGTATCGTAAACCCATTATATTAAGTGGCATTAGTTTAAAAGTGGCTTAGTGGTACATTTTTACATAATTTCCATCAATTCCCATTTTTAAAGTGCTGGAGTTGAGTCAGTATGTTGGCAGCGGCCCTAAAGTGTTAGTGGTGGCTGTTTAACAGTCTGTGGCCTTGAGATAAAAGCTGTTTTTCAGTCTCTCGGTCCCTGCTTTGATGCACCTGTACTGACCTCGCCTTCTGGAATGATAGCGGGGTGAACAGGCAGTGGCTTCGGGTGGTTGTTATCCTTGATGATCTTTATGGCCTTTCCTGTGACATTGGGGGTGTAGGTGTCCTGGAGGCAGGTAGTTTGCCCCGGTGATGCGTTGTGCAGACCTCACTACCCTCTGGAGAGCCTTACGGTTGTGGGCGGAGCAGTTGCCGTACCAGGCGGTTGATACAGCCCGACAGGATGCTCTCGATTGTGCATCGTGTAGAAGTTTGTGAGTGCTTTTGGTGACAAGCCAGAATTTCTTCACCTCCTATGAGTTGAAGAGGCGCTGCTGCGCCTTCTTCACAACGCTGTCTGTGTGGGTGGACCAATTCAAGTTTGTCCGTGATGTGTACACCGAGGAACTTAAAACTTTCCACCTTCTCCACTACTTGTCCGTCGATGTGGATAGGGGGGTGCTCCCTCTGCTGTTTCCTGAAGTCCACAATCATCTTCCTTTGTTTTGTGACGTTGAGTGGAGGTTATTTTTCCTGACACCACACTCCGAGGCCCTCACCTCCTCCCTGTAGGCGTCTCGTCGTTGTTGGTAATCAAGCCTACCACTGTAGTGTCGTCGCAAACTTGATGATTGAGTTGGACGGTGCATGGCCACGCAGTCGTGGCGTGAACAGGGAGTACAGGAGAGGGCTCAGAACGCACCCTTGTGGGGCCCCAGTGTTGAGGATCAGCGGGGTGGAGATGTTTTATTACCTACCCTCACCACCTGGGGGCGGCCCGTCAGGAAGTCCAGGACCCAGTTGCACAGCGGCGGGGTCGAGACCCAGGGTCTCGAGCTTGATGACGAGCTTGGAGGGTATATGGTGTTAAATGCTGAGCTGTAAGTCGATGAAAACAGCATTCTCACATAGGTATTCCTCTTGTCCAGATGGGTTAGGGCAGTGTGCCAGTGTGGTTGCGATTCGCGTTCGTCTGTGGACCTATTGGGTCGGTAAGCAAATTGGAAGTGGGTCTAGGGTGTCAGGTAGGGTGGAGGTGATGGCCTTGACTAGTCTCTCAAAAGCACTTCATGATGACGGAAGTGATGCTACGGGGCGGTAGTTGCGTTTAGCTCAGTCTGACTTAGCCTTCTTGGGAACAAGAACAATGGTGGCCCTCTTGAGCATGTGGGAACAGCAGACTGGGATAAGGATTGATTGGAAATATGTCCTGTAAACACACCAGCCAGCTGGTCTTGCGCATGCTCTGAGGACGCGGCTGGGAATGCCAGTCTGGGCCTGCTGCAGCCTTGCGAGGGTTAACACGTTTAAATGTTTGTACTCACCTCGGCTGCAGTGAAGGAGAGCCCGCAGGTTTTGGTAGCGGGCCGTTGTCAGTGGCACTGTATTGTCCTCAAAGCGGCAAAAAAGTTGTTTAGCCCTGTCTGGGAGCAAGACATCCTGCCGTCCGCGACGGGCGCTGTTTTCTTTTTGTAATCCGTGCATTGACTGTAGACCCTGCCACATAACCTCTTGTGTCTGAGCTGTTGAATTGCGACTCTAGCTTTGTCTCTAATACTGGGACTTAGCCTGTTTGATTGCCTTGCGGAGGGAAATAGCTACACTGTTTGTATTCGGTCATGCTTCCGGTCACTTGCCTGGTTAAAAGCAGTGGTTCGTGCTTTCAGTTTCACGCGAATTGCTGCCTCAATCCACGGTTTCTGGTTTGGAATGTTTAATCGTTGCTGTGGGTACGACATCGTCAATGCACTTTCTAATGAAAGTGCACTTTCTAATGATGATCGACATCAATATGTCATATCAATGGTGCACATGACAGGCTCATAAATCAATCCTGTCTTAGTCCAGTGTCCTGTGTGAATTAAGTATGCTCTCTCTAATTCTCTCCTTCTCTCTTTCTTTCTCTCTCTCGGAGAAACCTGAGCCCTAGGACCATACGTCAGGACTACCGGCACATGATGGATCCTTGCTGTCCCCAGTCCACCTGGCCTTGCTGCTGTTCAGTTTCCAACTGTTCTGCCTGCGGTTATGGAACCCCTACCGTATCCCAGACTCTGCTGCTTTCAACTCTTAAAGTGCATACGGTCTTATGAAAAGCCAACTGACAGTTTTATCTGATATTTATTTGACCATGCTTGTCATTTATGAAATTTTGAACAATCTTGGCTCTCTCTAATTCTCTCCTTCTCTCTTTCTTGTCTCTCTCTCGTCGGAGACCTGAGCCCTAGGACCATGACGTCAGGAACTTACCGGGCATGATGACTCTTGCTGTCCCCAGTCCACCTGGCCTTGCTGCTTTCCACAGTTTCAACTGTTCCTGCCTGCGGTTATGGAACCCTACCTGTCCAGACCTGCGTTTTTCAACTCTTAATGATCGGCTATGAAAAGCAACTGACATTTATTCCTGATTATTTATTTGACCATGCTTGTCACTTATGAACATTTGAACATCTTGGCCATGTTCTGTTATAACTCCACCGGCACAGCCAGAAGAGGACTGGCCACCCCTCATAGCCTGGTTCCTCTCTAGGTTTCTTCCTAGGTTTTGGCCTTTCTAGGGAGTTTTTCCTAGCCACCGTGCTTCTACACCTGCATTGCTTGCTGTTGTGGGTTTTAGGCTGGGTTTCTGTACAGCACTTCGAGTAATTAGCTGATGTACGAAGGGCTATATAAAATAACTTGATTTGATTTGATTTGATAAATGATTAGGGCTCACAAATGTTATTATAAAGACAAGAAGGGACTAGCTACAAAACTCCTGTCAAACATAAAATGATGATGATGACATTCAATGCAATTTTCAGATTGAATGCTATTTCGATTCCTTGAAAAAATAAATACACTGTTAGATATCTATAGTACCTTTATAAGCCTCTTATAGCTGGTGTCGGATTTTAAAGGGATACCAACACAAATAATTAAGCAGGTAAATTCATACCAATTCGTTAACAAAACAAGTGGAACCAGTGTCAACTGGCAGCAGTGTTTTCCACCTTGCCCCATTGCCTTCCTTCCCCTCCTGGACAGCAACAGGTATGCAGCAGGTTTTCACTTGCCATTGCCTTCCTCCTCCGTGGACAGCAAGGTATGAGCAGTGTTTCCACCTTGCCCATGCCTTCCTTCCCTCCCGTGACAGCAACAGGGTATGCAGCAGTGTTCCACCTGCCCCATTGCCTTCCTCCCTCCCGTGGACAGCAACAGGTATGGCAGCAGTGTTTTCCACCTTGCCCATTGCCTTCCTTCCCTCCCGTGGACAGCAACAGGTATGCAGCAACTTAGAGAGAAGGCCCTGACATGCACAGTGTGGTCATGTGAATAGCTTGAATTCTCCACGAGTGTGTGAGAGTGTATAGAGTGGGTGAGGGGTGGTAACTTCTGTGTGAGTTACAGTGCATTCGGAAAGTATTCAAACCCCTTGACTTTTTCCACATTTTGTTACGTTACAGCCTTACTCTAAAATGTATTGCATTTGTATTTTTCTTCAACAATCTACACACAATACCCATAATGAACAGCGAAACAGATTTTTAGAAATGTTGGATGTATTAAAAAATATACACTGCTCAAAAAAATAAAGGGAACACTAAAATAACACATCCTAGATCTGAATGAATGATATTCTTATTAAATACTTTTTTCTTTACATAGTGAATGTGCTGACAACAAAATCACACAAAAAATGATCAATGTAAATCAAATTTATCAACCCATGGAGGTCTGGATTTGGAGTCACACTCAAAATTAAAGTGGAAAACCACACTACAGGCTGATCCAACTTTGATGTAAGTCCTTAAAACAAGTCAAAATGAGGCTCAGTAGTGTGTGTGGCCTCCACGTGCCTGTATGACCTCCCTACAACGCCTGGGCATGCTCCTGATGAGGGTGGCGGATGGTCCCTGAGGGATCTCCTCCCAGACCTGACAGTCCAATGGAGGTTTGTGTGCAAGGTGGCGTTGGTGGATGGCGCGAGACATGATGTCCAGATGTGCTCAATTGAGATTCAGTCTGGGGAACGGGCGGGCCAGTCCATAGCATCAATGCCTTCCTCATGCAGGAACTGCTGACACACTCCAGCCACATGAGGTCTAGCATTGTCTTGCATTAGGAGGAACCCAGGGCCAACCGCACCAGCATATGGTCTCACAAGGGGTCTGAGCATCTCATCTCGGTACCTAATGGCAGTCAGGCTACCTCTGGCGAGCACATGGAGGCCTGTGCGGCCCCCCAAAGAAATGCCACCCCACACCATGACTGACCCACGCCAAACCGGTCATGCTGGAGGATGTTGCAGGCAGCAGATCGTTCTCCACGGCGTCCCAACCTGTACGTCTGTCACGTGCTCAGTGTGAACCTGCTTTCATCTGTGAAGAGCACAGGGCGCCAGTGGCGAATTTGCCAATCTTGGTGTTCTCTGGCAAATGCCAAACGTCCTGCACGGGTTGGGCTGTAAGCACAACCCCCACCTGTGGACGTCGGGCCTCATACCACCCTCATGAATCTGTTTCTGACCGTTTGAGCAGACACATGCACATTTGTAGCCTGCTGGAGGTCATTTTGCAAGGCTTGGCAGTACTCCACCTGCTCCTCCTTGCACAAAGGCGGAGGTAGGGTCCTGCTGCTGGGTTGTTGCCCTCCTACGGCCTCCTCCACGTCTCCTGATGTACTGGCCTGTCTCCTGGTAGCGCCTCCATGCTCTGGACACTACGCTGACAGACACAGCAAACCTTCTTGCCACAGCTCGCATTGATTGCCATCCTGGATGAGCTGCACTACCTGAGCCACTTGTGTGGGTTGTAGACACCGTCTCATGCTACCACTAGAGTGAAAGCACCGCCAGCATTCAAAAGGACCAAAACATCAGCCAGGAAGCATAGGAACTGAGAAGTGGTCTGTGGTCACCACCTGCAGAACCACTCCTTTATTGGGGTGTCTTGCTAATGCCTATAATTTCCACCTTTTTGTCTATTCCATTTGCACAACAGCATGTGAAATTTATGTGTGGACAGTTTGATTTCACAGAAGTGTGATTGACTTGGATTACATTGTGTTGTTTAAGTGTTCCCTTTATTTTGTTGAGCAGTGGTGTATATATAATAATTATTTACACATGTATTCAGACTCTTTGATATGAGACACGAAATTGAGCTCAAGTGCATCCTGTTTCCATTGATCATCCTTGAGATGTTTCTACAACTTGATTGGAGTCCACCTGTGGTAAATTCAATTGATTGGACATCATTTGGAAAGGCACACACCTGTCTATATAAGGTCCCCGGTGCATGTCCAAGCCATGAGGTCGAAGGAATTGTCCATAGATACATAAGATTGCGCCGACAGAGATGGTTGCCTCGCTTCGAATTTTAGGAAACTATGCAGTATTTTTTTATTTTATTATTTCTTACATTGTTACCCAGGAAATCTTAAGTCTTATTACATACAGCCGGGAAGAACTATTGGATATAAGAGCAACGTCAACTTACCCACATTCCGACCAGGAATACGACTTTACCGAAGCGGATCCTCTGTTTAGACCACCACCCAGGACAATGGATCAAATCCCAGTAGCTGATCCAAAACAACGGTGCCGCAGAAGGGGCAAACGGAGCGGTCTCCTGGTCAGGCTCCGTAGACGTGCACATCGCCCACCGCTCCCGAGTATGCTACTCGCTAAAGTCCAGTCTCTTGACAACAAGGTAGACGAAATTCGAGCAAGGATTGCCTTCCAGAGAGACATCAGAGATTGTAACATTCTCTGTTTCACGGAAACATGGCTCTCTCGGGATATGTTGTCGGAATCMGTTCAGCCACCGTGCTACTCCATGCATCGCGTTGACAGATATAAACACCTCTCTGGGAAGAGGAAGGGCGGGGGTGTATGCTTCATGATTAACGACTCATGGTGTAATCATAACAACATACAGGAACTCAAGTCCTTCTGCTCGCCCGACCTAGAATTCCTTACAATCAAATGCTGCCATTTTACCTACCAAGAGAATTCTCGTCAGTTATAGTCACAGCTGTGTACATTCCCCCTCAAGCAGACACCAAGACTGTCCTAAAGGAACTTCACTGGACTCTATGTAAACTGGAAACCATACATCCTGAGGCTGCATTTATTGTAGCTGGGTATTTTAACAAAGGAAATTTGAGAACAAGGCAACCTAAATTCTATCAGCATTTTGATTGCACTACGCGCAGGGGCAATACACTCGACCACTGCTACTCTAACTTCCGCGATGCATGCAAAGCCCTCCCCCGCCCTCCCTTCGGCAAATCCGACCACGACGCCATCTTGCTCCTACCATCTTATAGGCGAAAATTCAAACAGGATGTACCAGTGACAAGAACCATTCAATGCTGGTCTGACCAATCGGAAGCCACGCTTCAAGATTGTTTTGATCACGCAGACTGGAATATGTTTCTGGTCAGCTTCAGAGAACAACATCGACCTATACGCTGACTCGGTGAGTGAGTTTATAAAGAAGTGCATTGGAGATGTTGTACCCACTGTGACTATTAAAACCCACCCTAACCAGAAACCGTGGATGGATGGCAGCATTCGCGCAAAACTGAAACCGCAAACCACAGCATTTTACCATGGAAAGAGGTCTGGGAAAATGGCTGAATATAAACACATTCTTTGCCRGCTTTGAGGATAATASAGTGCCATCGTCGCTGCCCCCMAACAACGACTGCGCCCCCACCCCCTCCTTCTCTGTGGTCGACGTGAGTAAAACATTTYAACGTGTCATTCCTCYCAAGGTTGATGGCCCAGACGGCATCCCTAGCCGCGTCCTCAGAGCATACATAGACCAGCTGGCTGGTGTGTTTACGGACATATTCAATCGCTCCCTATCCCAGTCAGTTTTCRCCACATGCTCCAAGATGGCCKCKATTGTTCCTGTACCAAGAAGGCAAAGATGACTGAAGTAAATGACTACCGCCCCATAGCACTCACTTCTGTCATCATGATGTGCTTTGCGTGACTAGTCAAGGATCATATCACCTCCACCTTACCAGCCATCCTAGACCCACTTCAGTTTGCATACCGCCCCAACAGGTCCACAGACGACGCAATCGCCATCACACTGCKCACTGCCCTATCACTGGACAAAAGGAATTCCTATGTAAGAATGCTGTTCATTGACTAYAGCTCAGCATTCAACACCATACTACACTCCAAGCTCATCATCAAGCTGGAGGCCCTGGGTCTCAAACCCGCCCTGTGCAATTGGGTCCTGGACTTTCCTACGGGCTGCCCCAGGTGGTGAATGTAAGAAACAARATCTCCACTTCGCTGACCCTCAACACTGGGGCCCCACAWGGGTGCGTGCTCAGCCCCCTCCTGTACTCCCTGTTCACCCACGACTGCGTGGCCATGTACACCTCCAACTCAATCATCAAGTTTGCAGACAACACAACAGAGTGGGCGTGATTAACAACAACTACGAGTCAGCCTACAGGGAGGAGGTGTGGGCACTCAGAGTGTGGTGTCAGGAAACAACCTCTCACTCAACGTCAATAAAACAAAGGAGATGATCGTGGACTTCAGGAAACAGCAGAGGGAGCACCCCCCTATCCACAACGAAGGGACAGCAGTGGAGAAGGTGGAAAGTTTTAAGTTCCTTGGTGTGCACATCACGGACAAACTGAAATGGTCCACCCACACAGACAGTGTGGCGAAGAAGGTGCAACAGCYCCTCTTCAACCTCAGGAGGCCGAGGAAATTTGGCTTGTCACCCAAAACCCTGACAAACCTTTACAGATGCACAATCGAGAGCATGCTGTCGGGCTGGGCTGTATCACAGCCTGGTACAGAAACTGCACCGCCCTCAACCGTATGGCGCTCCKGAGGGTGGTGCGGTCWACACAACGCATCACCGGTGGCAAACTACCTGCCCTCCATGACACCTACAGCACCCAATGTCACAGGAAAGCCAAAAAGATCATCAAGGACTACAACCACCGGAGCAACTGTCTGTTCACATCACTACCATCCAGATGGCGAGATTGTACATGTGCATCAAAGCTGGGACCGAGAGACTGAAATACAGCTTCTATCTCAAGGCCATCACACTGCTAAACAGCAATCACTAACTCAGAGGGGCTGCTGCCTACATTGAGACCAAATCACTGGCCAATTGAATAAATGGATCACTAGTCACTTTMAACAATGCCACTTTAAATAATGCCACTTTAATAATGTTTACATCTCTTACATTACTCATATCATATGTATATACTGTATTTMATACCATCTATTGCACCTTGCCTATGCCGCTCAGCCATRGCTCATCCATATATTTATATGTACATATTCTTATTCACCCTTTAGATGTGTGTATTATGTAGTTGTTGGGGAACTGTTAGATTACTTGTTAGATATTACTGCACTGTCGGAAACAGAAGCACAAGCATTTCGCTACACTCGCATTAACATCTGCTAACCATGTGTAGGTGATCAATGCATTTTGATTTGATTTGATAGAGCTCCAAGACAGGATTGTGCCGAGGCACAGAAATGGGGAAGGGTACCAAAAAATGTCTGCAGCATTGAAGGTCCCCAAGAACACAGTGGCCTCCATCATTCTTAAATGGAAGAAGTTTGGAACCACCAAGACTCTTTCTAGAGCTGGCCGCCCGGTCAAACTGAGCAATCGGGGGAGAATGACCTTGGTCAGGGAGGTGACCACGAACACTGTGGTTTATAATGAGCACTTCCAACTAATCCATGACTAGCATTGTAAAACTACGTACTTAACGTAATTTCAAAGAAGCTTCTCTTGAACTCACAAGAACGTACAGGGAAATCCATTGACTGTTCGGGCTGATCCTTGACCACATTAGCTGGAAATCACAAAATAAGTCCACTTAGATGTATAAGACTTCCAAAAATATCTCTCTGCAAATCATGATTCTTGTTTAGAGATAAAAATATTAGTTTACAGATATTATCACCAGACTGCATGCTGCTGCCCACGGCTATAGCCAATACTTTCTGGCCAGTAGGGAGAGAGGGAGAACCTTGGCCTTTGGCACACACACACACACGCACATGCACACACACACACAAACACACACACTATACTCACTGCCAGGCTGAGCCCCTTGTTACATTAACATAAGGGCTTCTGTGACAGAGTCGGCATTAGGGATGAAATAAGAGGATTAGTTGATGGACATTTCTGTCATGCCTGGTCAATTATGAAAATGGTCAAAAAGGTAGAGCTGCCATGCTATGTCACCGACACCCGCCCCCTCTCCTCTCTCCCTCTCCCTTACTCACACGGATGAAGACAGATATATATACACAGGCACGGATGTGCACACACAGTTAACAATCACTGAAGATATTGGGCACATTTGCACAGAATATATTTTTATCCATACATTCAAATATTACTGCTGTAAAAAAAAAAATATAGAACTTCTGTGATGGCTGACTGCTACATTCCACTTGGCAACACTTAACAATGTACTTATACAACATCATCATCACCGAATGGACTTGTGGTTAGAGCTTTGGGCCAGTAACTGAAAGGTTGCTGGATCGAATCGCCTAGCTGATCGAATCGCGCTCTGCCTCTGAGCAAAGCAGTTAACCCACTGTTCCCCGGGTGCCGAAGACAGGGATGTCGATTAAGGCAGCCCCCCGCACCTCTCTGATTCAGAGGAATTGGGTTAAATGCAGAAGACACATTTCAGTTGAATGCATTCAGTTGTACAACTGACTAGGTATTTCCCTTTCCCTAGAATGGATGTGACTGAGGTTATGAATGACTTAGTCTTACTATCAACAGCATAATCAGTCACATATGTCATGTCTTAACATGTGTGTAGTAAACAGATCATGAGTCAAACTAATCCTAAAGGGATAACTGTAGACATGTAATATGTGAATGAAGTATAAAAGGTACAGGAACTGGAAAGGGGATATCAGCCTATTTTGATGTGCCATCGTGGTTCTCTAAAAGCTCTGTCTCCTCCCTGTGGCTTGTACTGGTCATTTGTGCATGTGCTGCACAGTACCAGATAATGTGACATAGTAATTGAACCCTTTTGTCCAGACCCTATTCACCCACATACCGACATTGARTTTGGTCCATTACTGAGAGGATACTGTACATTACCGCGTACTGTTAAAAATGAGATGGAATCTCATTTATTGACTCAGTGTTATTTTGAATTGTTGCAACTGAGAAACAATTCCTATGAACATATTTATGTTAGAGGAAAGTCTACATGGAGTWCCAAGGTCATTATAGCTACCTAATACTCTCTCTTGTGTGTAAAGCCCATTAAACTGCTGTKTGAAAATGTATTCATATATAAATAAAGGCTTATGGGTTGCTTTGACCAGATCCATGGGTAAACATTTTTATGGAAAAAAGCAAACWATTTTATCCAAAGCGATTTACAGCACAATGTGTGCATACATTTGTAGTATGTTTGTAATCCCTGCTGGAGTTTAACCTTTTACCTTGCGCTATGCTCTTGGTAACTGAGACATACAGGGCCAGGTACTGTATCACTTAGCAGACAACTGGAAGTGGTCACACATTATTTATCTGCCTCAGCTGGCTGGGTGTAATAAAATGTTTTGGTGCCATCCCCTACTGAGTGAGMAATCGCTAAACAGGTTGACCTGCTGGTACATTTTCAAAGTGCTGCAGGTGAAATTGTGTTTTTATTCCGCTTGAATTTTTGTTGTTGTTGATTGAACCTATCCTCTATCTCTAAACCCACAGAGATTTCTTCCTCAAGCAGAAAATAGCCAAAAAAGTGCACCATTGACATTTCATGATTGAGGCAGAAATCCCCGAAGAGAAATCACAGAGGAGATGGACAGGTTTGTGTCAAATTCCCTTAGAGGTAAGAATGACAACACCAGTACCAGTAATACTAATAATGATTGCACGGAAGATCCACATAGCTGTTTTCAAAGTATTTATTGTGCTGCAAAGAAACAAAAAATAATAATACAAGAACTTGCAAAAAATAATCTGCTGTGCTACGGGAAATTCAGTCAAATATGAATCTATCCTCTTAATAAATCTTGTTTTTGCAATATCATCATTATCAATATCAACATATTTTTTTTATTTTTACATAAGCATGAAACACCAGTAATATACAGACTCTAAAGGGGATTGGTAGTTGTGTAAATAAAAGGATTAACAGGAAAGAATGGGGACAGAGAGATATTTCCCTCTCAACGGGCTATCTTTATTGGAACAGAGGAAAATGCTCATCAGGGTGTCAGGCTTTTGTGCTCCTTGGACAAGGCATATGTAGCCTGATCAGATGAGTTTGTGTTGTCTAGCTATCCAACTCCTATGTTCTTTGTCACATTGTGTTACAGTAAACTGCGTGACAGTGACCATAGGAGGTGGCAAGACAGCACAAACAGATCTGGGATCAGGCTAAATCAGGTCCATGAGACCAAAAACCCTGAAAAGATGTGAAAGCTTGTGATCCTCCAACTTCTCCACCTACCTAAAGTACAACCTTATTTACATGCTCTTTGAGAGACTGACACAACACTAAAATAGTTTCACAATTTCAGCTGCGTCATCGTTTAAGGCCTATTATGTTCATGTTCAATTATCTTGCTCATTAATAAATTATTTAGGTCATTTAACATAATAAATTAAATCAAAATTTTTCCCTCTCTCTTTTTTTCCAACAATGTTTTTTTATTTTTTATTTTGGCAAGTGATACTCAAGTATTTACAACAATACTTGGGGGATGCACTGAAAGATACAAAGATTTCACCCTGTAAGACCCATTGTGAACAAGATGCATTCCTGTATGACGTTACTCAACCATACTGTAGGGGATGTAGCACCACATCCTGCAACATAGAGCCAAGTCACAGAAGAACTCAGCCAGTCAATGTGATGCGAGTGTAATAGAACTTATGGTCCTTAATCAAATCAATTATTATGATCCATCACTTCACCGATTGGAAATAATGTGGATTGTGTATTTAAGTGAGGTTTGACTGTGGTTTGTGTCCAGATGATAGACAGACCTATATATAATGGCTGGAGAATCAAACCAATCAWCTTTCTTTGAAAAAGCATTTACATACAGTACATGTCGGTTATACAGTAGATTTGAGTATGTTTTTCCTATGTCTGGAGAATACATATAGGCTAGGAGAAAACAGAGCAAGCTTCAGCTGCAATTCATGTTTTGAAAGGTAAATATTTACCCCTCTTGTTCTTGCCAGAAATCCACACCTATAAACAGAAATGCAGTGCCTGCATACAATGACCGTGAGAGTTCTAAGTTAATTTAGGTTTTGTAGATCAAATATTCAGAAACAACTGGAACCTAACTGTAACACTGGGTCTGACAGGGCTCAGAAAAAAACTAAGGGCAACTCTTTCAATGAAAAGTATGTTTAAAAAAACTAACCAAAAAAGGTTATTTTCTATATAAAAGTGCCAAGATGTATGATTCAACTAAATCTTTTGTCAGACAGATTAAGATACACCGAAGACAAACTATAAAAGTCAACTACTACCCCTACCTTCCTCCATCCCACCCTCTCTCCCAGAGCTTATGTCCACCCACTTTCAATAGTTTGACTTCAGAAGCGACAAATGAAAGAGAAGAATAACAGATCGAAAGAACCTGGTACTGCTCAGCTCAGAACTCACTTGTCTATATATGGTTGGCATTTTGAACATTGCTTCATTCAGGGAAACAGATTGACTCAGATAGGGAACTCACAGACCAATCAAACAAAGCCCTCATAGACAATTTTCTTTTCTTAAAAAAAAATATGAAAATGACATCAAATAAATGAGGGGAAAACAGATTGAATAAGATGTTTGTGTTTTTTCTGTCCTGTCTCTATCACTCCTCTTTTCAAACAAGCAATGCAAATGTTTGTTCTCATCATGTTTTCTATTATTAGATCAAATCTATTTCTCAATCATAAATACATTCAATAGGAAATTAATTGAGAAATGTACATGTGAAGAAAAAAGCATGTGTGCATGCATGTGGGTTGACACATGTACATATATGAATAAACAACATACATAGACACATACGTACTGTATATAGTCACACAATATTTCATGTATTTTTCATCTTCAGCAGTAATATGTACATACGTGTTCCTACTGTATAATGTTTTGCAATTAATAAATGAAGACAAAGGTGCTTGGGTAATATCGAGAAGAGGAGACTGTTAGTCTTACAGCCAGTAAAACAAAACGAGAAAAATATCAGAGCTACTTTAATATAGCTCGTCTTCAGAGAACGCCGAGAGAAAACACATTTGAACATATTCTTTGATTCTATGTTTTCTTGTATCCTCAGTGTTTCCTAAAGGAGCTAAATAGTATCCCTATGTGTGTGTAACTCCATGTAAAACAGGACTTACAGCAACAAAGCAGAAAAGCTTGTAAAGCATATGCTCAAATTGTTAATCCTCAAGAACTACACTACCCACTGGGCACACACTGGTTGAATCAACGTTGCTGCCACGTCATTTCAATGACATTACGTTGAACCAACGTGGAATCTACACCCATCTGTGCCCAGTTTGAAGCTTCATCCTGCCTTTATCAACCCGAACACATTTATTCTTTATCCAAATAAAAGACACCATTGTTTGGAGTGTGTGAAAGTCAGCGTCAGCCTGCCCTTTGTTGTTAAATACATTTAGCCAAAAGATTATGGACATTTGAAAGTGACCAGGAAAATAACACTTATACACGTTGAGCAGAATATCAAAGGAAAATAAATGGAGTGAATGAAGCTTCTTCTTCCTTTCCACCTTCTATCCAACAGGGGACGTTCCACGAGGGAAAACAAGACAACAAACCAATGTCAACGTTTTCAAAGGAGGGGAGGAAAAGAGGAAGGAAAGAAGAGAGCAATAGTCCAGCTTGAACAGACCTGAGAGAGGTGCTCAGCTGAGTTCTGTCTGTGACGGGGTCTACGGTATCTGACCTCTTTCTTTCTCTCATTCTCTCTCTTTTGGCTCAGCACCACATAGAGTCTGGCAGTCGTCAGTCCGTCGTGCCACGGCTCAGATCAGACTGGCCACAGTGMTCCTCTAGCATCTCTCTTACAGGGTGTGTTTTGATTCGACATACAGTCAGCAGAGCTTTGGTTCTAAAAGTTCAGTGTTCAACAGAAAACACTAGCTTGAATTATTCTGTTTATCTCTTCAAAGGCCTTTTTCAAGGAAGCAGGAATGCAGGAAAATACCATACTTTGAAAAATACCCACTTTTTCCTAATCACAAAGATGTATATCTAACTTTAAACACACACACACACATTCACAAAGACCCACATACAGAAGCACGCCTCCATCACACACACCAAACAAAAAGAAGTTGAATAATAATCTAGGAAAATCTGGATTCTGGTTCTTCCATTGTGTTAGCTGTAGTTTAAAATCATCATCATTATATTTTGTTTGATTAGTTATTCATCTTGAGGAGATTATTATTTTCATTTATCTGTCTTTGCTAGTGAACTTTGCTAGTTTGCTAGTTATTTTATCATTGATAGGTTTGGTGTCATTTTTCCACCCGTCTGTGTTAAGTAATAGTTGTTGTGACGGTACTGTAGGTAATGCGCTCTCTCGCTCTCGTTTTGGCTGCTTGCTGACTGCTGAGTATTGGACAGGAGGCGAGGCCAGGGCAGTCTCTCTGTCTCACTGAGTCTGGTAGAAATTGTCAGCCTGCAGATTGTTGAGGTTGTTTTGTTTCTGCATGCTGTAGTAACCGCTGTACCTGGAGTCAGGGTCAGCGATCCGGAGCATGCACTGTGAACTGTCCACCTGCACCTTGGTGCCTTTCTGGCAGTCCACATATACCAGCTGGTTGTTGAGGCAGGTGGGCTAAGGAAGAGACACACACACACACACACACACACACACACAACACACACACACACAACACACCACACACACACACACACACCACACACACACACACACACACACACACACACACACACACACACACACACACACACAGTTAGTTACCTCCACAGATCACACTCTAGTTAGGCTCAGAGTTTTAGATTTTATTGATATATTCATACTATATTATATTTCTCAATAAGGCTCTGCTCAGGCTGTATACATACAGTAAAGACAGCATTTGCTGCTCATCATTACTATAAAGCTAGGCAATGTAATCATTCTATGTAATAGCACAACTTTTTTTTACATTAAATTATTTCAAGATTAAAATGTATAGACATTGATCAAGAATGCATCTCCATAAGCTGCTGATGTGATATTCTCTGGCGTTTTAGACCATCAACTATATTACAACAACAACAAAGCAGTACAGAAACCAACAAGGCATACTGTYAATGTGGGTAATGGCACCCCCTACCTTAGTTGGGGTGCGATAGCAGAGCACGGGGATCCACTGCTTCTTCTGGTTAATGAAGAGCAGAGCTGTGATGGTGAACAGCATCATGATGATGGGCAGTGCCACCCATGCCACAGAGTGCAGCGTGGTGTCTTCTCTGGGCACGGGGGTCTTCCCATCCAGATAGGGCATTTGGAGACTACCAAAGTTCCCTGTGACAGAGGCAGCACACAAACATTATGACACACCTAAAAGTCTGTATCACGAGATGTTTATACATTATTAATTTGAAAATAAAGGAAAGCCGCACACTCTAGGAGCTCAGATGCAAAAATMTTAATATCCAACGATTCGACAGCCAAGCTGTCTTCATCAGGGTATATTATTCATTAACTGGCGAATGGTTCCATGTGGGATTTGCCTTTATATGTAGTAGTTAAAAGGAAACAGCAGACTCTGCTCCAAGTGGGGAGATGAAGAGTTACATATGTGCCTTCGGAAAGTATTCAGACCCCTTGAGTTTTTACACAATGTACTACGCTGTAAGTTACAGCCTTATTCTAAAAAATGCTCTGCAATCTACACACAATACCCCATCATGATAAAGCGAAAACATTTGTAGAAATGTTTGCAAATGTATTAAAAGTAAAAAACAGAAATACCTTATTTACAAAAGTATTCAGATACTTTGCTATGCGACTCGAAATTGAGTTCAGCTGCATCCTGTTTCCAAATCAATGCAAACTTTATTTGTCACAGGCTCCGAATACAACAAGTGCAGACTTTACCTTGAAATGCTTAATTACAAGCCCTTAACCAACAGTGCAGTTCAAGAAGAGTTAAGAAAATATTTACCAAGTAGACTAAAATAAAAAGTAATAATAAAAAAGTAACACAATAAGAATAACAATACTGAGGTTATATACAGGGGGCACCGGTACCGAGTCAGTGTGCGGGGGTACAGGTTAGTTGAGGTAATTTGTACATGTAGGTGGGGGTGAAGTGACTATGCATAGATAATAAACAGCGAGTAGCAGCAGTGTACAAAAGGGAGGGGGGGGTCAATGTAAATTGTCCGGTGGCGATTTGATTAATTATTCAGCAGTCTTATGGCTTGGGGGTAGAAGCTATTGAGGAGCTTCTTGGTCCTAACGGCAAGCYCTCCGGTACCGCTTGCCGTGAGGTAGCAGAGAGAACAGTCTATAACTTGGGTGACTGGAGTCTCTGACAATTTTATGGGCTTTCCTCTGACACTGCCTATTATATAGGTCCTGGATGGCAGGAAGCTTGGCCCCAGTGATGTACTGGTCCGTTCGCACTACCCTCTGTAGCGGTGATGCAACCAGTCAGGATGCTCTCGATGGTGCAGCTCTAGAACTTTTTGAGGATCTGGGGACCCATGCCAAATGTTTTCAGCCTCCTGAGGGGGAAAAGGTTTCGTCGTGCCCTCTTCACAACTGTCTTGGTATGTTTGGACCGTGCTAGTTCGTTGGTGATGTGGACAACTCTCGACCCGCTCCACTACAGCCCCGTTGATGTTAATGGGTGCCTGTTCAACCGCCTTTTCCTGTAGTCCACGATCAGCTCCTTAGTCTTTCTCACATTGAGGGAGAGGTTATTGTCCTGGCACCACAGTGCCAGTTCTCTGACCTCCTCCCTATAGGCCGTCTCATCGTTGTCGGTGATCAGGCTTAACACTGTTGTTTTGTCAGCAAACTTAATGATGGTGTTGGAGTCGTGTTTGGCCACGTAGTCATGGGTGAACAGGGAGTACAGGGGGGGACTAACCACACACCCCTGAGGGGCTCCAGTGTTAAGGATCAGCGTGGAAGATGTGTTGTTGCCTACTCTTACCACCTGGGGGCAGACTGTCAGGAAGTCCAGGATCCAGTTGCAGAGGGAGGTGTTAACTTCTTTGTGATAGGGGGCAGCATTTTCACTTTTGGATGAATAGCGTGCCCATAGTGAACTGCCTCCTACTCTGTCCCAGATGCTAATATATGCATATTATTACTACTATTGGATAAAAAACACTCTGCCGTTTCTAAAACTGTTTGAATGATGTCTGTGAGTATAACAGAACTCATATGGCAGGCAAAAACCTGAGAAAAAATCCAAACAGGAAGTGAGAATTCTGAGGCTGGTCGATGTACAACTCATCGCCTATTCAATTCCCTGTAAGATATGGATCTGTTTGCACTTCCTACGCCTTCCACTAGATTTCAACAGTCTGTAGAACGTGGAATGAAGCCTCTACTGTGATGTTGAGCCGGATGGGAGGTGTTTCAGTCATTGGTCTGGCAGAATGCCAGTTCCTGGTCACGCGCATTCCAAATGATATCGTCTTGCTTTCCATTATTTCTAGAGACACAAAGGAATTCTCCAGTTGGAACGTTATTGGATAGTTATGATAACAACATCCTGAAGATTGATTCTGTACTTAGTTTGACCAGTTTATTCGACCTGTAATATACCTTTTTGAAGTTTTCGTCCGAGTTCGCATGCATCTGCGCGAGCGTTTGGACATGTGCACTAAACGTGCTAGCAAAAGTAGCTACTTAGACATAAGTAATGGACATTATCGAACAAAACAACAGTTTATTGTGGAACTAGGATTCCTGGGAGTGCATTCTGATGAAGATCATCAAAGGTAAGGGAATATTTATGATATAATTTCGTATTTCTGTTGACTCCAACATGGCGGAGAAATGTTGTTATATCTGAGCGCCGTCTCAGATTATTGCATGGTGTATTTTTTCCGTAAAGTTTTTTTGAAATCTGGCACAGCGGTTGCATTAAGAACAAGTGTATCTTTAATTCTATGTAAAACATGTATCTTTCATCAAAGTGTATGATGAGTATTCCTGTTATTAGATGTGGCTCTCTGCAATTTCTCCGGATATTTTGGAGGCATTTCTGAACATGGCGCCAATGTAAACTAAGATTTTTGGATATAAATATGCACATTATCGAACAAAACATACATGGATTGTGTAACATGATGTCCTATGAGTGTCATCTGATGAAGATCATCAAAGGTTAGTGATTAATTCTATCTCTATTTCTGCTTTTTGTGACTCCTATCTTTGGCTTGGAAAATGGCTGTGTTTTTCTGTGGCTATGTACTGACTTAACATAATCGTTTGGTGTGCTTTCGCCGTAAATCCTTTTTGAAATCAGGAAGGTTGGCTGGATTCACAACACGTGTAGCTTTAATTTGGTGTCTTTCATGTGTGATTTCATGAAAGATTGATTTTTATAGTAATATATTTGAATTTGGCGCACTGCATTTTTTCTGGCTTTTGGCCAAGTGGGACGTTAGCATCCCATATATCCCAGAGAAGTTTTAAGTCCCAGAGTCCTTAGCTTAGTGATGAGCTTCGTGGGCACTATGGTGTTGAACGCTGAGCTGTAGTCAATGAACAGCATTAGGTGTTCATTAGGTGTTCCTTTTGTCCAGGTGAGAAAGGCCAGTGTGGAGTGCGATTGAGATTGCATCATCTTTGGATCTGTTAGGACGGTATGCAGATTGAAGTAGGTCTAGGGTGTCCGGGAGGATGTTGAAAAAAAAAAAAAATTACACAAAACGCAAAAAAACTAATAAAACAGCACAATTGGTTGGGAGAATGTAAAACGTCATCCATGTTCTTCGGCGCCATCTTTAATACATTGATCATCCTTGAGATGTTTCTACAACTTGATTGGAGTCCACCTGTGGTAAATTAAATTGATTGGACATGATTTGGAAAGGCACACACCTGTCTATATAAGTTCCCATAGTTGACAGTGCATGTCAGAGTTAAAACCAAGCCATGAATGAACTGTCTGTAGCGGTCTGAGACAGGATTGTGTTGAGGCACAGATCTGGGGAAGGGTACCAAAACATTTCTGCAGAATTGAAGGTCCCCAAGAACACAGTGGCTTACATCATTCATTAATGGAAGAAGTTTGGAAACACCAAGACACTTCCTAGAGCTGGCCACCCGGTCAAACTGAGCAATCAGGGGAGAAGGGCCTTAGTCAGGGAGGTGACCAAGAACCCGATTGTCACTCTGACAGAGCTCTAAAGTTCCTCTATGGAGATGGGAGAACCTTACAGAAGGACAACCATCTCTGCAGCACTCCACCAATGAGGCCTTTACGGTAGAGTGACCAGAAGGAAGCCACTCCTCTGTAAAATGCACGACTGCCCACTTTGAGTTTGCCTAAAGGCACCTAAAGAATCTCAGACCATGAGAAGAAAGACTCTCTGGTCTGATGAAACCAAGATTGAACTCTTTGGCCTGAGTGCCAAGCATCACGTCTGGAGGAAACATGGCACAATCCCTACGGTGAACCATAGTTGTGGCAGCACCATGCTGTGGGAATATTTTTCAGCGGCAGGGACTGGGAGACTAGTCAGGATCGAGGGAAAGATGAACGCAGAAAAGTATTGAGAGATCCTTGATGAAAACCTGCTCCAGAGCACTCAAGACCTCAGACTGGGGCAAAGGTTCACCTACAAGTAGGACAACGACCCTAAGCAGATAGCCACTCCTGCATTGTCTTGGCTTCGGGACAAGTCTCTGAATGTTCTTGAGTGGCCCAGCCAGAGCCCGGACTTATGTGTGAACTCCTTCAAGACTGCTGGAAAAGCATTCCAGGTGAAGCTGGAATTTCCACCAGTCTAATATCCATTGCTCGTGTTTCTTGGCCAAAGCAAGTCTCTTCTTATTATTTTTGTCCTTTAGTAGTGGTTTCTTTGCAGCAATTCAACCATGAAGGCCTGATTCATGCAGTCTCCTCTAAACAGTTGATGTTGAGATATGTCTGTTACTTGAACTCTGTGAAGCATTTATTTTGGCAGAAATTTCTGAGGCTGGTAATGCTAATGAACTTATCTTCTGCAGCAGAGATAACTCTATACTCAACTTCCGGCGCCGACAGAGATAGCCGCCTCGCTGCGCGTTCCTAGGAAACAATGCAGTATTTCGTTTTTTATGTATTATTTCTTACTGTCACGACTTCCGCCGAAATCGGCTCCTCTCCTTGTTCGGGCGGGGTTCGGCGATCGACGTCACCGGCTTTCTAGCCATCACCGCTCCATTTTTTCATATATCCATCTGTCTTGTCTTGTTTCCATACACACCTGGTTTTCATTTCCCCAATCAATCTACTTGTATTTAACCCTCTGTTTCCCATCATGTTTTGAGTGTGATTGTTTCATGTTATGTGGTGTTAGTTTACGCGCTTTACTTTTATGTTCCGTTTTTTGAGCGCATTTGATTTATGTAGTTCATTTTTGGAACTATAATAAAAATGTATCTGTTCATTATACTCTGCTCTCCAGCACCAGACTTCACCTCCAATACACCATTGACACTTACATTGTTACCCCAGGAAATCTTAAGTTTTATTACATACAGCCGGGAGGAACTATTGGATATAAGAGCAACGTCAACTTACCAACATTACGACCAGGAATACGACTTTCCCGAAGCGGATCCTCTGTTTGGTCCACCACCCAGGACAATGGATCGGATCCCAACCGGCGACCCAAAACAACGGCGCCGCAGAAGGGGCAGATGGAGCGGTCTTATCAGAATTCACGACCCAGGCTGGCAAAACCCTGTATCATTGTTACTCTAACTTCCGCGACGCATACAAAGCCCTCCCCCGCCCTCCTTTCGGAAAATCTGACCACGATTCCATTTTGTTGCACCCAGCCAGAAACTAGACAGAAACTAAAACAGGAAACGCCCGTGCTCAAGTCTGTTCAACGCTGGTCCGACCAATCGGATTCCACGCTTCAAGATTGCTTCGATCACGTGGACTGGGATATGTTTCGCATAGCATCGGACAATGACATTGATGAATACGCTGATTCAGTGAGCGAGTTTGTGTATCGTGATGTTGTACCCTCAACGACTATTAAAATCTTCCCCAATCAGAACAGCAGGGAGCAGCGTAAGAAGGCCCGTTAGCTGGACAATGACATAATTCAAATTTTCTTGTTCAGTCAACCACTGTTAGTATTTGTGCATGTTTATTGGTGTATTGCACTTTATTTCTTGATACAGACTTTTATACCTGTGGATTATGGATGGACAGCCAACAGAATGGCTGAGAAAATAAAGGTTCAACCCCCAAGTACTCTGGTTCTTGTTTTTGCTGTGGTTAACCGAACAAGTGTTGTCTATTACTGTCTGGTTTTTATTTTCATGCAGGATTTTAACGCATTCGCGCAAAACTAAAAGCCCGTACCACTGCTTTTAATCAGGGCAAGGTGACCGGAAACATGACCGAATACAAACAGTGTAGCTATACCCTCCGCAAGGCAATCAAACAAGCTAAGCGTCAGTATAGAAACAAAGTAGAGTTGCAATTCAACGGCTCAGACACGAGAGGTATGTGCCAGGGTCTACAGTCAATCACGGACTACAAAAAGAAAACCAGCCCCGTCGCGGACCACGATGTCTTGCTTCCAGACAAACTAAACAACTTCTTTGCTCGCTTTGAGGACAATACAGTGCCACCGACACGGCCCGCTTTCAAAACCTGCGGGCTCTCCTTCACTGCAGCCAACGTGAGTAAAACATTTAAACGTGTTAACCCTCGCAAGGCTGCCAGCCCAGATGGCAACCATAGCCGCGTCCTCAGAGCATGCGCAGACCAGCTGGCTGGTGTGTTTACGGACATATTCAATCAATCCTTATCCCATTCTGCTGTTCCCACATGCTTCAAGAGGGCCACCATTGTTCCTGTTCCCAAGAAAGCTAAGATAACTGAGCTAAATGACTATCGCCCCATAGCATTCACGTCCGTCATCATGAAGTGCTTTGAGAGACTAGTCAAGGACCATATCACCTCCACCCTACCTGACACCCTAGACCCACTCCAATTTGCTTACCGCCCCAATAGGTCCACAGACGACGCAATCGCAATCACACTGCACACTGCACACTGCCCTAACCCATCTGGACAAGAGGAATACCTATATAAGAATGCTGTTCATCAACTACAGCTCAGTATTTAACACCATAGTACCCTCCAAACTCGTCATTAAGCTCGAGACCCCGCCCTGTGCAACTGGGTCCTGGACTTCCTGACGGCCCCCCCCGCCCCCACGCATTAAGACTGAAAGAAATTCCACAAATTAACTTAATAAGGCACACTTGCTAATTGAAATGCATTCCAGTTGACTACCTCATGAAGCTGGTTGAGAGAATGCCAAGAGTGTGCAAAGCTGTGCAAGGCAAAGGGTGTATACTTTGAAGAATCTCAAATCTCAAATATATTGTGATTTGTTTAACACTTTTTTTGGTTACTACGTTATTTCATAGTTTTGATATCTTCACTATTTTACAATGTAGATAATGGAAAAATAAAGTAAAACCTTGGAATGAAACCAGTTTTTGCTTTGTCATTATGTGGTATTGTGTGTAGATTTATGAGAAAAAATACAATTTAATAAATTTTASACTAACGCTGTAAAGTAACAAAATGTGAAAAAAGTCAAGGGGTCTGAATACTTTACGAAGGCACTGTATGGACGACAGCAGAAACATTTAGCAGCTACAGCAGCACTGAGGAGACAGACAGTGTGTTTGTGTGTGTGTGAGCGCATGCTGTGTGGGCACATGTGTCTCTTTTTCAGACAAGGAAGTGTTTGATTTGAACTCTGACCTTTGAACTGGGGCATGATGTCGTTCTCACTGCGGGTGGGCCAGGCAGGCTGGTGCTGCTTCCTACCTCTGTGCTGGTCTGTCTTTTCAATTGGCATGTTGGTGGGGGCTGGTGCGTACATCTCTGTAACATAATATGGAAACACATGGTTAGAGAGAGAGAGGAATTAGGAGTTATATTGAAATATGTGGTGAGTAGGGATTAACATGGGTAACCGGGAACACTCTTTACATTTACATTCCCCGACGCAACCGGGGATGCCTCAGCTGGCTCGACCAGCTTCCATGCCTCAGCTAATATGATAGGTTCACAAGCCCTGGTTGGCTCGTCAGACTTCCATTGCCGAAGCTGGCTCATCAGGTTCTCAAGCCTCGGTTGGCTCGTCAGGTTGTCAAGCCTCGGTTGGCTCGTCAGGTTCTCAAGTCTCGGTTGGCTCGTCAGGTTCTCAAGCCTCGGTTGGCTTGTCAGGCTCCCGCACCTCGGATGGCTTGTCAGGCTCCCACACCTCAGCCGGCTCTACGGGCTCCCGCGCCTCAGCCGGCTCTATGCGCTCCCGCGCCTCAGCCGGATCTACGTGTTCCCACGCCTCAGCCGTTTCTACGGGTTCCTGCGCCTCAGCCATTTCTACGGGTTACCGCGCCTAGAGTTTGGCGTCCTGCGGCTGGAGCCGCTCGTCAGGGAGGGGGTACTGTCATGTCTACTCCCGCTCCCCCTCTCTGGCGCTTGTTGTCGCCAGTTCTCATTATGCACACCTGCCACCATCGTTACGCGCACCTGCGCCTCTTGAGACTCACCTGGACTCTATCACCCTCCTGATTACCGCCCCTATATCTGTCACTCCCTTTGGTTCTGTCACGCCCTGACCATAGAGAGCCCTTGGTTCTCTATGGTGTAGTAGGTCAGGGTGTGACTAGGGGGTGTTCTAGCTCAATATTTCTATGTTGGTGTTTTGTATGGTTCCCAATTAGAGGCAGCTGGTAATCGTTGCCTCTAATTGGGGATCATATTTAGGTAGCCATTTTTCCCACCTGTGTTTGTGGGATATTGTTTTGTGCATGTGCACCACTACTTTCACGTTTCGTTGTTGGTTTATTGTTTTTGTTTAAAGTTTCACCGTAATAAAGATGTGGAACTTCAATCACGCTGCGCCTTGGTTCRGTCCTTATTACGAACGTGACTGGTTCTTTACTCAGGCGTTATTGATTCTGGTTATATGTTTCATGTCTGTACATTTCTCGTGTTTCTTTTTTGTTCCATGTTCGTTTATTTATTAAATTCATTCCCTGTACTTGCTTCCCGTTTTATTAGCGTACACGTTACATCAACCCTCACGTGAAGAAGCAAGACTCTGCACATTTTGAGGTAAGAATTTATATATATATTTTTTGTGATGGCATCACCTGCTTTGTAGTTAGATTCACCAAACATATACCAGGTTAATAACCAGTGTGTCTTTATATATTTCATGTAATTTAGCAATGCTAAAGTTTTAATATGTAGCTAAAATTGAAGCTAGCTAATTACACACACGTGCACGCACGCATGCACGCACACACACACATTCAGTTGAGAAGTTAATGGAGGGTTAATCACACGCACACACACACACACCCCTCACGCACACATTTTGAATGTAGTAGCGCAATCTCTGAGAAATTAACAAAAAATGCTAATTGCAGCGCAATACACAAGGGGTGGAACATTTGCAAAGGACAAACAGAATAATATTAGTCTGAGGAGAGATTAAATAGCATTAATACAACAAAAATAATTGCATTATTTAGCATTATAATACAACAAAAATAACAACAAAAATGGCTTGCTAAAAGTCTTACAACCATCCCCGGTCTCCCCTGCCGTTACGYGAGCTTTGGCAGAGAATGTGATCAACAAACGGTATGAGAGTATATATGGATATGTTTAAAACAGAGTTGGTCCCCATTAAGATACTTTGCTATTTAATCTCTTTATCTCCCAGTTATTCATGAGCRGATCTTCAATCTGTATAATCATTAATTCGATTTTGCTAAATATAGGAGATATTCTGTCATTTGTTGAAGCTATTTAGAAAATTTGGTCATTTGACTTTTGTTTGACTGCCGCTACACAAAGTTTGTATGATGTATGTACGCCAGACCCACTGGCTCCAGGTCATCTATAAGTCTTTGCTAGATAAAGCTCCACCTTATCTCAGCTCACTGGTCACCATAACAACACCCACCCGTAGCACACGCTCCAGCAGGTATATCTCACTGGTCATCCCCAAAGCCAACTCCTCCTTTCCTTACAGTTCTCTGCTGCCAATGACTGTAACGAATTGCAAAAATCGCTGAAGTTGGAGACTTATATCTCCCTCACTAACTTTAAGCATCAGCTATCTGAGCAGCTTACCGATCGCTGCAGTTGTACACTGMCCATCTGTAAATAGCCCATCAAACTACCTACCTCATCCCCATATTGTTTTTATTAACTTGTTTTTGCTCTTTTGCACACCAGTATTTCTACTCATCATCTGCACATCTATCACTCCAGTGTTCATTTGCTAAATTGTAATTACTTCGCTACTATCGGCCTATTTATTGCCTTACCTCCTTACTCCATTTGCACACACTGTATATKGATTTTTCTATTGTGTATTGACTGTGCTTTTGTTTATCCCATGTTTAACTCTGTTGTTTTTTGTCCCACTGCTTTGGCTTTATCTTGGCCAGGTCYCAGTTGTAAATGAGAACTTGTTCTCAACTGGCCTACCTGGTTAAATAAAGGTGAAATAAAAATAATTAAAGTGACCTTCCACTCTTCATTAGTTGTGCCTGAATCTGAGAAGAGGTCAAATTTAGCTTTTAATCTCCAGCCAATCACAATAAGGGATTACATGACTCTGTCTGATCTTTATCAGCCCTCTTCTCCAACTGTTCAACCAGTTATTGTTGGGCACCACAACAATAATTTGAACATTTGCTCTTGTCTGCTTGGAGTGACAGGTGGGTGCAATCTAGGAAAGATAAAGTATTTTAAATGTTTTCAAATAGTATTTGAACCCAGGGATGAATTACGGGCAGTGGAGTTCTCGTCAGCTAATTACACTGCTACTGCATCTCATCGATCCATGGCAGGACGGTGAGAGAGAACAGAGGGAGCTATTATCAATCCATTATCCTAGCCTAAGCAAAGCATGCTAATTTACTTGACATCACTAGTCAAACCCTAATCCGTCCATTCAGATGATTAATCTCAATGAAGGTGTTTGCTGTGGTTGTCCTCAATTAATGATAGCTTAACAGTCAACCGAATAAATATTTGAGGGACATGGTGTGAATGAGTCATTATCAATATAACGTCACTGATCATAAAAAACATGCAGTGACTTGCTGTATAACTCTGATAGAGTTAAATGTAGAATAATCGGAGATGTGTACTTCTGACTATGCTCTTCAAGAGGTGAGGATATTAAAACCAAATAGTTAACATTTATTTAACAATCCCTTAAACGGCACGTAGTTGTCAATTGTTTGCAGATCTGGGGGTCTCCTTGACCCCCAGTAGCCAAATCGAACGCTCTGCACCATATTGTGACGTTTTACTGATAATGACCTATACATACCAACAATGGGATTGGWATGCACTCTTCATAGTCCTTATTTKAAAATAGTGAAGTGAATACATAGAAGCAATATTGATGACCAGGAAAAAGCATATTTTGCAAGGGCGTGTGTTTAAGGGGGAAGGAAGTCATTAGAGGCAATGAGACTGAATGCCAACACACACCTGAACACATAGGGCAGCAGCTGCCCTCCACTATGGTGGGTTGGTGGCATGGCAGGGCGGGGCAGCTGACAGTAGAGCAGAGGGTCTGTCCCTGAAGGCAGTAGCAGTGTGTACAGCTGTCTATGTCCCAGCGCTCCTCGTCTGCATACGTCTTCCCATTGAAGTGGCACACGGCTCTTGGTGTGGCATCTGCCAGGAGACATAGGAGAAGATCAAATAGGATCCACCTCCAAGACAGGAAAAAATATGGAAGATACTCATTCAGTAAATACACACAAACATATAGGCAAGACCATCTCACCGATTGGGATGAATACAATTTCACACATTTGTGGTTTCAAACATTGGTGCGAACACACCACCTTATCAGGTTAGAGTTAAGGTAATGATAAGCCTCAACCCATGTATCATGTGAACACGTCTCTGGATACCTCCCCACATTGTCTATAGTACAGGTATGTCCAATGATCTGTGTGTGTGCAGCATACCGAGGCAGTAGGGGCAGCACTGTCCTTTGCGCAGCACGGGCCTGGCACAACCAACGGGCGGGCAGGACTCTGAGAAGCAGCTGATCTGACCGTCCAGACACACACAGCTGGAGCAGGTGTTGGGCTTCCAGGACTCTGCTGCCAGGAAGATGTCRCCCTCCTTGTTCCTGCAGTAGCTGGGTAAGCTGTCATTACTGGGAGAATGGGGGGTGATGGGCTCGTCTATAGAGGAGAGAGGGACAAACACACACACACAGGATCAACTGACTGCACTGAACACACAGTGAATACATTTCTTCACTCGTTCGGGTATGCTTTTAAATAGTGATGGGGGAAAAAAATCGGAAGTTACATATCGGGATATTATTTTTAACAATATCGTATCATTTTTTTTTGCGGTAGTTGGCTGTACCAAAACTCCAGTACTTTTCCTTCATAGGTTGTTCTTCATCTTCTTTTAAATAGGGAACAAATTTGTTTTCATCACTTTTATTTCCATGACTGATCAAAACTCGTTTTCTCATGGCTCTCTATTCTCCCACTGCAGCAGACATATGGTSAGCAATATGTTTGGCACATCGAATCACAATAAAAAACAGTATTGAATCGCAATACATATCGTATCGGCACCTAAGTATCATGATAATATTGTATTGTAAGGTCACTGGCAATTCCCAGCCCTACTTTTAAAGATGCTGTTARGGCTCTCGTTGGTGGTAGGAAGAGTGGACCAAAGCGCAGCATGGAAAGTGTTCATGGTTCTTTTATTTCAAAAAACACTCAAACAAAATAACAAACGTGAAAACGAAAGCGCACAGTTCTGTCAGGCAGAAACACTAAACAGAAAACAAGATCCCACAACTGAAGGTGGGAAAAAGGGCTGCCTAAGTATGATCCCCAATCAGAGACAACGATAGACAGCTGCCTCTGATTGGGAACCATACCCAGCCAACAAAGAAATATACAAACTAGAATGCCCACCCCAAATCACACGCTGACCTAACCAAATAGAGAAATAAAAAGGCTCTCTAAGGTCAGGGCGTGACAGATGCGTTCTTTAAGCCTGACTGTAGCTCTTAGAGCAGCTAATAAAACCCATAATACAGGGCTTAAAATATAGATGACATTCAAACGGTAGAATGTTCATTTTTGCGTCTTTGGTTTATTCGACTAAAACATCTCAAACAAACAGCTTAAGAGATGGAAACACACCAGATATCCATGTGAGAGTTGAGTTGGTGGCCTTCCAGGTATCTCAGTCCTCTTACACTGTGTTTTACAGTGACAGAGGCCCAAAGCACTGCTGCCTGTTTCATGTTTGGCTTGGTTTGCCATGTCTAAGTTTTCTCATGCACTATTCATCTCTAGAGCTCCATAACTTATGCATTATTCTTTTTTTACTCTCTCTACGGAGTTTGATTCTGGCCTCCGATCTGTGTTTTTTTCTCCAGCTGTTTACCGTAAGAAACTATTTCTCCCATCTCTCTTATCCTCCTCGCTGTGTCTCTCTCTGTCTCTGTATCTCTCTGTCTCTGTACCTCTGTCTCTCTCTCTCTGTACCTCTCTGTCTCTACATCTCTGTACCTCTATGTTTCTACATCTTTGTACCTCTTGATCTCTCTTTACATCTGTCTCTTTGGCCATCACTCTCTAGTCTGTTTGGCCAGACAAACTATTGTTGTGCTGCTGTGTTGTTGCCTTACAAATGTATTCACCCCCCTTGGCATTTTTCCTATTTTGTTGCATTACAACCTGTAATTTAAATGGATTTTTATTTGGATTTCATGTAATGGACAGACACAAAARAGTCCAAATTGGTGAAGTGAAATGAAAAAAAAATTAAAACGGAAAAGTGGTGCATGCATATGTATTCACCCCCTTTGCTATGAAGCCCCTAAAAAAGATCCGGTGCAACCAATTATCTTCACATAATGAGTTAAATAAAGTCCACCTGTGTGCAATCTAAGTGTCACATGATCTGTCACCTGATCTCAGTGTATATATACACCTGCTCTGAAAGGCCCCAGAGTCTGCAACACCACTAAGCAAGGAGCACCACCAAGCAAGCGYCACCATGAAGACCAAGGAGCTCTCCAAACAGGTCAGGGACAAAGTTGTGGAGAAGTACAGATCAGGGTTGGAATATAAAAAAGTATCCAAAACTTTGAACATTCCACAGAGCACCATTAAATCCATTATTAAAAAATGGAAAGAATATGGCATCACAACAAACCTGCCAAGAGAGGGCCGCTCACCAAAACTCACGTACCAGGCAAGGAGGGCATTAATCAGAGAGGCAACAAAGATAACCCTGAAGGAGCTGCAAAGCTCCACAGCGGAGATTGTAGTATCTGTCCATAGGACCACTTTAGGCCGTATACTCCCCAGAGTTGGGCTTTACGGAAGAGTGGCCAGAAAAAAGCCATTGCTTAAAGAAAAAAATAGGCAAACACGTTTGGTGTTCGCCAAAAGGCATGTGGCAGACTCCCCAAACATATGGAAGAAGGTACTCTGGTCAGATGAGACTAAAATGCAMKTTTTTTTGGCCATCAAGAAAAACGCTATGTCTTGCACAAACCCAACACCTCTCATCACCCCAAGAACACCATGTTTTTCATCGGCAGAGACTGGGAAACTGGTCAGAATTGAAGGAATGATGGATGACGCTAAATACAGGGAAATTCTTGAGGGAAACCTGTTTCAGTCTTCAAGAGATTTGAGACTGGGATGGAGAGTCACCTTCCCACAGGACAATGACCCTAAGCATACTGCTAAAGCAACACTCGTGTGGTTTAAGGGGAAACATTTAAATGTCTTGGAATGGCCTAGTCAAAGCCCAGACCTAAATCTAATTCAGAATCTGTGGTATGACTTAAAGATTGCTGTACACCAGCGGAACCCATCCAACTTGAAGGAGCTGGAACAGTTTTGCCTTGAAGAATGGGCAAAATTCCCAGTGGCTAGATGTGCCAAGAGAAATAGAAAATGTTAAAATAGCATCTCTCTCAATGCCAGGTCTGAGCAGCAATAATTAATTACCTTAAGGACCTCAGCTCAGTCAAGACAACTTTGAGACCCTATCCCCTTCACATTCACCTCTACCTTCATACACGGCTTAGGGCTTATACTGCGTTTAATAATGAGGCCGCCCCTCTCTATTATAAAGTAAAACATCATACAGACTATTCTTGCCAGACAGACTCAAATATATAGAGACTTAAAGACCAATAGTGTTTCAAAGCCAACTCAAAAAACCAATGGCTGCTCAAACTCACCTGGGCAGTGGGGGCAGCATGAGTCTTGCGTTCTGATTGGGCTCTGGCAGAGCAGGGGCGGGCACACCTCTGTCTCACACAGGACACGCCCACTGTGACAGGTGCACTGGGTGCAGGCGTCGATGTTCCACGTCTCCCCCTCCACAAAGTACTCTCCCCCCGGGGCCAGACACACTGACGAATCCCCCAGGTCTGGTTTGTGGGAGCTGGGCTCCTCTGAGGGAGGAGGACGGAAGAGAGAGCACAGGGTCAAGGGTGAAACATATTGGAAACAGCTTTTTCATTAGTGTGTAATGCATTATCAACATTATCTATTATATGAAACAATGAGGAGGATGGGAAAATAGTGTGTAAACCTGTATACATCTAAAACAACAACTAGCCTATCTAAGAATAGCCTACTACCAGTGCACAGTTTTTCTTCCCATATTTAATTTGTTTGTTTAAGGTTTTCTACCTGGGCAGGATGGACAGCACTGTCCGGACTGTATGGCAGGGCTGTCGCAGGATGGTACAGGGCATGAGATGAGGGCACACATCTCCCTGCCGGTGTGGCAGTAGCAATCCCGGCAGCCATCATGCCAGTTCTCTTCGTTCTCGTGCCGTCTTCCATCCATGGACAGACAGGAACCCTTCTTCACTAACGGGGCCACTGACGAGGAGCTCTGGTCTGGAAGAGGGACAGAGGAGAGAGGAAAGATTTTAGAGATACAACTACCAACATAACCCATAAAGAACAGTGTTAGGCGGACCAATTACTGACTGGCTTTTCTGAGCACGGTCCAACCACGACCAGATTAATACCAGGGAGAGAAAAAAAACACCTTGATTAAACTTCTGTCTGAGACTCTGAGCTATTCTGGGTGGATGCCAAATTTCACCAATTCAAAAGGGAGACAGATTAAAAAGTTTTTCCTCATTAAAAGAGGAGTTTTCAATGCTGATTCATACATTTTTCACAACGATTTAATTATTTAGTGCGAATCACAGTAGAACACAAGAGGAGCATCAATAATAGATCTGTGTGGAGGAGATGACCCCAGTCTGCCCTCTGGATGCACCAACAGGTGGTGTCAAAAACACCAAATGGCACCCTATTCCCTATATAATACACTACTACAAAAGTAGTACACTATATAGGGAATAGGGTGCCTTTTATTTTATTTATTTATTTATTTTTTACACCAGATCCAAATGTATACATACGAACAACAACTTACAGATGCACACAAACAACGACTACATCTCATCTGCCCAGACCCGCATGCCCACACCCCCATCCCTAGTGCTTGCACTATTGTTGGCCAATTAAATTGTATCAATTTGTTTTTCTCTGTTGCCCATGCTATTCCAATATTTAAATAATAAATCATTTGATTTTTCCATTCTGTTAACGATGGCAGATTGATGGATTTCCAAGTTTTTAGTATACGTTTTTTCAAGATACGTGATGAGAAGAGAATCGTCCAGCCTGTTGGGTATCTCACTACACCCCCATATGCCATGTCTTGAAATATGCAGACAGATGGATTAAAAGTAATTTAACATTGTAATACTTCTGACAGACAACTTTCTAGCTCTGCCCATAAATTTGGGACTTCATCACATTCCCAGAAAGCATGGATTATTGAGTCAATATTAGTTTTACACTTAAGACATGACTCTTCCGTTGTGCTGGTAGAATTTGTACATTTTGTCTCTTGTATAATAAATTATATACATTAGTTTATACTGGATTAAGTGTACATTTTCTTTAGGGTGCCTTTTAGGCAGAGGTGTAAAGTAATTAAGTAAAAATACTTTAAAGTACTACTTAAGTAGTGTGTTTGGGTATCTGTACATTACTATTTATATTTTCGACAACTTTTACTTTTACTTCACTACATTCCAAAAGAAAATGATATACTTTTTACTCCATACATTCTTCCTGACACCCAAAAGTACTAGTTACATTTTGAATGCTTAGCAGAACAGGAAAATTGTCTAATTCACACACTTATCAAGAGAACATCCCTGGTCATCCCTACTGACACTAAACACAAATGCTTCGTTTGTAAATTATGTCTGACTGTCGAAGTGTGCCCCTGGCTATCCGTAAATGTAAAAAACAAGAAAATCATSCCGTCTGGGTTGCTTAATATAAGGAATTCGAAATGATTTATAGCCGTTCCAGGTTTCTTCAGAACAAGTCTGGCAGCAAGAGACTAACCAGACAACCCTCTATTGGTGTAATAGTTAGAAGCAGTAAAACATTGACAGAACAATAGTTAAAACATTAGTGGTTCTCCAAGTCTGACAGGGAAAGCGAGGAGAGAGTTTGAGAAAAAAGTATTATCAGCAGTCTCTAAATGATGAATGCATAAGCATCAAAGGTTATCAATAGATGGCACTCACCTCTGCACTGGCACTTCAGACAGCCCAACTTGTCCTGCTGGAAGCCCATTGGACAGGCTTTGTCACAAGGTAACTCTGGACACTTCTTACAGCGACAGATATCACAACCATGCTTATTCTTTCTGATGGGGTAGAGAGGGAGAGAGAGAGATATATAGAGGGTGAGAGAGAAAGAGAGAGAGGTGAAGATCAGTTCTTCATAAGTTTAGAAAATATAGGTCCTAATTTTTATAGTTTACGCCACAGAATCTAAAATGGATAGCCCATGTCCACTAGGGATGATGTCGGGCGATGAAACGACAAAGGTTCATACATTTTCAATAGAAGAAAAGCAAGGAGAAGCGAAGTGGGCGCATGAACAGGACACACCTACTCATTCAAGGATTTTTCTTTATTTTTTACAACTTTCTACATTGTAGAATAATAGTGAAGACATCAAAACTACTACATGATTCCATATATGTTATTTCATAGTTTTGATGTCTTTACTAGTATTATACAATGTAGAAAATAGTAAAAATAAAGAAAAATCCTAGAAAGAGCAGGTGTGTCCAAACTTTTGACTGGTAATGTCAGTTGGGGAAAGATTAACTTTATGCAAATAATCAGCGATATCATGGCTCAATATTGACCAATCGAAGCTCACTATAGCTTCTAGCCCCGACTGGTTTGGCTGTTGATACCTAGCATGCTGTCGACTTGCTAGCAACCACATGACGAGCCACTCTGGACGAAGCTAATGTGGCTAGGCGAAGCATCGCTGCTTATGGATCAAAGCCGTGAGGGTGGCCAAACTGTCCATAGCGGTGGGTGTTGCAGTGAGGAGGCAGAAATAATATTGTTTTTCTGCCTCAGGTTTGGGCTTTTTTTTAACAAAGTAGAGAATAAATAGGTGACAAAAGTGCTTAGTAAACAGGACAAAGAGCAACATATGTCACTGCACTGATCTAACCCAGGCCTCAATAATGCCTGATAGCAAMTTGCCTGAGCTGCGGCAAGTAGGCCTACAGTATAGCCAGACCTTCCACTGTGTGGCCAAAACAGGAAATTAGGGGTTGAAGAATACCTCTTACCCATAATGCATTTCATCATGGAACATACTGTGCAATTTCCCATTTCAATCCCCCCCCCCGGGAGAATTAACAGGTTTGCATGAACCACAACACAGTTTAAACATTGASCTCTTGAACGCCATTCCGTTTGCCTGTAACAATCTCTGACGAGGATACATGAAGGACCCATCTACAATTAGCCTACGAGGACAAATAAAGTAAGCATTTACATYTCTTTAGCTTAACTTTAGTATTTATCATACTCATTAGTGATCACTTTGTAGTTATACTTTTAAACAACAAATGCATGAATAGAAGAGCAATTAGTGTGGAGCTGCAAACAAAATGTTTAGTGCCAAAACCAAATGAATCGGCATGCACGACCACAAACTCTCATACATTGTACTTCAGCCTTCGGAAAAAAAGATACCAAATCACAACTATTGCAATTCAATAAACAGGCCACAATACCGTGTCATTGAAAATTGTAATGACAAAAATTGTGCAAAAATAAAATGATGCAAGCTACAGAAGCGCAACATTGAATCTATAGTGAAAGTAAGAATATTAGGCTATGGTAATTTCATCTCTCACCTTGTTCCATAACACAATAGCACTGATTACAGATGACATCCATCAGATTTTAGTTTGCCATTGTGTTTGTTTGTGTGACATGCTTTAGTTACCAACAACATTGTGTTTGCTTGCCGTAGTATCTGTTTCATTAGTTTGACATGGTTTTTGTCATTGCACAGAGAGGTACACACATAGCAAACAGCCAAACAAATCTTTGTATAGCAGAGACAGGCAGTGGGTACATTCCAGCCAGGTGCCAATGACAAGCAGCAGCGGTGTTATCAGTTAAAACAAGGCCAGGGATAAGTGTGTGTGAGAGAGAGAGAGAGATTGTTTGCGTGAACAGGTGTGTGTGCGCCAACAGATGGCACAAATGACTGACCATAGGGACATATCAAACATACGCTTCGCTCCGTGGCTTGCTGCTCTGACCAGACCGCGCAGGGCACCTTCACTTACCTAAGTTAAAATTCACATCCCTATCCCACCCAGTTCTGCCTCTATCCTTATATCCTCCCCTCCTCTATCCCTTTATCCTCACCTCCTCTATCCTTCCATCCTCCCCTCCTCTATCCCTCACGTCCCCTATCATTCATCCTATCCCTCCTCTATCCTTCCATACTCCCCTCATCTATCCTTCACCTCTATCCCTCCATCCTCCCCTCTATCATTCCCATCCTATCCCCCTCTATCCTTCCATCCTATCCTCCTCTATCCCTCCATCCCCCTCTCTCTATCCCTCCATCCTCCCCTCTATCATTCCATCCTATCCCTCCTCTATCCTTCCATCCTATCTCTCCTCTATCCCTCCATCCTCCCCTCCTTTATCCCTCTATCCTCCCTCCTCTATCCTCCATCCTCCCCTTCTATCCTTCCATCCTCCCTCCTCTATCCCTCCATCTCCCCTCTACCATTCCATCCTATCCCTCCTTATCCTTCATACTCCCCTCATCTATCTTCCATCCTCTATCCTCCATCTCCCTCTATCATTCCATCCTATCCCTCCTCTATCCTCCTCCACCCTCCTCTATCCTCCATCCTCCCCTCCATCTATCCTTCCATCCTCCCCTCCTCTATCCTCCATCCTCCCCTCTATCATTCATCCTATCCCTCCTCTATCCTTCCATCCTATCTCTCCTCTATCCCTCTATCCTCCCTCCTCATCCCTCTATCTCCCCTTCCTCTATCCTTTCCATCCTCCCCTCCTCTATCCCTCTCCTCCCCTCCTATCATTCCTCTATCCATCCTCTATCCTCCATCCTCCCCTACATTCCTCTATCCCTTTCTTCTCTATCCCATCCTCATCCTCCTCTATCCATCCCATCCTTATCGCCTCCATCTCCTCTTCTTCCATCCTACCTCCTCTATCCTTCCATCCTCCCTCCACTCTTATCCCTCTATCCTCCCCTCCTCTATCCTTCCATCCTCCCCTCCTCTATCCCTCTATCCTCCCCTCCTCTATCCCGCTATCCTCCCCTCTATCCCTCTCCTTCTTCCACCCTCCCCCTCTTCCCTCTCTTATCTCATGAACAATAGGAGCGAGAAAAAATAGCCATGTGCAATCTTCATTTGGTTTGGTGATAAGGATCTATCAGGGGCCATTTCAGTTGTGGGGAACATCAGAGAAGAACGCGGCCTGTTGAATTATTCAAACGATACACTTTGCTGCTCGAAAACATAGGGGTAAGGTATAACTTTGATAGGGCATAATAGATATCTAAAATTAGAATCTTAGATGCAACCATTCACCCCATGAACACTCATTTGTGAGAAAGGAGAGAGAAAGAGAGGGAGAGAAAGAGAGAGTGAGAGATAGAACCGTCGGTTCAATGCAGACAGACCAGTGGAGTAACAGCTTAATGTGACAGACAGTTGATGAGTGAGAGTTTAGGTTAAGATAGGAAGATTAACGTGTTGACAGGACACTGCCTGCTGCTTGAGCGTTTTAATCTCTGTCATATCCAGAACTATTCTGTCATAATAATCCCTAGCAGGCAGGCCGGCTGGTCGGTTCACACCACAGTTAAAATACAGGGCAGATGGAATATTGTGCAGCAGGACTGGCCTCCCCAGGGTCCAATAGAAAAGCTGCTAGCCGCTCTATGAAAGAGAATGCGTACTACTATTACTACGAGGAACTGGATCAGCAGCCATTAAAGGGGGAGTCTGCAATTCTTACATTTATTTTACAGAAGCCCGCTACTTTTTTGTCTATAAAGCTATGGCGTTAAACAACTTTATATTTTGTGTTATGATGGGGTACGAAAGTTGTACTATGAGCTCATGAGGCATTTATAAGTTGACTGGGAGTGAAAGAGCCTGAGAGGTTCTGAATCATTCTGAACCACTGACAGATATCATCTGCTTCTCCAACTCTTGTTAATGTAATAAATACGTTGCGCTGATGTGGGGGTAAATGATCTATTAACAAGCTCATCACCTGAGATTGAGTCATTTCATATTGTTTTGGTTATGGGTCATTTTAAACTAATCAGAAGGTGGTATGCCAGTTGGGCATGTGCTGTAATTGTCCATTCTTATACAGTACTGTACTGCTCTAGGAAAGCTTTTGTTTATGCACAGCAAGCCTAGGCGTTATAAGTGTGTGCGTGTATTTATTAATTGATTTGGGGGGGGGGGTTCAGCTTTAATATTGCAGATAGATTGTAGCTTCCATCAAAGTAATTGTCTGCATAATTTCCAATCCCCCATATATATATTTTTTGTAAATATATGCAGTACCAGTCAAAAGTTTGGACACACCTACTCATTCAAGGATTTTTCTTTATTGTTACTATTTTCTACATTGTAGAATAATAGTGAAGACATCAACACTATGAAATAACACATATGGAATCATGTTGTAACCCAAAAAGTGTTAAACAAATCAAAATATATTTTATATTTGAGATTCTTCAAAGTAGCCTCCCTTTGCCACGATGACATCTGCTAACCCTACCGCTAACCCTACCAGTTGTGTAAAGTACTTAAGTAAAAGTACTTTAAAGTACTACTTAAATATTTAAGGGTTTCTGTACTTCACTATTTATATATTTGGCAACTTTTACTACATTCCAAAATAAAATAAATATACTTTTTACTCCATACATTTTCCCTGACACCCAAAAGTACTCGTTACATTATTGATCGACTGACTATGACTTTTCAAATCACCCATTATTGCTATCTATCTATATCTGTGTGTGTTTGTGTGTATTTGTGTGTTTGTTCACGTTTGTGCCAGGTCTGTGTTCATATCTTGTTAACCAGCAGACAAGATTCCCTAGTGAAAGCTGTAATACATTGCTTTCCTGATGTATTTCTGTGTAAATGGCAATCAGAGTATTCGGGGAGGGATGCGATGAGCTTACAAGCATGGTACTAGTGGCCGGAAGCTAAACGTTTCAGTTTCACTATCAGAGGCCATCCCGTACAACGCGCAACAGCAACACAAGCAGCAAACCCAATCAGTAACCTGGGTGGAGCTAATTAAACTGTCAACTCTACACACAATGCCTGTTTAGCCAAAATGAGTTATGGAGAAGGAAAAAGGGATCATTTTGTCAGTTTACGAGCAAAACTCACTTAAGCATAACAGGCAAAGCAGGTAACTGGAGTAATTTGTGACATAAGTTTGAAGGAGCCGCGATTTCAATTTCAATTGGCCATCTGTCTAGCTGTCTCCGTGAAGTTCTACTGCTTTTTAACGTCTGAAAGTGACTGGCAAAGTAGGGCTCATTTATTCTGAAACGATGCAGATTTGAAATCGCTTCATATTTCAAAGCGTGGAGTGCTGGAGTTTAAAGTAAATGATAATTGCATGAGCTGGGAATCGGCATTTTGTTTTTTAAGTGTGTCTGAGTGGGTAGTGTGTCGGTAAGACTGGGAGAGGGAGGGAGGAAAGGAAGAAAGGGGAAAGGGAGGGAGAGAATCACAGAGGAAAAGGGAGGGAGGGAAGGAGGGGGGAGAAGGGGGAGATAGGGAGGTAGCAATATACAGAGCGAGGGATGGATGGATGGAGGGAGTGAGGGAGGGGAGAGAAGGAGGGAGCAAGGGAGAGAGAGAATTGCTTTCTCACATGAATCCGAAGGGGCAGGCCTTGTCACAAACCACAGCCTTACACTTCTTGGGTCTGGGGCGACACTGACATACGTCACAGCCATGGGCATCTGTCTGCAGGCCGAAGGGACACTTCAGGGTACAGACAGAGATCAGGGCACTGCACAGCTCTTCTCCTGTAGGAAGGACATAGACACATCAGACATCATTATCAGAGGAGGCTGGTGGGAGGAGCTATAGCAGGACACATTGTAATGGCTGGAATGGATCTTTGGAACAGAGTCAAAAATGTGGTTTCCATTTATTCCATTCCAGCCATTACAATGAGCCTGTCATTCTATAGTTCCTACCACCAGCCTCCTCTGCTCAATATATGGCCAAAACTACAATGCAATTTAATAGTTCTAAAAGTCCACTTATTATTTTATGACCTGTGGCAATGGATTAGAGGTGCAGACACTCCAAATTATGATTTTTATTGAAACTCATAAGTCATAACTTATGATAATGCCCTTTGCAGCATATCATATTCTAACAGGCAGGGACACAAACCAAAAACATGTTTGTTTTTAAAAGCCCTTTCAGGATGTTTCAGTGTGRCCTCTGAGTGCGTTTGGTCCACGTCTGATAACGGCCCAGACAGGTATATTCATATCGAGAGTAGAGGTCGACCGATTAATCGGAATGGCCCGATTACAAGTTTTCATAACAATCGGAAATRGGTAATTTTGGACGCCGATTTTGCCTATTTTTTWAAATGTTTATTTTTACACCTTTATTTAACTAGGCAAGTCAGTTTAAGAACACACTCTTATTTTCAATGACAGCCTAGGAACGGTGGGTTAACTGCCTTGTTCAGGGGCAGAACGACAGATTTTTACCTTGTCAGCTCAGGGATTCAATCTTGCAACCTTACGGTTAACTAGTCCATCGCTCTAACCACCTGCCTCACGAGGAGCCCGCCTGTCACGCCCTGGCCTTAGTATTCTTTGTTTTCTTTATTATTTTAGTTAGGTCAGGGTGTGACATGGGAAGTTTGTGTGTTTTGTCTAGTTTAGGGTGTGTGTATTGTTTAGGGGGTMTTGWATAGTGTATGGGGTTGMGTTCAGGAGAGAGMTCTAGGAAAGTCTATGGTTGCCTGGTTTGGTTCTCAATCAGAGACAGCTGGTTATTGTTGTCTCTGATTGGGAGCCATATTTAAGGCAGCCATAGGCTTTAGGTGATTGTGGGTAATTGTCTATGTTGAACGTTTGTTGCTTGTCTATGCACTTACGTAGTTAGCTTCACGGTCGTTTGTTGTTTTGTTTAGTTTGTATTCAGTGTTTGTTTTCGTTCGTTTTTCGTCTTCCAAATAAAGAAGATGTATTTTTCACACGCTGCGCCTTGGTCCTCTCTCTCACCGCAAGACGATCGTGACACCGCCTGTTACGCGAATGCAGTAAGAAGCCAAGGTAAGTTGCTAGCTAGCATTAAACTTATCTTATAAAAAACAATCAATCAATCATAATCACTAGTTATAACTACACATGGTTGATGATATTACTAGTTTATCTAGCGTGTCCTGCGTTGCATATAATCGATGCAGTGCACATTCGGGAAAAAGGACTGTCGTTGCTCCAACGTGTACCTAACCATAAACATCAATGCCTTTCTTAAAATCAATACACAGAAGTATATATTTTTAAACCTGCATATTTAGCTAAAAGATATCCAGGTTAGCAGGCAATATTAACTAGGTGAAATTGTGTCACTTCTCTTGTGTTCATTGCACGCAGAGTCAGGGTATATGCAACAGTTTGGGCCGCCTGGCTCATTGCGAACTAATTTGCCAGAATTTTACGTAATTATGACATAACATTGAAGGTTGTGCAATGTAACAGGAATATTTAGACTTATGGATGCCACCCGTTAGATAAAATACGGAACGGTTCCGTATTTCACTGAAAGAAATACGAGATGATAGTTTCCGGATTCTACCATATTAATGACCTAAGGCTCGTATTTCTGTGTTATTATGTTATAATTAAGTCTATGATTTGATAGAGCAGTCTGACTGAGCGATGGTAGGCACCAGCAGGCTCGTAAGCATTCATTCAAACAGCACTTTCGTGCGTTTTGCCAGCAGCTCTTCGCAATGCTTCAAGCATTGCGCTGTTTATGACTTCAAGCCTATCAACTCCCGAGATTAGGCTGGTGTAACCGATGTGAAATGGCTAGCTAGTTAGCGGGGTGCGCGCTAATAGCGTTTCAAACGTCACTCGCTCTGAGACTTGGAGTGGTTGTTCCCCTTGCTCTGCATGGGTAACGCTGCTTCGAGGGTGGCTGTTGTTGATGTGTTTGTTCCTGGTTCGAGCACAGGTAGCGGCGAGGAGAGGGATGGAAGCTATACTGTTAAACTGGCAATACTAAAGTGCCTATAAAAACATCCAATAGTCAAAGGTATATGAAATACAAATGGTATAGAGAGAAATAGTCCTATAATTCCTATAATACCTACAACCTAAAACTTCCTACCTGGAAATATTGAAGACTCATGTTAAAAGGAACCACCAGCTTTCATATGTTCTCATGTTCTGAGCAAGGAACTTAAACGTTAGCTTTCTTACATGGCACATATTGCACTTTTACTTTCTTCTCCAACACTCTGTTATTTAAACCAAATTGAACATGTTTCATTATTTATTTGAGGCTAAATAGATTTTTTTGATGTATTATATTAAGTTAAAATAAGTCTTCATTCAGTATTGTTTTAATTGTCAATATTACAAAAAAAATTATAATCGGTATCGGCTTTTTTGGTCCTCCAATAATTGGTATCGGTATCGGCGTTGAAAAATCATAATCGGTTGACCTCTAACCGAGAGTCAGACATTCAGGACAGTGAGAMAAAACACCAGAGAACAATGTCTCAATGTCATTGGCTCAGGGCGAGTTCTCTCCTCTATATAAACCAAACTGTTCAGAAGAAAAAATATACATATTTTGCATAATATGCTTGACTGACTGAGACGTCAGACCAGACCAGGGAGGTCACTACCTGGACTTGTCCAATAAGAAACACTCATTTTCGTTTTACATTGGAAAACYTTTTAAAACGTATTCCACTGTGTGCCCTAATGAATATGGCCCAGTACTCACGTGTCTTGCAGTGGCAGGTGCGACAGCCGTTCAGGTCCAGTTGGAAGCCGTATAAYCAGTGCTTCTCTGACAGGGAGCAGTTCTCTAGTGACTGACAGGCAGGGGGTGCCATAGTAATGTAGGTGGGCTCTGTAGGAACACAAATCACACAAACCACTCTGGAGGTGAGTCACTGACAAATGAGGAACTTCACTCAACACATGCATATGATGCTCACACACACATGCATACGCACGCACGCACACATACCCTCAACACAAATATACTCATAGGAGTCATCAGAGTCAAAAGCAATTTCTCTGCAAARCCTCAATACCTTCCATTAATGCGGGTAATATCAGAGAGCAATAATTAATATCCATTATAACGGCACGACCAACCTACCCTCTGCATTAAAGTCCCGGCCACTAGGAGCGCCGCTTCTGGATGAGGATTTTCTTGTTTGCTTATGGCCTTATACAGCTCGGTTAGTGCGGTCTTATTGCCAGCATCAGTTTGTGGTGGTAAATAGACGGCTACGAATAATATGAATGAGAACTCTCTTGGTAGATATTGTGGTCTAAATCAAATCAAATTGTAGTTGTCACATGCGCTGAATACACCTTACAGTGAAATGCTTACTTACAAGCTCTTAACCAARAATGCAGTTAAGAAAAATAAAATAAAATAAAAGTAACAAATAATTAAAGAGCAGCAGTAAAATAACAATAMCAAGGCTATATACAGGGGCTACCGGTACAGAGTCAATGTGCAGGGGCACCAGGCACGGGTCTATAGCTCATCATGGGGTATTTTACCTCAGGCGAGCAATACCTCGAGACTTCTTTAATATTAGACATCACGCAACAGCAGTCATTGACATATAGACACACKCCCCCGCCCCTCGTCTTACCAGACGTAGCTGCTCTGTCCTGCCAATGCACAGAGAAGCCAGCCAGCTCTATATTATCCGTGTCGTCTTTCAGCCAAGACTCGGTGAAACATAAGATATTACAGCTTTTAACTTCTAGGGGGCAGTATTTTCACGTCCGGATGAAAAGCATGCCCAGAGTAAACGGCCTGCTACAAAGCAATAAAAGCTGGAATATGCATATTATAGATTTGGATAGAAAACACTCTGACGTTTCTAAAACTGTTTGATTGATGTCTGTGAGTATAACAGAACTCATATGGCAAGCAAAAACCTGAGAAAAAATCCAACCAGGAGGTGGGAAATCTGAGGTTGGTCGATTTTCAACTCAGCTCCTATTGAAGATACAGTGGGCTATTGGTAATGTTGCACTTCCTAAGGCTTCCACTAGATGTCAACAGTCTTTAGAACCTTGTCTGATGCTTCTACTGTAAAGTGGGGGCGAATGAGAGGGGAATGAGTAAGGTCTATCATAACCTGAACATGCGCTGACCATGCGCGTTCATATGAGACCGAGCTCTGATCCATCGCACTTCTGAAGACAAATGAATTCTCCGGTTGGAACATTATTGAAGAATTATGTTAAAAACATCCTAAAGATTGATTCAATACTTCGTTTGTCATGTTTTTACGGACTGTAATATAACTTTTTAAACTTTCGTCCGTACTTTCCGCTGGACTTGCCCGCGTGTCGTGAGTTTGGAAAGTGTACTGAACGCTAGAACAACAAGGAGGAATTTGGACATAAATGATGGACATTATCGAACAAACAAAAATGTTTTGTGGAACTGGGATTCCTGGGAGTGCATTCTGATGAAGATCATCAAAGGTAAGTGAATGTTTATAATGTTATTTCTGACTTCTGTTGACTGCAAATATGGCGGATATATTTGTGTCTTGATTGCTCTGAGCGCCGACTCAGATTATTGCATGGTTGCTTTTTCCGTAAAGCTTTTTTGAAATCTTACACAGCGGTTGCATTAAGGAGAAGGGCATCTAAAATTCCATGCATAACAGTTGTATCTTTTAGCAATGTTTATTATGAGTATTCCTATAAATTGATGTGGCTCTCTGCAAAATCTGAGATTTGGAACTTCTGAACGTAAGGCCCAATGTAAACTCAGATTTTGGATATAAATATGAAATTTACCGAATAAAACATACATGTATTGTGTAACATGAAGTCCTATGAGTGTCATCTGATGAAGATCATCAAAGGTTAGTGATTAATTTGATCTATATTTCAGCTTTTTGTGAACCTCTCTTTGGCTGGAAAAATGCGTGTTTATTTCGTGAATAGGCACTCACCTAACATAATCGTTTCGTTTGCTTTCGTCGTAAAGCCTTTTTGAAATCGGACACTGTGGCTGGATTTACAACAAGTGTATCTTTAAAATGGTGTAAAATACATGTATGTTTGAGGAATTTTAATTATGGGATTTCTGTTGTTTTGAATTTGGCGCCCTGCAGTTTCACTGGCTGTTGAAGAGGTGGGACGCTACCGTCTCATGTACCCTAGAGAGGTTTTAATGTCCTGTTGGTAGGATATTCTTAATCGTAGATCGTCCAGTTTGTTTTCTAATGATTGCACATTGGCCAATAATACAGAAGGTAGTGGTGGTTTACCTACTTATCGGTGAATTCTTACAAGGCACCCCACCCTCRTCCCCCTTTTTCTCTGTCTTTTCTTCACACTGATGATGGGGATTTGGGCCTAGTCTAGACAAAGCCGTATATCCTTCATGTCAGACTCATTACAGAAAAATCTTGATGTTTCATGAGCTTAAATAAAAGATCCCTGAAATTTTCCATTCCAAAAAAGCTTATTTCTCTCAAATTTTGTGCAGAAATTAGTTTCCATTCCTGTCAGTGGGCATTTCTTCTTTGCCAAGAAAATCCATCCACCTGACAGGTGTGGCATATCAAGAAGCTGATTAAACAGCATGATCATTACACAGGTGCACCTTGTGTTGGGGACAATGAAAGGCCACTCTAAAACGCCAAAGATGTCTCAAGTTTTGAGGGAGGAATGTCCACCAGAGACAGAGAATTCAATGTTCATTGGTCTACCATAAGCAGCCTCCAACTTAATTTTAGAYAATTTGGCAGTACATTCAACAGGCCTCACAACCACAGACCACGTGTAACCACACCAGCCCAGGACCTCCACATCCCGCTTCTTCATCTGCGGGATCGTCTGAGACCAGCCACCCGGACAGCTGATAAAACTGAYGAGTATTTCTGTCTGTAATAAAGACCTTTTTTGGTGGAAAAACCTATTCTGATTGGCTGGGCCTGGCTCCCCAGTGGGTAGYCCTATGCCCTCCCAGGCCTACCCATGGCTGCGCCCCTGCCCAGTCATGTGAAATCCATAGATTAGGGCCTATTTCATTGATTTTAATGGACAGATTTCCTTAATGAACTGTAACTCAGTAAAATCGTTGAAATTGTTGCATGACTCGTTTATATTTTTGTTCAGTGTATCTCTTAAAATGAAGTGTCTACATTTCAGTTCAGTGTATTTCAATCAGTGTATTTCAATCCATATACAGCATTTAATATCATATCGTAGGGTGGTGGCTCACCATATTTCACAGTCATGGACACCAGCACAAGGTTTAGTTATGACAGCTTTGACAAGTTCCTGCCTGATGCCTGTCACCCTGCCTMGTTGGCTGCTATCTGCTGTATGGATCTCCTCTCTGCTGAGCACAGTGCCAGGACCAGTGCTGTGCTGTGATGATAAATATGACGAGGGTTGTACAAGGGTTGTAGAGGAGACCAGACCAGGAAGTCAAAGAAGGAGTGGGAAGGAGGACATGGGAAAGAGGTTAGGAATAGGACAGGAGGAGGTAGGGAGGAGGAGGATCATAGGAGGTGTAGGACAGGGGCAGAGAGGTGGGGAGGAGGACAGGAGAAGTTAGGTGTGGAGGAGGACAGGAAAAGAGAGGTGGGGAGGAGGACAGGAGAAGGGAGGTGGGAGGAGGTGGCCAGGAGGAGGTAGGAGGACGACAGGTGGAGGTGGGGAGGAGGTGGCCAGGAAGAGTTACGGGGAGAACAGTCAAGGTCAGAGGAGACACCAGTGAGTAACTGCTGCTTCTTCATCTCAGAACCCAGAACCAAATCACATGTGCACTGGACAGTCTACCCAGCAAACTGGGAACATTCCCGTCTCCCTCTCTTCCAACCCTCGCCACTCAGCACATACCCAGATTGTCATGCGCCATTGCAATCTTCACTCTCACTCTCATWTACATTTTACATTTTAGTAAGTTAGCGGACACTCTTATCGAGAGCTACTTACAGTAGTGAGTGCATACATTCTCTCCCACTACTCTCTCCTCTTCTGTTCTATCATCTGTCTCTTCTGATAAATCCTTCTCCCTCCTGTCTCCTGATTTTGCCATCTTCGACCCAACTCTCTTCCCTTTCCGCATCCCCTTTACTCCCGGCTGGCTAGGCACTCCCCATCTGCTCCGTGACTGAGTGACTCATTGCAAGCTTACAGAAGAGGGCTGCGGGCAGCTGAGCAAAAATGGAGGAAAACCAAACTTCCGGAGGACCTTTCATCCTTTCACTACCTCCTCTCTACCTTTTCTTCCTCTGAATGCGCTGCTAAAGCCACTTTCTTTCACTCTACATATCAAGCTTCTGCCTCTAACCCTAGGAAACTCTTTCCACCTTCTCCTCCCTCCTTAATCCTCCACCCCCTCCTTCCTTCCTCTCTGCGGACGTCTTTGTCAAGCACTTTGAAAAGAAGATTGATGACATCCACTCCTCATTCACCCAGCCAATTGAGCACTGATTCCACTCGCACTTAACTAACTTTCTCCCCTCTCTCTCCAGATGAAATGCTGTGAGGTTCGGCCACTGGTGAGGTTTGGCTTCCCGACAACCTGCCCACTCGACCTGATCCCCTCCTCTCTTCTCCAGACCATCTCTGGAGACCTTCTCCCATTCCTCACTTCCCTTATCAACTTATCCCTGACCACTGGCTGCGTCCCATCTGACTTCAAAATGTCCCGAGTCGCTCCCCTCCTCAAGAAACCCTCWACTCCTRTGACGTCAAAAACTACAGACCGGTATCCCTTTTTAATTTTTTCCCCAAAAAACTTGAGCGTGCTGTCTCTGACCAATTCTCTCGCTATCTCTCTCAGAACAATCTTCCTGACCCTAATCAGTCAGGCTTCAAGATTGACTGCTCTTCTCTGTGTCACAGAGGCTCTCCGCACTGCCAAAGCTGACTCTCTCTCCTCTGTTCTTATCCTAGATCTATCCCCTGCCTTCGACACTGTGAACCATCAGATCCTCCTTTCCACCCTCTCAGGGCTGGGCATCTCAGGCTCTGCACACTCTTGGATTGCATCCTACCTGGCAGGCCACTTCTACCAGGTGACATGGAGAGGATCTGTGTCTGCACCATGTACTTTCACTGCTGGTGTCCCCCAGCGCTCGGATCAAGGCCCTCTCCTCTTCTCTCTCTACACCAAGTCACTAGGGTCTGTTATATCCTCACATGGTCTCTCCTATCATTGCTATGCAGGTGACACTCAACTACTTTTCTCCTTCCCTCCTTCTGACACCCAGGTGGCGACACATCTCTGCATGTCTGGCAGATATCTCAGCTTGGATGTTGTAACAGCGAATGGGGATCCATATAAAATAATAAAATACCCCCAAATAATCACCACCTCAAGATCAACCTTGATAAGCTGGAGCTACTCTTCCTCCCGGGGAAGGCCTGCCCGCTCCAAGACCTCTCTCCACGGTGTCCCCCTCCAAGAGTGCAAAGAACCTTGGCGTGATCCTGGACAACACCCTGTTGTTTTCTGCCTCAAACCTGTGACTTTCTCCTGCAGGTTCATGCTCTACAACATCCTAAGAGTACAATTCTACATCACACAGGAAGRGGTGAAGGTCCTAATCCAGGCAATTGTCATCTCCCATCTGGACTACTGAAACTCACTGTTGGCTGGGGTACTCGCTTGTGACATCTAAACCCMGCAACTTATCCAGAAGGCTGCAGCCCGCCTGGTGTTCAACCTTCCCAAGTTGTCCCATGTTACCCCGCTCCTACACCAACCCGAGCACTCTGTTCTGCCACCTCTGGTCTGTTGGCCCTTTCACCCCTCCCGCTCATCCCAGTCCAAGCTCTTCTCTGCCCTGGCACCCCAATGGTGGAACCAGCTTCCCCCAGAAGCTAGGACAGCAGAGTCCCTGCCAATCTTCCGAAAACATCTGAAACCCTCCCTACCTCTTCAAGTTATATATCTTGAAAACTGATTGCTGACATGAAAAACATTTTGGGACTATATTAATTAACAATGTACTAATGAAACAAATACCAAAATATTGTTTTGGGTGGTTTTCCTTTAAGATGAATGCACTTTAAGATGTAAGTCACTCTGGATAAGAGCTTCTGCTAAATGACTAAAATGTAAATCTGTAACAACCCCCACAGAACATTCCCCTAAGGTTCTTATTTGATTTCTAGGTAATGTTAGAACAAAATGTGTTCTGGGGACATTCTTGCAACATCAGTTGAATGTTTTATACAAAAATGGTGTTATCATCAGCACAACTGGACAGMTTRTTTTGTTTTTAGAACTTTTGGGACAACCTAATGAATGTTCTGGGAACGTTCACAGAACCAATTTTGGTTTGCTGGGTAGTCCATCACCAGAGACTATGAATGAAATGATGCACAACATAAGTAGTAGAAATAAAACATACTGATAATGCTAATAATAACAATGCTCAATCTATTGGAAACCATTTAAAAGTAAATAGATAGTAGCCTATAGAGAGAAACATTTCATTAAACATAGGCAAAACAAAATTGTTGCTGACAATTTGGGGTCACTTTGTGATGAATGAATTCRTGGTAAACACAAAATGGCCAGGTAGGGAGGGAGAGTAGGTCTTTCTGAAAACAACGCAGTACCAATTATTCTGGAGTTGCACATTTAATTAAGCCCCAGCAGATAAAAGTAACAAAATTATAAAACCATTTTTCCCCCATTTGCTTTCCTCTCAAGGTTATTTGTCTCTGACGAACACCTCCATTCATTTATTTCAGGACTTTTAGATGTTATGATTTAAAAATSAGCACTCTCTCTCTGATTTCATTAACTAGCTAAAAACTAGGGCTAAAACAAGGTATCCCTATTAACAAACAATTYGTTGGCGGGCTGACAACAGCCTAGTGGCTACAGTAGCAGAGGCATGGTAAAAGACTATACACACAAACAGTTACAAAACACACACACACACACGCACACACACACAAAGCACACACACCTGTTGAGGTGGGATTCCGCTATAAGTTATGCAGCATTAAGTATCGCAGAGGCTTCCAGATGGCTTCATCCTAATATGACAGCCTTCATTTGCTTAACTACACATAGTGCATCTGGTACAATACCCACCCTGACATAAAGGGAGTGTCATATTGAGGAAACCACCTCTCCTAACAAATAATAATTATGAAATAAAAATGCATAAAGAGCTGGCCTGACGTGTAGGAGCTAAATGAACTGCCGGAGCACAAGGCCGTGTTCCCTGGGGCCACTGGGACAAGGGCAGGGGTGTGTGTGTGTGTGTGTCTACTGGCTGGGAGGTACAAGGTCAGGGGTGACAGCGGCAGGACCTGGCTTGTGTTTACCTGGTTGTTCCCAGAGGCCCAGACACAGTACACACCGAGGCCCAGACCCAGTACAAAGAGGCCAGACCAGTACACACAGAGGCCCAGACCCAGTACATACAGAGCCAGACCATACAACAGAGGCCCAGACCCAGTACACACAGAGGTCAGACCCAGTACACACAGAGCCAGACCAGTACACAGAGGCCAGACACAGTAACACACAGAGGCCAGACCCAGTACACACAGAGGTCCGACCCAGTACACACAGAGGCCCAGACCCAGTACACAGAGGCCCAGACCACAGTAGACACAGAGGTCCAGACCCAGTACACACAGAGGTCCAGACCCAGTACACACAGAGGTCCAGACCCAGTACACACAGAGGCCCAGACCCAGTACACACAGAGGCCCAGACCCAGTACACACAGAGGCCCAGACCCAGTACACACAGAGGTCCAGACCAGTACACACAGAGGCCAGACCCAGTACACACAGAGGCCCAGACCCAGTACACACAGAGGCCAGACCCAGTACACACAGAGGTCCAGAACCCAGTACAACACAGAGGTCCAGACCCAGTACACACAGAGGCCAGACCAGTACACACAGAGGCCCAGACCCAGTACACACAGAGGTCCAGACCCAGTAGCACACAGAGGCCCAGACCCAGTACACACAGAGGCCCAGACCCAGTACACACAAGAGGTCCAGACCCAGTACACAACAGGAGGCCAGACCCAGTAACACAGAGCGTCCAGACCCAGTACACACAGAGGTCCAGACACAGTACACACAGAGGTCAGACCCAGTACATACAGAGGCCCAGACCCAGTACACACAGAGTTCCAGACCCAGTACACACAGAGGTCCAGACACAGTACACACAGAGGTCCAGACCCAGTACACACATAGGACCAGACCCAGTACACACAGAGGTCCAGACCCAGTACACACAMAGGTRCAGARARAGTACACACAGAGGTTCAGACCCAGTACACACAGAGGCCCAGACCCAGTACACACAGAGGTCCAGCCCCACAGCTCACACTGACTGACCCAGCCTCAGGTTTAAAGCTGATGGGCTCTAACAGGCAACAACTGCATGTCACAAACCAACACTGCAAGTTGGTGACTACATTGGTGTAAATCAAAAAACCATTGTAATAGTGTTTGAGTAATATTTGATATGGTAAATAGATGAGGCAATCCCATTCATTGTTTCTCAGATGATTCTAGATGGCAGTGAAATAAGGTTGAGGCCCTAACCAGTGAGAAGTGGGGGATCTCTATTAAGGGTAGCCTGCTACATATCACCAATGTCAGGAGTTTTTGTTGAGGAGGCAGAGTAAGGTCATGAGAGGGATAACGATGTGAGGGCATGCATTAAACTCTGCTGCTCCCTGTCATCATAGCATATCTCTCATAGAGTATCTCTCACSTCCCCCACCAAGACACAATGGTCAATATCCCCAATAGCACAGATGGTGAAACCCATCTTACAGTATAATACAAAAACTCATCCCATCCATGAATGGAATACAAATATGAATAGGTGTTTGGGAGAAATCACATTTTGCAATTATATTTATTTTTCATCTCCCTTAAAACATTGTTTAATTAGAAGTCAATCAAAGCCAAACCTATCCTAGTGACAAAAAACATTATGCCCCATAGGGATTCCATTCCCCAAACTCCTATCAGTAAATGTAATGGCTGTAAATGTGTGTGAGCARGAGCATATCAAAGAAGGGAATAATATCTACACCCACCTATCTATCTCAGCTTTGATCTGAAAAACCCTGGAAACATATTGCTCGAATGAAGAGGACAGAACACACAAAAAAATCATTATCAGCAACACAAATAGTGTGCCTACTGTGAAATAGTAGTATTGAGTGAACCATTTTGAGCTTATTTCACCTATTTTACATAATACAGAAATAAAATACGGTCTATAAATGCATAAATACATATGATCTGTTATTATTCATATTACCGWTCAAAGTGCATGGCCAGGCATGTGACGATTGGGTTAGCGTGGGAGGACTGGGGACAACATGGTGACCCTACCTGCCTCTCCCTCTCTAGGTATGAGGCTCGGTCAGTCAAAAAAACACATAATTTCTTCAGAGGCAGACAGGCACATAAAAACTTAATGGAAGGTGGTGGGGGTGAGCGTGCTCACCATGGGGTAGAGGCAACGGGACCTGAAGGCATTAAGACATGGCATGGGTCACTGCCCTCCTCTCTCCCTTCCCTTCCCTCCTTCCCTCCCTTCACCCACCCCAGGAACACATTATTGCAGACACAGGAGTGGAAATGACCCCAGGCCAGTGAAACTAGCTACCTAAGTGGAGATCTTTGCATCCTGATTACAAAACAAAACTCACCACAAATCCACTGGGTTGAGCTTGTAATGTATTARGTTGCTAATTTTAAATTCCTTGTTAGTCATTGATTTTGTTTTAAAATGCTTTGATAGTCTAATATTGGACTGTTTAATTGGAGGGAGAAGTGGAGTAAGTGGGAAATATTAATCTGTCTCATTAATGATATGCGATTCATTTACTAATTCCCCTGTTGGTCCCTGTCAGATCATCCATCCACTGACTGACTGCATGATAGAGTCCAACTCATCTAAATACAAATACTATTTATCACAGCAGATATATCCTTCAAGTTACTGTGCGGTAAGTCAAGCATTCAAGGCCACAGTATTGAGAGTATGCTAATGCTAATAGGGGTCTTACAGTTCATTGTTTAACAGCTAACAATGTTAAGCTGTAACAATCAAATCAAAGTGTATTGGTCACACATATTTGCAGATGTTATTGCATATGCAGGGAAATGCATGCGTTTCTAGCTCCAACAGTGCAGTAATACCTAACAATACAAAAACAATGTATCCATATCTTGCATCACTCATTTTGGCATTTGCTGACTCTTGAAGATTTGTTTCATCATGACTTCCACCTACGATGTTTTGACTGGTTATGATTAAAGACATTTTTATACACCTATATACGTTTGGTAAAAGGCCATTTGACACAGTGCTTAGTCCATAGATAGTGTTCCTGGTATCCATTAGATAAGGGGTTATACTGTATTACAAACGTGGTACTTGGCTACAGAGGTAAAAGAGACTATAATCAACCAAGATCTTCACCTACAGTACCATCGATCCAATATATGCTTGTGTGTGGGTGTGTGTGATATAGAAACCGGCAGCATACTACACTGCGCTAGCCCCTTGAACCTTAGATGTAATCTCATCAGTGATAGGAAGCCAGAGAGAGCCTTAGAAAGATAACACAACAACTTCCCCAGATAGCTTTGCAAAAATCCATAATTCAGACTTGCCTAATAAAAGATTATGATTCTGTAAGCCGCTAAGCTCACTGCTTCCACTAACCAGACAAACGAGCAACAAGCAGCAACCTAAGTCCCCAGTGTGGTCTTCCCAAACCAATATGAGAATAAAGGAGGTAATGTGGTATTCTGATACACATGCATGATGAAACTAAAGCAGTGCATGTTGGGGGAAAAGAACACCAGGGAAGATTTGTGTGTCACCGTTTGTATGCAGATTGCTGCTGTATGACACCAGCGGTAGAGGAYCCGAGGCACGCACCTGCTAACTGAAATTATGCGATTCTGCTCAGCTTCAAATAGATGTGCCTGGATTTCCCTAGATTTCCCTGGTCGGGCTGATTAGGAGCCCTTCACAGACTACTGTTCTACTGCTACTATCTGATTATTTGGATGTTTGGATTTTTACCAGGGAGTAAACAAAGACGTTAACATTAGAATCTGTCTGTCCACTGAGTCACACTGCACTGTCAAGTAGATAAAACATACAGACACATAGACAGGTCCATATGGATAAAAGACAAATAAACATAAAATGTACAATACACAACGGCAGAGAGAGACAGGGGTAATGTGGAGAGAGAAAAAGCGAGAGACAGAGAAGCAGACAAACTGAAACTTAAGCTGAGAGAAAGAGGCAAAAAATGTAGACAGAGAGAAAGTAAAAAAGAGAAAGAGATAGAAACAGGCACAGCTAGCATGAGAGATAGAATTAGACAACAACTGAGTAGAGACATACTAGGAGATGCAACCAGACAGAGGCAATGAGACAGACACAAACAGAGACAGACAGGTTGAGGTGAGAGGGCATGTCAGGTGGCGGTGTGTGTTGCTCTCCTTACACACACACACGCACACGCACACGCACACACACGCACACACACGCATACACACTTACCCTCACACACTGGACAGCACTCTCCGGGTACAGTCACTGGGTTGAGGCAGCTGTGCCCACAAGCAGCGGCCACACACCGGGAGTCACCACTCACACACTGGCAGAACGTACAGTCGTCCTCACGCCAGTGGTCTCCGTGTGCTAGGATCTCCCCATTCACGTAGCAACCTGCGAAGTTCAGCACTGGGTAGATGGGGTCTGGAAAAGAGATAGTTGGAGAAAAATATTGATTAAGATTAAAGACCCCAAAACAATAGAACAGGAGCCCGTAACTTGAATCCAAGATGGAATAGCAGTCGGACGTGTGTTTTTGTCTTGTCCCGTCCTGTCCCTTGTTTATATCGTTTTCTTCGTATATATTTTATATATATTTTAATCTCACCTTCCATCTACGGACTGAATAGACTCTCATGCAACCCGTACCCAATGTGGTACGGATCTGCTATTTTTATACTTTAGAACCAGAACCCCGATCAGAAGCTAGCCAGCTAACTAGCTACTAGCTAGTAGTCAGTTAGCCACTGCTAGCGGTCCTCACCGTTAACTCGGACATCAGCCAGCCTCAACCCAGTCAATTCCTGCCAGTCTGAGCAAGGCGATATCAACTCAGAGCATGTCTGACTGCTTTTTCTCTACCACATCTCCGGATTCCTACCGCAAGCTCTGAACCTTTACACCGGTTCATCACAGTTAGCTAGCTGCTATCCGAGTGGCTACTCCTYGCTAACGTCTCCGTCCCGAAGCAAGCACRAGTTAGCCTGGACCTAGCCCAGAGCTAGGCCCATCTCCCGGCTAGCCAAAGAGMTCCACCAGCCAATTCTTGGGCTACAAAACCTCTTTTGCAAWTTGGCCTGGACCCTTTACTGCCAACACGGAGCCCCGCCGATGCATCACGACTGGTCTGCTGACGTAACCGTCRGAGGTGGTTTCAACAGGCTCTTCCGTTGCGAAGTCGCCGGATGCTCATCTGCTAMCCCCGGCCCGCTAGCTGTCTGAATCGCCGTGTCTCCAGCTTGCCTAGCGTAGCAGCAACTACAGAATTGGCTCKCTGACTCATCTAGTGCTACTCTTTGGACCCTATGATAACTGGGCTACACATGCCTCTCCCTAATGTCAATATGCCTTGTCTATTGCTGTTTTGGTTAGTGATTATTGTCTTATTTCACTGTAGAGCCCCTAGCCCTGTCCAATATGTCTTAGATAGCCCTTTTGTTCCACCCCCCACACATTCGGTGATCTCACCTGGCTTAACTGGTGCCTCTAGAGACAAACCTCTCTCATCGTCACTCAATGCCTAGGTTTACRACCACTGTACTCACATCTAACCATACCCTTGTCTACATTATGCCTTGAATTATGCCAAACCCACTGGCTCCAGGWCATCTATAAGTCTTTGCTAGGTAAAACCCRGCCTTATCTCAGCTCACTGGTCACCATAGCAGCACCCACACATAGCACGCGCTCCAGCAGGTATATTTCACTGGTCATCCCCAAAGCCAACYCCTCCTTTCYCCGCCTTTCCTTCCAGTTCTAATGCTGCCAATGACTGGAACGAATTGCAAAAATCACTGAAGCTGGAGTCTTATATCTCCCTCTCTAACTTTCAGCATCAGCTGTCAGAGCAGCTTACCAATCACTGTACCTGTACACAGCCAATCTGTAAATAGCACACCCATCTACCTCATCCCCATATTGTTATTTATCCTRTTGCACTTTTMCACCCCAGTATCTCTACTTGCACATCATCATCTGCACATCTATCACTCCAGTGTTAATGCGAAATMGTAATTATTTCGCCTCTATGGCCTATTTATTGCCTTACCTCCCTACTCTTCTACGTTTTCACACACTGTACATATATTTTTCTGTTGTGTTATTGACTGTACGTTTGTTTATGTGTAACTCTATGTTGTTGTTTTTGTCGCACTGCTTTACTTTATCTTGGCCAGGTCGCAGTTGTAAATGAGAACTTGTTCTCAATTGGCGTACCTGGTTAAATAAAGGTGAAAAAAAWTCKATTTTGCAGAGATCAGGAGATKCCTCTTCCTCGGGTTGGTGCCCATATAATACCAGGTCAACTCTCACCCTACTTACTCCACAGACTCTCACTAGACTGTATAATACTGTAATAGATGTCATGACTCTGACCGGACATTTTCCTCTGTCAAACAGTTTGAGGAAGAAGTGAAGCAAGGAAACGTAATAAAAAAAACTTGGTTTGCTATAATCTTGGTTAACCCAGAACTAAAATATTGTGTAATTTTGTCAGATTCTCGATTAAGGTCTGGGGGCATATGTGTAAAAAAAGGTATTGTCCACAAAGTTTACATCCTCGCAAATGGAAAATTCGCYGCCAAGACCCCGCCCCCAGTTTAAGACCCTTCACCCAACCTTGATACGTCCAAATAACCAGTGACGAAAACCTAAACACCGGAACTACTGCTGCTCYTTACCCCATTCCTTCCCGACAGATTCTATGGTACCAGTTATGTTTACATAAACTGAGTGTACAAACATTAGGAACACCTTCCTAATATTGACTTGCACCCTCAGAAAAGCCTCAATTAATTCGGGGGAATAGACTCTACAAGGTGTCGAAAGCGTTCCACAGGGATGCTGGCCCATGTTGACGCCGATGCATCCTTCCCACAGTTCTTTGAGTGGTTGACCATTCTTGATACAGACGGGAAACTGTTGAGTGTGAAAAACCCAGTAGAGGTGCAGTTCTTGACACACTCAAACCGATGCGCCTGGCACCTACTGCCATACCCCGTTCAAAGGAACGTAAATATTTAGTTTTTCCCATTCACCATTTGAATTGCACACATACACAATCCATGTCTTAATTGTCTCAAGGCTTAAAAATCCTTCTTTAACCTTTCTCCTTCCCTTCATCTACGCTGATTTAAGTGGAAGTGACATCATTAAAGGATCATAGCTTTCACCTGGATTCACCTTGTCAGTCTATGTCATGGAAAGAGTAGGTGTTCCTAATGTTTTTTACACACAGTGTATACACCGTACAAAGCATGTGGACACCACTTCAAATTAGCGGATTCGGCTATTTCAGCCACACCCGTTGCTGACAGGTGTATAAAATCGAGCACACAACCATGAAATCTCCACAGACAAACATTGACAGTAGAATGGCTTTACTGAAGAGCTCAGTGACTTTCAAAGTGGTACTGTCATAGGATGCCAACTTTTCAACAYATCAGTTTGTAAAATTTCTGCCCTGCTAGAGCTGCCCCGGTCAAAAGTGCTGTTATGGTGACGTGGAAACGTCTTGGAGCAACAACGGCTCAGCTGCGAATTGGTAGGCCACACAAGCTCACAGAATGGGACCACCGAGTGCTGAAGCGCGTAAAAATCGTCTGTCCTTGGTTGCAACACTCAGTTCCGAACTGCCTCTGGAAGCAAAGTCAGCACAATAACTGTTTATCGGGAGCTTCATGAAATGGGTTTCCATGGCCGAGCAGCGTCGGGCTGGAGTGGTGTAAAGCTCACTGCCATTGGACCCAGGAGTAGTGGAAACACGTTGTCTGGAGTGATGAATCACAGTTCACCATCTGGCAGTCCGATGGACGAATTTGGGTTTGGCGGATGCCAGGAGAACGTATTCCTGCCTGAATGCATAGTGCCAACTGTAAAGTTTGGTGGAGGAGGAATAATGGTCTGTGGCTGTTTTTCATGGTTTGGGCTAGGCCACTTAGTTCCAGTTAAAGGAAATCTTAACAGTTTGGGGAAAGCCCTTTCCTGTTTCAGCATGACAATGCCCCCATGCACAAAGCGAGGTCCATACAGAAATGGTTTGTCGAGGTCGGTGTGGAAGAACTTTACTGGCCTGCACAGAGCCCTGACCTCAACTCCATCGAACAGGCTTATTCGRCCAACATCAGTGCTGACCTCACTAATGCTCTTGTTCTCTGAATGGAAGCAAGTCCCGCAGCAATGTTCCAACATCTATTGGAAAGCCTTCCTATAAGAGTGGAGGCTGATATAGCAGCAAAAGGGGGACCAACTCCATATTAATGCCCATGATTTGGAATGAGATGTTCCACGAGCAGGTGTCCACATACTTTTGGTCATGTAGTGTATCTGTCCACGAGAGATTAGGTTTGATATAAAGCTAAGGGATGGGGCTGAAGAAATGTAACCACGGTCAAGGGAGAGCAGAGCTATGGATGCAAGGACTGAATGTTCATGAGGTCAATATTACATTAATAAAAATGTTTGCTGTTGTAAATGACATTTGTCCCCAAAAGGTTAGAGTTTTATAGTTTAACCCCTGGGACTTGGCCTAAATGGATAGGGGCTAATTGAAATGTTTCTTACAGAAGAAATATGAAAAGCATTATGCATAAGCATGGTAGCAATTGAAAGGGAACCGTTTGGAGATCATGGGGAAATTATTAGACCAAAGTTGAGGACACAACAGTTCACCTGACATAGGACTGAATCCAAACATTAAACTGTTGATTTTATGTGAATTTTACATTTACTGTACTCTTCACCACATTTGTTGATAACAAAATCTGAAAATAATCTGTATACATTCAGAAACATAAGACTATTACTGGAAAATGTGAGAAAGGTGCAACATAAGACAAAAAAACAAAAATACAAGGGTTTGAGTGAGAGGACTAACTTGTGTCTCCAAGTGGCCATACACCTCTCCAAAGTGTGCACAGTTCCTAAGTTATTTCAGTGCACTTTTATGACAGGAAAAGTCTTGAACTCTAAGGTGTTTTTTCTCCTGGCTGTGCCGTTGAGGAACTAGAGCAAGCACTCATGTGCAAAAACTCAGCAAATAAAGAAACGTTCCTTTTTCAGGACCCTGTATTTCAAAGATAATTCGTAAAAATCCAAATAACTTCACAGATCTTCATTGTAAAGGGTTTAAACACTGTTTCCCATGCTTGTTCAATGATCCATAAACAATTAATGAACATGCACCTCTGGAACGGTCGTTAAGACACTAACAGCTTACAGACGGTAGGCAATTAAGGTCACAGTTATGAAACTTAGGACACTAAAGAGGCCTTTCTACTGACTCTGAAAAACACCACAATAAAGATGCCCAGGGTCCCTGCTCATCTGCGTGAACATGCCTTAGGCATGCTGCAAGGAGGTATGAGAACTGCAGATGTGGCCAGGGCAATAAATTGGAATGTCCGTACTGTGAGACGCGCTACAGGGAGACAGCGCTACAGGGAGACAGGACGGACAGCTGATCGTCCTCGCAGTGGCAGACCACGTGTAACAGCACCTGCACAGGATTGGTACATCCAAACATCACACCTGCGAGACAGGTACAGGATGGCAACAACAACTGCCCGAGTTACACCAGGATTGCACAATCCCTCCATCAGTGCTCAGAATGTACGCAATAGGCTGAGAGAGGGCTTGTAGGCTGAGGGCTTGTAGGCCTGTTATAAGGCAGGTCCTCACCAGACATCACCGGCAACAACGTTGCCTATGGGCACAAACGCACCGTCGCTGGACCAGACAGGACTGGCAAAAAAGTGCTCTTCAATGATGAGTCGCGGTTTTATCTCACCAGGGGTGATGGTGGGATTCACGTTTATTGTCGAAGGAATGAGCGTAACACTGAGGCCTGTACTCTGGAGCGGGATCGATTTGGAGGTGGAGGGTCCGTCATGGTCTGGGGCGGTGTGTCACAGCATCATCGGACTGAGCTTGTTGTCATTGCAGGCAATCTCAACGCTGTGCGTTACAGGGAAGACATCCTCCTCCCTCATGTGGTACCCTTCCTGCAGGCTCATCCTGCCATGACCCTCCAGCATGACAATGCCACCAGCCATAATGCTTGTTCTGTGCATGATTTCCTGTGTTCTGCCATGGCCAGCGTAGTACCCGGATCTCAATCCCATTGAGCACGTCTGGGACCTGTTGGATCGGAGGGTGAGGGCTAGGGCCATTCCCCTCAGAAATGTCAGGGAACTTGCAGGTGCCTTGGTGGAATAGTGGGGTAACATCTCAGAGCAAAAACTGGCAAATCTGGTGCAGTCCATGAGGAGGAGATGCACTGCAGTACTTAATGCAGCTGGTGACCGCACCAGATACTGACTGTTACTTTTGATTTTGACCCCCCTTTGTTCAGGGACACATTATTCTAATTCTGTTAGTCACATGTCTGTGGAACTTGTTCAGTTTATGTCTCAGTTGTTGAATCTTGTTATGTTCATACAAATATTTACACATGTTAAGTTTGCTGAAAATAAACGCAGTTGACAGTGAGAGGACGTTTATTTTTTTGCTGAGTTCAGTTGTTTTCTTTGGAACACAACCCTGCATCCTCACCAWCACATAATTACTATTGTTGTTTTACGCAATCCAAAAACGATCCATTTCAAAATCGTAATCTGGGTCAGGTGCGCATAATTTGAAAGCTMGTTCGATGACTAGCTAAYTTATAAAATATGGATTAAATAAATACAAATTGAAAACGGGTTTTTATAAATTTTTGCAGATGTATTACAAATCAAAAACTGAAATACCTTATTTAAATAAGTATTCAAATCCTTTGCTGTGAGACTCGAAATTGAGCTCAGTTGCATCCTGTTGACATCGATCATCCTTGAGATGTTTCTACAAGTTGATTGGAGTCCACCTGTGGAAAATTCAATTGATTGGACATGATTTGGAAAGGCACACACCTCTCTATATAAGATCCCACAGTTGACAGTGCATCTCAGAGCAAAAACCAAGCCATGATGTCGAAGGAATTGTCAATAGAGCTCTGAGACAGGATTGTGTCAATGCACAGATCTGGGGAAGGYTACCAAAACGTTTCTACATCATTGAATACAGTGACCTCCATCATTCTTAAATGGAAGAAGTTTGGAACCACAAAGACTCTTCCTAGAGCTGGCCGCCTGGCCAAACTGAGCAATCGGGGGAMAWGGGCCTTGGTCAGGMAGGTGACCAAGAACTCGATGGTTACTCTGACAGAGCTTTAGAGTTCTATGGAGATGGAAGGATCTTCCAGAAGGACAACCATTTCTACAGCACTCCACCAATCAGGCCTTTATCAGGCCAGACGGAAGCCACTCCTCAGTAAAAGGCACATGATAGCCCGCTTGGAGTTTGCCAAAAGGCACCTAAAGACTCTAAGATAATGAGAAACAAGATTCTCTAGTCTGATGCAACCAAGATTGAACTCTTCCAAGCCTCACGTCTGGAGGAAACCTGGCACCATCCCTATAGTGAAGCATGGTGGTGGCAGCATCATGCTGTGGGGATGTTTTTCCAGTGGCAGGGACTGGGAGACTAGTCAGGATCAAGGAAAGATGAACGGCGCAAAGTACAGCGAGATCCATGATGAAAACCTGCTCCAGAACACTCAGGACCTCAGACTACGGGTGAAGGTTTTCGTCTTCCAACAGGACAACGACCCTAAGCAATCAAGACAACGCAGGAATGGCTTCGGGACAAGTCTCTGAATGTCCTTGAGCGGCACAGCCAGAGCCCGGACTTGAACCCGATCGAACATCTCTGGAGAGACCTGAAAATAGCTGTGCAGCAACGCTCCCCATCCAACCTGACAGAGCTTGAGAGGATCTGCAGAGAAGAATGGGAGAAACTCCCCAAATACAGGTGTGCCAAGCTTTTAGCATCATACCCAAGAAGACTTGAGTCGCTAATCGCTGCCAAAGGTGCTTCAACAAAGTACCGAGTAAAGGGTCTGAATACTWATGTAAATGTGATATAAATTAGCAACATTTTCTAAAAACCTGTTTTTGCTTTGTCATTATGGGGTACTGTGTGTGGATGAGAAAATAATCTATTTTAGAATAAGGTTGTAAAGTAATAAAATGTGGAAAACGTCAAAGGGTCTGAATCCTTTCCGAATGCACTGTATGTGGTGCTCTTAAAAGCACCAGGATTGGTAATTTACCTGTGTTAAATGAGCTCACTTGCACTGAAGTGGGAGGGGTGGCAATATCTGAGTGTCCTTAAAAAGTACCAATTTCAGTATGTGCTAGTTGGGGATACTTAAGTCCAACCGAAAGCTGGTCTTGGCGGTAATGTGTTTGGTTATGACATGGATTTTGACAGCGGAAGCACAGCCTATCCAGCCTTGAAGCACAGGGACCATATGGACATGMAACAAGAGAGATGTTKTTTTTGGGCCCGTAAACCTCGTATTTAGAAACATAAAAAACAAATGATTAAAAACCAATTAAGGCGGGTTTTTTTTCATGCCCAATGCATTCTCCAAGTTGTCAAGACTATCGATAAAGGGTTTGGCTGGTGAGGCCTTACCCTACTATAACAAAKGCTGGTTCAACAGCAATGCATCTGGTGTCTTTCTGATCTTGGCCATGCATTAGCCAAGGAACCTATCCATAAAAGGTTTCTAAATGGTCTACTCATGAGGGTTGTGCTSAAATGCTTTTGCATTATTCACAGTTCACATAGGCCTACCTGCAGTGTAAATGAAACATGTTCCTTTAAGGGGAATCACCAAACCAAACCTRGTCCTTGCACGACTCACTATTGTATGTATTCAGATCGTGATCAWGCCTATGAGCAATGTAACATCGGTTTCTAAAGTTCCCTCAAGGTCAGAGATATGGCAACAGAAATGACAGTCTGCTGAGACCAATGCATTTCATACCATTTCATTGAAATGAGTGCCTGTGGTAAAGAGCAGATTTGCTCTGCCTGAGTGCAAAGCATTAATAAACATCAGGAGAGGGATGAGCTGAGGCAAATGCCTAACGCCTACACCACCGTGACAATACCCAGATATAGGCAATTAAAGCCTGAATGATGAGATTACTTCAACAGTCACTGAGTCAGTCGTTCTCCCTTCTGTTTCTCACTCAACCTATCTTTGACTGACTGTCTTTGGCTCAGACACACACACACACACACACACACACACACACACACACACACACACACACACACAAAAATTATGAGCTCAATAGCTGGCTGTCGTGTGAAAGGCCTGGATCTTGATGAATAAACAAGTTGTAGGTGTGACAAGGGCGTGGCCACTCACTGGCCAATCCAGTCGTTCCATGGCTTAATACTGCATGCATTTGTCTCATATTCTCTAGGTTATTGACGGTCTTTGCGTTGTCATCCGCTCCAATTCGGCTTGGGGGCAAGGAATATTCTGGTCCAAGTCCATTGTGTATTGATACTGTAGCCTATGCTATTTAATAAACTGTAGTAACAGTTAGAAAACATACAGTGTTTGTTCAATATGTTTGGAGTGTTGACAGTCAACATTATTGTACTTGGCTTCAATGAGTATAGGCCTTTACGCATCACACTTCTCCTCAAATAAAAATACTAGGCTCCCGTAAATTGTATTGTATGTTTGAGGAATATTTTCAATAAGAAGAATATAGCCTAGGCCTACCGTTGATATGACGTTATAGGACTGAACATTTTGAATGGAGGAGCGCGTCTTTGGTAACCGGACATGAGGCGCTCTTTGGAAATGGGGACGAATACAAGCCGGATGGAGTTTGATTCTGTTCCTAAACAGTGACTATTATGGGATTTCTCATTTATGGTGATATGGGCCGGTATTAAAAAATCGTCTCAGTGTAAGAGTGCTGATCTAGGATCAGGTACCACATGMRCATATAATCGTATTCATTATGATCTGAAAGGCAAATCCGATCCTTTATCAGCACTCCTACTCTGAGACGACTCTTTGTGAATACAGAGGGAGTCTGTGTCATGTCATACAGGGAGGGAGGAGTCAGGAGCGATGTCATTTGGTGATGATGTCATACCTTCACAGACAGGACAGCACTCTCCTTCAGGGATGTAGTAGCGTTCACAGTGCAGGATGCCACACTGGGCGGTGAAGCACACCGATACCCCTCCCTGACAGCGGCAGAAGCGGCAGGCGTCCATTCGGAACATGTCTCCGTCATGGTACTCTGACCCGTTGAAGCTGCAAGCCGGCTTCGTCTCTAGAGAGGAGAAAGGATTTATGATGAMAGAAATTCATCAATCAATCAATCAATCAAATGTATTAATAATGCCCCTATTTTACATCCACAGTTGTCACTAAGTGCTTTTACAATAACCTGCCCTGATCCCAAAGAGCAAGCAGAAGCAGAGGCCCATTGTCTGGGAAAAACTCKTTTTCTTTCAGGGTTATTTATTACGCACACCGACCAAGCAACAGCAAAGAACAACATTTCTTTTAAGTAGGAACAAAAGAGAAAAACAGATTATAACGATGACAAAAGTGGTCCAAAATCCCCATCAGACAGCTAGCGCGGTGTCTGTTGTAAAGACACAGCAGAGTTTCAGAAGGCTATGAAATTGGTCTCTCCTGGTCTCCATGGCAACACAAGGTGAAAAAAWTCACCTTTCTTGATATAAGGCCTACAGTGGTGAGTGTGCGTCAGTGAGTACAACTCACAGATATCAATGTATGAGAGAGACAGATTGTAAACTATAGTACCTACAGATGGATGGAAACACTGCACCACTATAGGAAGACATTTGATGCAAGGCACACACATTCACACACACACAAAAAGTTATTAACAATTAATAATTTTCAACCCATTTGATCTCCAACACAACACAACTGTCCCACTGGGCACAAACTGGTTGAATGGCACACACTGGCACATACTGGTTGAATCAAGGTTGTTTCCAAGTCATTTCAATTACCTTGAACCAACGTGGAATAGACGTTGAATTGACATCTGTGCCTAGTGGGGTCTTAACTCTTATCCCTCTCAGGAGGAGTCTGTTCGCTCCAAGAGCAACTGGTAATCTGCCTGTCCTCTTCAGCTATTAAAAACCATTAAAAAAATGTCTGGTTCAAAAAAGATTAAAAAAACGCACAAGCATTTAATCTAGTGCAGCTGTATCAGAGAACAGTTCATTCCCAGGAATCAATGGCACAGGAAAATTGGTCTCTACATGTTTACAATTACAGGGCCTGCCAATATGGAATGTGGGGTCTTTCATTTTCTGCTATTCGTTTTGTCAATTAGTTGTGGTTCAATGAATAACAACGTGATGGGGCGATACTGCACGCATGGTTGTCACACCAGTGAGGGCTGTGAATTCACTCAACAATTTTATAATCAGGCCCACTTCTGTTCATATGTTCTTAAATGCTGTTCTGTGTATGTGTGCGTGCCTCCCTCCTCGTATACTGCTATGGTGTGTGTAAAGCATTGGAAGGTGTGTGTGCATGTGCGTGTGTGTGTGTGTAGGAGGGGMTATCACAATARTTTTTTCACGGCAAAAATGTAAACACAAAGCAGTCCGAACTCTTTGGTCCTTTAAAAACCTGCAGTATGTAAAATATTGTGTGCTATAGCTTGGAAAATAAATACATATGACTCTGGATGACAACATAATGATTTGCTTCCAACATTAGGGCTGTTTTCCTAAAGAATTTAAATCCACTTCGTGTTTTGTTTGCTTGTCACGATACTAACAAGTATTACGATACTGGTATCGTCCCAGCCCGATTTACTGTCTATTATGATGGCATCAGTGTGTAGGTGTCATACAAGGACATCACTATACAATGCATGTATTTCGGGAGCAGTGTTTCAAGGTCCTCTTTGTGATTCATACAAACACAAATAATATTTGTGTTTTCTTTCAAATACATTGAGCATGTGATTGGGCCTGCCTGGAGTGCAGGTAATGGAGATGGGTAGAGTTGGCACTTTTGGGAAACTCAATCAAGAACTGGTCCAAGTACTTGGAAGAAAAGCTGGGGTCTCTAGAACTGCAGACTGTAGTGGATCAGAGCTGCCTGGAGAGTGGTAAGAGAGTTGTGGGGCAGTCCTACTTAATTAGGAGGAACATGGCAGATGGTAATTCTGGCATCGCACACTTCCTTCCCAGATGTTCACTGAGTGCCTCCGTCTTGGGTATGATTGCCTTTATAAATGAAACAGTTACCCACTGGCACATGAAAACCACAGGCCAGCAACACTAATGGCTACTACAGCAAAACACTGTACTGTGGTTAGGGGGTACCAATGATGCAGGACAGACTGATGTTGTATCTGTTTCTGATGCATGGGAAACAACACATCCATACTATAGGCTTGTGATTGGACAGGGCCAYAGAGGTCCTCTGGGACGATTGCTTCTCACTATACAGGTAACTGCCAAAATAAAGGAAACACTTGAGTAAATTAAGGATACACAGTATATACTGTAGAAAGCAGGTGCTTCCACACAGCTGTGGAATTAACATCCCATAATYSTTAGGGGTCATGTATAAAAATGCTGAGCAGGCCCAATTGCCCATTACTTTGGCTACTTCAGTACGTCTCAATCACCGGTCTCAACCCAATTGAACCTTTATGGGAGATTCTGGAGTGGCGCCTGAGACAGCGTTTTCCACCACCATCAACAAAACACCAAATTATGGAATTTCCTGTGGAGGAATGGTGTCGCATCCCTCCAATAGAGTTCCAGACACTTGTAGAACCTATGCCAAGGTGCATTAAAGCTGTTCTGGCGGCTCGTGGTGGCCCAATGCCCTATAAGACACTATGTTGGTGTTTCCATTATTTTGGCAGTTACCTGTACATCATGATGCATTTGAAGCCACATGGTTATTCTCCACCTGGATTTCTCCACATGGTTATTCTCCAACTGGATATTCTCCACATGGTTATTCTCCACCTGGATATTCTCCACATGGTTATTCTCCACATGGATATTCTCCACATGGTTATTTCTCCACCTGGATATTCTCCACATGGTTATTCTCCACCTGGATATTCTCTACATGGTTATTATCCACCTGGATATTCTCCACATTGTTATTCCATGACAATGAATGAGTCTTGGAGGACTGACTGATTGACAATAATTTAGCAAATTGTGAATTTTGATTGTTGCTGAGTGTTTTGTGACCTACCTCTCTCAATAGACATATCATCTGGCATTTGTACTGCAATCTATGACTAGGATAGTCATAATACCAGTATGTTTCTTCATTGTTTGGTGAGAAAAGTRTTCCAACATGGAATGAATTACCAGATTTTGTAGCCATTTGGGCTTTTAGATTTTTGGTTGAACTGAACCACCGTTTGGCAATATCAATCCTAAAATGCCATTCTGGAGTTTGRCTCCAGGTGATTTCCTTTTTATGAGCCTTCACAGAAAAATACTTCTTAAGGGGATGACTGCATCCAAAAGCATTTTCATATTTCATATTTCATAACACACGTCGCCCACCTGGCCTGATGGAAATCGATGTCATCGCTTCTAGTGGCTCTAGTGTGTGTGCATGCGTGTTTTTGTCTCATGCTGGAAGGGTACAGAGCCCTGACAGGGAACACTTGACAGAAATGTGTTGTTTTTTAATCAGAAAGACATGGTTGAATATCTTAAGCATATATCTAGATCCAGCAAGCTACAGCCATATAAATATTCAGCTATGTACAGTACATTATCCATACCAGATAACTTCACCTCGCCTAATAGTATTGCTGCTATAGTTCTGTTGGTCCACAATACACCTCCATATAACCAAGCCTTAACCAACTTTCAAATAGTAAACACTAATGCAGGATCGGGATCAGACCTTTGAAGCTTGAATCACTCAAAACTCACCCAGAAAACAACTTATGATATTACAGTTTGGCAGGCAGCATATTACAAACAGCCAGGGCTATGAAACATCGATACTTACTTCAATGGCTAAAGTGTTTATTTCTAAAAACACTCTTATTGCCAATGTGTTCCCCTTGGGCATGCTCAATGAAAGTCCTGCTCTCATGTAGAGAGAAGACACTCTTATTGGTAACTTTTAASAAGGCTTTAGAWCTCATTACCTGGAGGACTATTTAGTTTCACCACGGTGATGGATGAGTCCACTGTCTCAGATATAATCCTATAAAGAAGCCTATAAAGCAAAGGCAGGGATCCAACATGGCTTGGCAACATGTGTGTTTCAATATGTGTGTGTGTTTTGATGTGTGTGTGTGTGTGTGTGCGTGCGTGCGTGCATGTGTGCGCATGTGCTTTCAATGGATGTATCTGTGTGTCTTGATTCAATAGAGAAAAACACCTTTCTAAGCACCTTCATAATCTACTTCTGATAGAGCAGTAGTAGAGTTTCATCTTTTGGCAGTAGATAAACAATGGTGTGCCTGCCAAGCCAGAGAGCCAAAGAGCATAAGGACATCAATTAATCAAAAACAACAGATGTGCATGGTGTGGCACTGCGTGATAGAGGAATCCTATAAATATTTGATAACCCACCAACAACCTGCATACAGATTCACCATTGGCTGTGAAACGCTTTGGAGGGAACAACATTTAAAAAAAGAAATTGTAATAGCTACTGTACCTGTTGTGATTTGCATTCTGTGAATATAGTTGGAAAGYTATTGCCAAAACAAACCAGAACTTATTATGATGTTATGCCTTTCATGCAAAAAAAAGAGTAAACTCTTCAGATTGTGAAATAGCTGAACTGTGTATCAGYGACACAATTGAATGTGCACTGAGTGTACAAWWRWTTTTGAATACCTGCTCTTTCCATGACATAAACTGACTAGCTGGATCTAGGTGAAAGCTATGATCCCTTATTGATGTCAATTGTTAAATCAACTTCAATCAGCGTAGATGAAGGGGGGAGGAGAAGGTTAKAGAAGGATTTTTAAGCCTTGAGKCAATTGAGACATGGATTGTGTGTGTGCCATTTAGAGGGTGAATGGGCAAGACAAAATATTGAAGTGCTTTTGAACGGGGTATGGTATTTGGAGCAAAGCGCACRGGTGTCAAAAACTGCAAAGCGGCTGGATWTTTCACGCTTCACAGTTTCCTYTGTGTATCAACAATGGTTCACTACCCAAAGGGCTGCGGGAAGCATTGGAGTCAACATGGGCCAAGATCCCTGTGGAAAGCTTTCGACACCTTGTAGAGTCCATGCCCCGACGAATTGAGGCTGTTCCGAGGGCAAAGGGGGGTGCAAATCATTATTAGGAAGGTGTTCCTAATGTTTTCTACACTCAGTGTTCCATGTCCATGTTCCATGTCACATAGTACACATTTACACCTTCATTCACCTTCTTTACCCTAAACTCGGTTTCCTTGCTCTTGTAGTGGTGTGTGCTGCAGACATTGTCTCACTTAGCATTCCCATTATGTCTACAAATCACACTTCCAAAAGCAACACCTGGCTGTCAATCAAAATATTGACAGGCACGCGTTGCCATGGCTACAATAATCAAACAACACGCCGCTCTGTTCCACAGCCTCACTTTCACTTTCACCAACACACACACACATGCAGCGCTTCGCTATGCTTTGTCATCTGGATTACTGTTCTCTGTCTTCATATCCATCAGTCACTCAGTCTAATAGGCGATAAAGTCAGTCAGAGTTCAAAGAAATACTTAGGCTACACATTTCCTCATGCTGTTAAGAAAAGAGCATCGCTCGAACCACTTAGTAAACCAACTCTTACTCGTACACTGTGTGAGCGTCTTTGACTGCTAACTCACAAGCTAAGACTAAGGATAAGGCCTACAGTGCTGCATGCATGAACAACTACAAACTTCACACCTATATAATTTAACTCCAAATACATAGCATACAGAAAGCCTGTATTCAGTGAACCAATTTTGTTTCAACTGCAGTTCTTTTCTCATAGCACACAGAAAGCCTGTATTCAGTGAACCAATTTTGTTTCAACTGCAGTTCTTTTCTCATAGCACACAGAAAGCCTGTATTCAGTGAACCAATTTTGTTTCAACTGCAGTTCTTTTCTCATAGAATACAGATAGCCTGTATTCAGTGAAACAAAAAAGATTCAACTGCAGTCGAAACAAAATTGGTTCATTGAATACAGGCTTTCTGTATGCTATGAGTTTGGAGTTAAATTATATAAGTGTGAAGGACAGCATGAGAGTGTGTGATGAGAGAGAATAAGGAGGGAGCTACTAGTCCTAACACACACACACATAAACTCAGCAAAAAAACAAACGACTGCAGATGTGGCTAGGGCAATAAATTGCAATGTCCGTACTGTGAGACGCCTAAGACAGCACTACAGGGAGACAGGACGGACAGCTGATCATCCTCACAGTGGCAGACCACGTGTAACAACACCTGCACAGGATCAGTACATCTGAACATCACACCTGCGGGACAGGTACAGGACGGCAACAACTGCCCGAGTTACATCAGGATTGCACAATCCCTCTATCAGTGCTCAGACTGTCCACAATAGGCTGAGAGAGGCTAAACTGAGGGCTTGTAGGCCTGTTGTAAGGCAGGTCCTCACCAGACATCACCGGCAACAACGTCGCTGGACCAGACAGGACTGGCAAAAAGTGCTCTTCACTGACGAGTCGCGGTTTTGTCTCACCAGGGGTGATGGTCGGATTTGCGTTTATCGTCCAAGGAATGAGCGTTACACCGAGGCCTGTACTTTGGAGCGGGATCGATTTGGAAGTGGAGGGTCCGTCATGGTCTGGGGAGGTGTGTCACAGCATCATCGGACTGAGCTTGTTGTCAATGCAGGCAATCTCAACACTGTGCGTTACAGGGAAGACATCCTCCTCCCTCATGTGGTACCCTTCCTGCAGACTCATCCTGACAGCATGACAATGCCACCAGCCATAATGCTCGTTCTGTGCCTGATTTCCTGCAAGACAGGAATGTCAGTGTTCTGCCATGGCCAGCGAAGAGCCCAGATCTCAATCCCATTGAGCACYTCTGGGACCTGTTGGATCYGAGGGCCATTCCCCCCAGAAATGTCAGGGAACTTGCAGGTGCCTTGGTGGAAGAGTGGGGTAACATCTCACAGCAAGAACTGGCAAATCTGGTGCAGTCCATGAGGAGATGCACTGCAGTACTTAATGCAGCTGGTGACCGCACCAGATACTGACTGTTACTTTTGATTTTGACCCCCCCTTTGTTCAGGGACAGATTATTCAATTTCTGTTAGTCACATGTCTGTGGAACTTGTTCAGTTTATGTCTCAGTTGTTGAATCTTATGTTCATACAAATATTTACACATGTTAAGTTTGCTGAAAATAAACGCAGTTGACAGTGAGAGAACGTTAATTTTTTTGCTGAGTTTATYTGAGAGGAGTGGAGGATTTACATAATGTAATGTGCCAGGTAATCTGCTTTAATGGTATATCTCATACCAGGCCCACTGTGACTAGTATAGCTACATATTAGAACTGAGACAAACATATTGATTATATTATATTATATTACAAGCTGATTTTAGTAGTCTTTTAAGGTTCAAATGAAAAGGTTTCGAATGCCAACGGCCTTCATTTGATATCTACAAATGAAAATGCTACTAATAGCAGTCCAATCCTATGGTAACTGTGGTCATAGAAATATATATACAGWATAATAGATATTTAATAATATACCCCTGCTACAGTATGTGTGTACTTTCCCATGGTAAAAAACAACAGTCAGTTACATTGAGGTTAGATAAACACACAGTGGGTCCTGTAGTTTGTTTGCAGCAGACAATGTTCTACAGGATTATTATCACCATCATGTTTATAGAAAACAGAAAAGCAGAGGCCTCTGTCTGTTCCTCTGTACTAAACCTCCCATGTAATGGCTATCTCTTAGTTATCAGGAACCTGTGAGAACCATGTACTCCTGAGTGCACTCCTCTCCTACCAATCTGTCTCCCTGTATATCTATCTCAATGCCTGCCTGCCTGCCCGCCTGCCTYTCTGTCTGTCTGCTATTATCTGTTCTTCTCTAATTCTCTTTGGCTTTCCCCACGCCTGCCACCACCCCTACTCCCCCTCTCTCCCATATGTCTGGGCCAGACCCTTCCGCCCTCTCTCCCAGCCAGCTAGCCAGATCTCTTCATTCCCCCATGCCACCGCACCCTCATGTTTTGTCTGTGTTGCTGAGACAGAGACTAAATAATGTCATAACATGCAGCACTCGACAGGTGTGCCTCCCTCTCTCCCTCAGCAGACAGGCAGACAAGCCTCAGCTCTGTGGATGAACAGAATAACACACCAGCCTGGCAGGCAACAGCACCTGCAAATCAAGGCTGCATCACACATACAGCCTCAGAGTTTAGAGTAATGTGAATTTATTGAGTGAGATAGCTAGTGCTTACTGCTTACAGCAATGGAATGAAACATAAAAAATATCTGGTCCCACAATGGCTCCCAGGCCCGGTCAAATGTTATTCTAATCTCCTCCACATACTTTACAGATTAAGTTGTTGCGCCTAGTCAGTCACTGTGTTTGAATGCCTATATTTGCATAACACGTAGAACGCATGTCCAATACGGGTGGCAGGTAGCCTAATGGTTAGGTCGTTGGACTAGTAACCGATAAGTTGCAAGATCAAATCCCTGAGCTGACAAGGAAAAAATCWGTCATTCTGTCCCTGAACAAGGCAGTTTACCCACTGTTCCTAGGCTGTCATTGACAATAAGAATTCATTTTGAGCTGACTTGCCTAGTTAAAAAAAGGTAAAAATAAATACTTTGCTTCACTTTATGTGGTACTCCAGCCTAAGCTAGTATGGATATTTCTTTCCAGAAATGTCGAAACTGATGACCTTTAGTCAACTTCCTGTTTCTAAAGCCAATAACAGCACCAGGTTCTCCTTTGACTGTCTAGCCCAGAAATATATTGTTTACTCTAACCTCCGTCTGCGAACTGACTTAACATGAACTTAACATCAAATCCCAAAATCMAATCAAATTGTATTTGTCACATGCGCCGAATACAACGAGTGTGGACTTTACCGTAAAATGCTTAATTTGACACATTTAATAAAATTACAAATAGTAACACAAGAGGTATACAAAATAATTGAGTTACTGTATATACAGGGAGTAGCAATACCAGATCAATGAGGTATTTGAGGTACAATACCAGTCAAAWATTTGCACACACCTACTCCTTCGAGGGTTTTTCTTTATTTTTACTATTTTCTGCATTGTAGAATAATAGTGAAGACATCAAAACTATGAAATAACACATATGGAATCATATAGTAACCAAAAAAGTGTTAAACAAATCAAAATATATTTGAGATTCTTTAAAGTAGCCACGTTTTGCCTTGATGACAGCTTTGCACACTCTTGGCATTCTCTCAACCAGCTTCATGAGGTAGTCACCTGGAATGCATTTCAATTAACAGGTGTCCCTGTTAAAAGTTAATTTGTGAAATTTCTTTCCTTCTTAATGCATTTGAGCCAATCAGTGTTGTTACAAGATAGGGGTGGTATACAGATGATAGCACTATTTGGTAAAAGACCAAGTCCATATTATGGCAAGAACAGCTCAAATAAGCAAAGAGGAATGACAGTTTCTAATTACTTTAAGACATGAAGGTCAGTCAATATGGAACATTTCAAGGACTTTGAAAGTTTCTTCAAGTGCAGTCGCAAAAACCATCAAGCACTATGAGGAAACTGGCTCTCATGAGTACCGCCACAGGAAAGGATGACCCAGAGTTACCTCCGCTGCAGAGGATAAGTTTATTAGAGTTAACTGCACCTGAAATTGCACAGAGTTGAAYTAACAGACACATCTCAACATTAACTGTTCAGAGGAGACTGCGGGAATCAGGCCTTCATGGTCGAATTGCTGCAAAGAAACCACTACTAATAGACACCAATAAGAAGAAGACACTTGCTTGGGCCAAGAAACATGAGTAATGGGCATTAGACATGTGGAAATCTGTCCTTTGGTCTAATGAGTCCAAATATGAGATTTTTGGTTCCAACCGCCGAGTCTTGATGATCTCTGCATGTGTATTTCCCACCGTGAAGCATGGAGGAGGTGTAATGTTATGGGGTGCATTGCTGGTGACACTGTCTATGATTTATTTAGAGTTCAAGGCACACTTAACCTCTTGGAAATAGGGGGCGCCCTTTTCACTTCTGGATAAAATTGTGCCCAATTTAAACGGCCTCGTACTCTGTCCTAGATCATATGATATGCATATTATTATTACTATTGGATAGAAAACACTCTGAAGTTTCTAAAAKTGTGAATTATATATGTCAGTAAAACAGAACTCATTTGGTAGGCAAACTTCCAAACAGGAAGTGAAAATTCTGAAATGGGTCTCTGTGAAAGGCTTCGCCTATTCAATTGTCTTGTATTTATGGATCTGTATGCACTTCATACGCCTTCCACTAGATGTCAACAGGCAGTAGAACATGGAATGAAGTGTCTAGCCTTCTCTGGGACTGGATGGGAGTCGTTGGAGTGAGAGGTCAGCCATTTTGGCAGTATTTGGCTACGCACTTAGGGCTTGTCATATCTTTGTCTGCAATGTGTTAGGTAGACACAAAGAAATGCTCCGTCTGGGACGTTATTGGATATATTTGTGAAAAACATCCTAAAGATGGATTCTCAACTGAGTTTGACCAGTTTATTCGACTTTTATTATCACTTTTTGAATTTTTCGTTCATGCGTAAAATCTTCATGGACACGTGAGCTACACATGCTAGCCAAAGTTGCTAATTCGACAGAAGAAATGGACATTCTAAAACAAAACAACGATTTATTGTGGAACTAGGATTCCTGGCACTGCATTCTGATGAAAGTTCATCAAAGGTAAGGGAATATTTATGATGTTATTTCGTATTGTTTGTGGACTCTTGGACTCCAACATGGTGGAGAATGGCTGAGCGCTGTCTCAGATTATTGCATGCTGTGCTTTGTACTAAAGTTATTTTTTTAAATCTAACACAGCGGTTGCATTAAAAAACCAGTGTATCTTTAATTATATGTGCAACATGTATTTTTCAGCATGATGATTTTTTTTGTGAGATTACGTGGCTGTCTAAAATTTCTCCGGACATTTTGGTGCCATTTGTGACCATGGCGGCAATGTAAAACCCCGATTTGTAGCTATAAATATGCACATTTTCGAACAAAACATAAATGTATGTGTATAACATGATGTCATAAGACTTCATCTGATGAAGTTGTTCAAAGGTTAGTGATTAATTTTATTCTATTTGTGGGTTTTGTGAAAGCTATCTTTACGGTGAAAAAATGGCGTTGTGTTTTGGGCTATTGTGGTGAGCTAACATAAATATATGTTGTGTTTTCYCTGTAAAACATTTAAAAGATCGGACATGTTGGCTGGATTCACAAGATGTTTATCTTTCATTTGCTGTATTGGACTTGTGATTTCATGAAATTATATTATATGATATCCCTGTGGCGCTAGGCTAGGCTATGCTAGTCAGCGTTTCTGATGAGAATGATCCCGGATCCGGGATGGGTGGTCCGTAGAGGTTTTAACCAGCATGGCTACCACAACACTCTGAAGCGATACGCCATCCCATCGGGTTTGCGCTTTGTGTAACTATCATTTGTTTTTCAACAGGACAATTACCCCAAAACACACCTCCAGGCTGTGTAAGGGCTACTTGACCAAGGAAAGTGATGGAGTGCTGCAGCAGATGACCTGGCCTATACAATCACATGACCTCACTCCAATTGAGATAGTTTGGGATGAGTTGCAACGCAGAGTGAAGGAAAAGCAGCCAACAAGTGCTCAGCATACTTKTTCAAGACTGTTGGAAAAGCATTCCTCATTAAGCTGATTGAGAGAATACCAAGAGTGTGCAAAGCTGTCATCAAGGCAGGTGACTACTTTGAAGAATCTCAAATATAAAATATATTTAAATTTGTTTAACACRTTTTTGGTTACTACATGATTCCATATGTGTTATTTCATGTGTTCCATATGTGTTATTTCAATGAAGAAAATAGTAAAAATAAAGAAAAATCCTTGAATGAGTAGGTGTGTCCAAACTTTCGACTGGTACTGTAGATATTTACATGAAGGCAGGGTAAACTGATTAGGCATCAGGATATATAATAATAAGAGAACAGAGTAGCAGCAGCATATGATGACTGTAAAAGTGTGTGTGTTCGTGTATGTGCGTGTGTATTTATGTTGTCAAATCAAATCAAATCACATTTATTGGTCACATACACATGGTTAGCAGATGTTATTGCGAGTGTAGCGGAATACTTGTGCTTCTAGCTCTGACAGTGCAGCAATATCAACAAGTAATCTAACAATTCCACAACAACTACCTAATACACACAAATCTAAGTAAAGGGATGGAATAAGAATATGTACATATAAATATATGGACGAGCAATGACCGAGCGGCATAGACAAGATGCAATAGATGGTATYAAATACAGTATATACATATGGGATGAGTAAAGCAAGATATGTAAACGTCATTWTTAAAGTGGCATTAATAAAGTGACTAGTGATTCATTTATTAGAGTGGCCAATGATTTCAAATCTGTATGTAGGCAGCAGCCTCTCTGTGTTAGTGATGGCTTTTTAACAGTCTGATGGCCTTGAGATTGAAAAATAGCTTCTGTCTCTTGGTCCCAGCTTTGAAGAACCTGTACTGACCTCGCCTTCTGGATGGTAGCGGGATGAACAGGCAGTGGCTCGGGTGGTTGTTGTCCTTGATGATCTTTTTGGCCTTCCTGTGACATCGGGTGCTGTATGTATCATGGAGGGCAGGTAGTTTGCCCCCGGTGATGCGTTGTACAGACCGCACCACCCTCTGGAGAGCCCTGCGGTTTTGGGCAGTGCAGTTGACGTACTAGGCGGTGATACAGCCCGACTGGATGCTCTCAATTGTGCATCTGTTGACAAGCCAAATTTGGTGACAAGCCAAATTTCTTTAGCCTCGCTGTTGTGCCTTCTTCACCACACTGTCTGTGTGGGTGAACCATTTCAGTTTGTCCGTTATGTGTACGCCGAGGAACTTTCCACCTCCTCCTTATAGGCTGTCTCGTCGTTGGTGATCAAGACCACTCTGTTGTGTKGTCTGCTAACTTGATGATTGAGTTGGAGGCGTGCATGGCCACGCAGTCATGGGTGAACAGGGAGTACAGGAGGGGGCTGAGCACACAACCTTGTGGGGCCCCAGTGTTGAGGATCAGCGAAGTGGAGATGTTGTTTCCTACCTTCACCACCTGGGGACGGCCCGTCAGGAAGTCCAGGACCCAATCGCACAGGTTATGTCGGTATGCGTGTGTGTGTGTTGTGTGTGTGCTTATGTAGTGTATGTCAATGTGTGTGAGTGTGTATATATAGTCTTGTGAGTTAATTAACTATTTAGCAGTCTTATGGCTTGGGGGGTAGAAGCTGTCTCAGAGCCTGTTGGTCCAAGAGCTGATGTTTCGGTATCGTTTGCCGGACGGTAGCAGAGCCAACACTTCATGGCTAGGGTGGCTGGAGTCTTTCACAATTTTTCTGGCCTTCCTCTGYCAACCTCTGATATAGAGGTCCTGGATGGCAGGAAGCTCGGCCCCAGTGATGTACTGGAATGTCTGCACCACCCTCTGTTGCGCTTTGCGGTCAAGGGCGTTGCATTTGCCNGTTGCGCTTTGCGGTCAAGGGCGTTGCATTTGCCCCCATGTTGAGGATCAGCGTAGCTGAGGTGTTATTGCCTACCCTCTCCACCTGGGGCCGGCCCGTCAGGAAGTCCAGGATCCATTTTACAGGGGGAGGTATTCTGTCCTAGGGTCCACCAGCTTGGTYATGAGCTTGGAGGGCACTATGGTGTTGAACGCTGAGCAGTAGTCTATGGACACCATTCTCACATAAACTCAGGGTTTTCCAATGGAAGACTCTTAGTAAACCCATCAGAGAGCTGATCCAAAAGCAACTCACAACAGTTGTGTTCAAGTAATGTGGTGTCTGGAGGAAGCACCAGAGTAGCTGGATTACATGGTGTGCCACGTTGAATGAGGATGTTAGGAGCCTCCAACACAGTTGACCATTTGTTCCAATGAGCAGCTGTGACCTGTGCAGCTCGATTCATTGTCAAAAGAGTATGAACAGCATGTCGTATCATATCAAAGCATGATTCCCGGTCCGACTTCCTGAGTGCGTGGGTTACATTCAAATGACTTGTGTGAATATCTCGCGAACTCGTCTTGTAAAGTTTTCATCAGTGACATCCTACCCAATAGGAGAATTACCCCATCTATAAGTGAGGAATTTCAGAACATTTATCCACTACTCCTCCTAAATATCTTCTCAGCCTCACACTTTCAACGCTTTCTCCATGTTATAAATATCTAACCTAACTATACGTCACGAGAAGATGTTTTCTTATGTCCTTTCATACCTCACTCTCCTCTACCGAAACATCCCTAACTCAACGTCTTCCTTATTATCCTACTTTTCATTTAAGAGCTCAGTGTGCGAAACTAATTAGAATTAAGTACACAATTAACACCATGTCTTCTTAGAGCGTATAACCCCGAAGCCTATTTCACTCACCAGCTCTCTTTATTAATTAGAATTATTTCTTTGCTATACCTGAGACCTCTGTTTCATAGCCTATGTAATGCTTTCATTCGTTTATCTAGCCCGATACCCATATACCTCTGATCAGCTCTGGGATATTTCAACCCAGAGTTATTTTACATAAACCCACATCTACTGCTATTGTGTTACTAGTGTGCTCTATCATACATTATTTCAACCCAAACTAGTCTCTGTGATAATGTGATCTTTTAAGCCAACCTTCTACGTGAGCCTCACTGTCTAGGGATTCGTTTCACCACTCTAGGATTTGACTTCATACCACTTCTCAGGATGTTTCAACGTTTTCATACCCAACTTCTAGGGGATGTTTCAACTCGTATTATCATACCCACTTCTAGGCGGATTACAATATTTTCATACCCACTTCTATGGGAATGCTTCAACCGTTATTACCCCACTCTCTAGGATGTTTCAACGTTTTTCATACCCACTCTCTAGGGATGTTTCAATCTTTCATACCCAGCGCTTAACACTCCTAGATGCTATCAACGTATTCTACCCTACTTCTCCTCGCATTTTCACTGTTTTCATACACCTTCTGGTGGACTTCGTTGTCA
>NC_036843.1:17640641-17666050 GCF_002910315.2 Salvelinus sp. IW2-2015
GATGTTTCAACGTTTTCATACCCACTTCTAGGGGATGTTTCAACGTTTTCATACCCACTTCTAGGGGATGTTTCAATGTTTTCATACCCACTTCTCCGTGATGTTTCAACATGTTTGACCATTCATCCAACTGTTTTGGAGATGCTGATTAATGTGTGAATACTGTCACCGGAGGTTTCTCTTTACTACCTTTTACAGCCTGTGTTCTGGTTGGCCTAAGACATCGTTTGTCACCTCTGTCAGTATCTGTTGACTCAAAGCCAGGCAGTGCTGACCTGATGCTTGAAACCCGATCATCCTTGTGCAACTCAGCCTGAGGGTGGATTGAAGGAACAAAGGGTCCTCCATATGTTGGAGCATATTTTAACCTGATTTGGTTCTTTTAAAATTATATTGGTCTAGACTCACCCAGCACTTCTGCCATRAATCGGGAGATTAAGAGTTGACTCTCCCAAAGTGGGTTGTGCTCAGCCTTCTCTCTTTCTCCTGGAGCAACACACAGTTGAGTTTTTCTTGTTGTTGTTGAGACCAATTCATTCTGGTCACGGCACCAAATGTTAGCAGTTGATGTTATTCTTTAATAACACAGACATCCAAAGCGAATCAGGGGGAGGGAAATAGGTTCATTCAAAGAGGATAAATCATAGATGGTATGCTGAGAGGTAGATGGTAGATGGTAGTTCCTTCCCTGTCATCAGTGATTCTCTCTCAGTGATTCTCCCCTGAACAAAGGGACAGGATGTAGTTTATAGCCCAGCCCTAGCCTGTGGTTGTCCAATTAGAATTCCTTGCAATAAAACTGTGCCAATGGTCAAATAACAAGTATCCTATTTCAGACTCAACATATAGACAAAATCCTCCCATGTCTCTGCATTAATCCCCTGTTACAGAAAAAACACTATTTGCATTGATCGTTAGTACTCTATTGACTTTTAGTCCTCTTGACCTTTAGTCCTGTATTGACCTCTCGTCCTCTGTCTCTGCGTTGTGTATTTATCTTCTAAATATTCTTATAATGTCTCTCCATTTTCCCATGAGACTTTGCATAAACATATATCAGATGTATAACACACATGCACACACTGACTGACAGACTATWTGAGTACTTATTTATCTATCTCTATGGATCAGACATTATTCTTTCTGATGAAAGCAGAACACAAAGTATTGACTTTCAGATCATTCATGCTTAGGTCAGTTCAAGTTTATTCAGCCTGCCCATTTGAGGGCTGAGAGAGAAGAGAAGAGAGAAGAGGGCAGATTGCTGGTTGAAACATGATGAGTGGTTGCCGTGGTGAGGCAGGTGATTGACAGTTTATGTAATCTACTCAACACATGGTCTGAGAGAGAGACGGGAAACCACCTTAAACGTCTTGAGCTCATGCTGTCGGTTTTTCTGAGGCTCCTTTTCCCTTTTTGAGTAATATCTTTGCTGTGTCAGCCCCAGGCTTCACCCATCCATAGCAGTGTGTGTACCAGACCTTAAGCAATTAGCCCAGGGATAATCCCTAACTGTGTATAGGGCCGGGTTGTTCTGCCTGCTCTGGGATGACATGGAGAAAGCCAGACAGAACAATGTGTTCTCTCTTACAGCCATGGTCAGATTACCACACATCAAGTTATGAAGGAGCCTCGGAATGTTCAACAGAGGCAGCCGGCAGTTCGCTATTTGAGGGATTACTACTTTAATACCGGTACCTTAAACTAACTCTGGTTAGATCAGCGACGTGAGATGTCCAGTGATGCAGAACACCCAAAAGAGCTAATTGCCCTTTATGCTCGCTTCGAGGAATACAACACTGAGTCTTGCGTGAAAGCCCCTGTTGTTCCAGATGACTATGTGATCTCACTCTCTGTGGCCGATGTGAGTAAAACTTTTAAATAGGTTAACACTCACAAGATGGAATACCAGGGCGTGTTCTCAAAGCATGTGCAGACCAGCTGGCAAGTGTTTCAATCTCTTCTTGTCCCAGTCTGTTATCTCAACATGTTCCAAGTTGACCCCCATTGTCCCTGTTACCAAGAACTCCAAGGTAACCTGCCTAAATGACTCTCGCCCTGTAGCACACTCATCTGTAATTATGAAGTGCTTTGAAAGGCTGGTCATGACAAACATCAACACCATCATCCCAAACCCTGGACCCACTCCGAATCACATACCGCCGCAACAGATCCATAGACTGACTTGCCTAGTTAAATAAAAATAAACAAAATAAAAAAATATCCATAGATAATGCAATCTCAATTGCACTTCACACTTCCCTCCACCACCTGAACTTGAGGGGAGGGGGACAGACATGAAACAAACCAAACCATTATCAATTTCTATTGGTCCAATGAAGATTGATGCAGGGGTGTGGATACCAATTTTAGGCTTTGATTCTATTTGGACTAAGAAGAAAAATGAGTGTGGAACTTTGGATATGGAACGAGTGTGCTTGACAGGTGTTGCCCACCTTGCACAAAACAATATCCCATTAGCAAGGAAGCTATGGTCGCTACAAAAGTAGAGATTAAAGATGTATGGGACATGGGTATAGTTGAAAAGACACATTGTGCCTCTAATAGCCCAGTATGGCCAGTGAAAAGATCAAGTGGGGACTGGTGAGTGACTGTGGACTACAGGAATGCAAATGAAGCCATCTCCAAGCTCACTCCACTGGTGGCTGACACTTCAACCACTTTTTCCTCATTGTCACCTGCTCACTCTGTGTTCTCAGTCATTGATATGGCTAATGGGTTCTGGTCAGTACCCTTACATCCAGAGGTCCGTCCATGGCTTGCTTTTTCTGTGAATGGTCAACAGTATTAGTGGACTAGGACTCCTATGGGCCTTCATAATAGTTATTTGATTTACCATCAGGCATTGAGGAGACATCTCCAAGATCTCCCTCAGATGTCATCTGTTGTCATACAATATGTTGGTGAAATATTGTTGGCCTCACAAAATTAGGAAACACATGCTGAGGATCTAAAATCACTGTTAGACCACTTGCYTGCCAAAAGCCATAAAGCTAGCCCTAAGAAGGCCCAACTCATGCAATCACAGGTTATCTACCTTGGTCAACTGGTCTCACAGGGAAAAAGAGAGATGACACAAAGTCGTACGACTGTCATACAAGATGCCAAAGAGCCCACTACTATTGAAGAACTTCGCTCCTTCATGGGCTTGTGCAATTACAACAGATGCTGTGTGGACTCCTTCGCCGAAATTGCACAACTCCTTTAATGACCTCCTCAAGGGAGACCCTGATTCAAACGACTGTAGCCTTCACGGAAGAGCAGAAAGAGGTTTTTGGCAAGCTCAAACTAGCTTTGTCATCAGTACCAGATGTGGGCATTCCGGACTCAGGCCAACCGGTCACCCTCTTTGTGGCTGAAAAAGATGGCTACATGATCTCAGTGCTGACACAATACCATGGTGATTGTCAGAAACCTGTAGGCTACTATTAGAAGAAGTTGGATGATATGGCATTGGGATGGGGTCCCTGTCTCAGAGCTGTGCAGGCTACTTACGTCGCTGTGTCGAAGGTGGCATCGCTTGTTCTCGACCAACATCTTACCATCAAGTGGCCACATGCTGTTCATACTCTTTTGACAATGAATCGAGCTGCACAGGTCACAGCTGCTCGTTGGAACAAATGGTCAACTGTGTTGGAGGCTCCTAACATCCTCATTCAACGTGGCACACCATGTAATCCAGCTACTCTGGTGCTTCCTCCAGATACCACATTACTTCAACATTACTGTTGTGATTTGGTTTTGGATCAGCTCTCTGATGGGTTTACTAAGAGTCATCCGTTGGAAAACCCTGAGTTTATCTTATACACAGACAGTTCAAGCATTGTGGAGGGCGGGGTGAGGAAGGCAGGATGGGCAGCTACAATGGACAATGTGAAAGTGACAGGCACGTTAGATTGGAGAAAAGCAGATGTTCACTTTATGAGTGACACAATGCTATTGCATACAACTCTCTAATGCAGTAGGGGAAGGAGACAGACAAGTAAAAGAGATGTGGGGAATAAGTCCTGAGGGGGGACATGACGTAGTACCAGGACAGAGAGTGATMGTAAAAAAACATGTAACAGAGACATTAGGACCAAGATGGGAAGGTCCTTATCAAGTTTTTCTCATAACGAGGTCAGCAGTAAAAGTCCAGGGAAAATCACGATGGATACATGTCACTCATTGCAAGGTTGTCCATTTTGATGACAAAGCGGAGCCTGGAGAATAAATAACTGATTGATTAGCAATCAGGGGCCAATCTCGGGTGAAGAAGCATAGTAAGATGATCAGAACCTGATAAGCTTCTATCTTGTATACCAGAGTCGTCATATTAGGGATATCTGGGTGAAATGTCCAACTTTTTCCTGAAAATCGGGACATGCTTACTTAGGGAAATCTATGTGAAATATCAATTTCTATTGAAACCACGACATGTTTTTTTCACTTTTTTGTTTCCTTCGTTACAGGTTATGAGAATCTACAGTCTGAAGCTGAAGCAATATCCTTCGATTCAAGGACTGTACCTGAAACGATACAAGATCACCGGTGAAGTGCAACCAGTGGAACGGAAGAAGAATTCCTCACTACCGGCAGACTGTCAGAACATKATTTCTAATAGTTATTTATGTGGGACTGATACCAGTGTGGAAGAGCTGATCACTTTTAAAGGACTTGGTGAATGATTACCTTGCCAACAGGACGATTGAATATTATTGTCTTGTTGACTGTCACGTTCTGACCTTTATTTCCTTTGTTTTTTGTCTTTATTTAGTATGGTCAGGGGATGAGTTGGGGTGGGCAGTCTATGTTTGTTTATCTATGTTTTTCTATTTCTGTGTTTGGCCTGATATGGTTCTCAATCAGAGGCAMGTGTTAGTCATTGTCTCTGATTGGGAACCATATTTAGGTAGCCTGTTTTGTGTTGGGTTTTGTGGGTGGTTGTTTTCTGTCTTTGTGTGTCTGCACCAGACAGTACTGTTTCGTTTTTTTCACATTTGTTGTTTTTTATTTGGAGTGTTCACCTTCATTAATAAACAAGATGAACAATTACCACGCTGCACCTTGGTCCTCTTCTTCTCCTCCAGACGACAACCGTTACAGAACCACCCACTAAAAAAGGACCAAGCAGCGTGGTAACGGGCAGCAGCAGCAGCAGCAGCGATCAGAGGACTCCTGGACCTGGGAGGAGATTCTGAACGGCAAGGGACCCTGGAATCAGGTTGGTGAATATCGCCYCCCCAAAGCTGAGCTGGAGGCAGCGAAAGCGGAGAGGCGGTGGTATGAGGAGGCTGCACGTAGGCGCGGTTGGAAGTCAGAGAGGCAGCCCKAAAAAWYTTCTTGGGAGTGTGGCTAAGCCAGGTAGGAGACCTGAGCCAACTCCCCGTGCTTACCTTGGAGAGAGAGGGACCGGKCAGGCACCATGTTATGCCGTGAGGCGCACGGTGTCCCCGGTGAGCAGGCATAGCCCGGTGCGGTACTTAGCAGCACCTAGTATCGGCCGGGCTAGAGTGGGCATCGAGCCAGGTGCCATGAAGCCGGCTCAACGCATCTGGTCTCCAGTGCGTCTCCTCGGGCCGGGGTACATGGCACCGGCCCTACGCATGGTGTCCCCGGTATGCCAGCACAGCCCAGTGCGGCCTATTCCACCTCGCCGCACAGGCCTGGCTACAGGGAGCATTCAGCCAGGTAGGGTTGGGCAGGTTCGGTGCTCAAGACCTGCAGTGCGCCCCCATGGTCCGGTCTATCCGGTGCCACCTCCACGCACCAGCCCTCCGGTGGCAGCCCCCCGCACCAGGCTGTCTCTCTGTCTCCTCACTACAGGTGCTCCCGTCTGTCCAGCGCCACCTGAGTCTTCCATCTGTCCAGCACCGCCAGGGTCTCCCGTCTGTCCAGCGCCGCCTGAGCTGCCCGTCTGTCCAGCGCCGCCTGAGCTGCCCGTCTGTCCTGAGCGTAGAGCTGCCGTCTGTCCTGAGCCGTCGAGAGCTGCCCGTCTGTCCTGAGCCGTCAGAGAGGCTCCGTCCAGTCCAGGAGCCGCCAGAGCCGTCCGCCAGTCAGGAGCGCCAGAGCCGTCCGCCAGTCAGGAGCCCAGAGTCGTCGCAGTCCGGAGCCGCGAGCGTCGCAGTCAGGAGCCGGGCGCAGAGCCGCTCGCCAGTCAGGCAGCCGCCAGAGCCGTCCGCCAGTCAGGAGCCGCCCTTCAGTCCGGAGCGCTTCAGTCGAGGCGCCCTCAGTCCAGAGGCCCTCAGTCCAGAGGCGCCCTCAGTCCAGTGGGGCCATTTAGTAGGGTTGCCAATCCTAGGTCGGCGGCTTCCTAGGAGACACTAAAGCGGACAAAGACCTGCGCCAGAGCGCACTGCGGACAGAGCCCACCCAGACCCTCCCCTATAGGTTCAGGTTTGCGGCCGGAGTCCGCACCTTGGGGGGGGGGGTACTGTCAGTTTCTGACCTTTATTTCCTTTGTTTTTGTCTTTATTTAGTATGTCAGGGCGTGAGTTGGGTGGGCATTCTATGTTTGTTTATCTATGTTTTTCTATTTCTGTGTTTGGCCTGATATGGTTCAATCAAAGGCAGGTGTTAGTCATTGTCTCTGATTGGGACCATATTTAGGTAGCCTGTTTTGTGTTGGGTTTTGTGGGTGGTTGTTTTCTGTCTTTGTGTGTCTGCACCAGACAGTACTGTTTCGTTTTTTTCACATATTTTTTTATTTTATTTTGAGTGTTCACCTTCATTAAACAAGATGAACAATCTGTTATTCAATGTGTTTCCATTGGCTAATATCCTAAATGCCAAATTCAATGCTTCACGCTATACTTTTTTTCACATATTTTTTTATTTTATTTTGAGTGTTCACCTTCATTAAACAAGATGAACAATTACCACGCTGCACCTTGGTCTTCTTCTTCTCCTCCAGACGACAACCGTTACATTGACAATCATTTTTTTGTGTGAGTTTCCTCCTAATACAGGATGTGGTAGGAATCGTAAGGGACATCATCATTACACCTGTTAATACTTATTTTCTATAACTTTGTTTGAAATCTATATCCTATTGTAACAGCAAGTACAATATGTCCTTTGTGTTTGATAGAAATGTAAGGTGTTTAATGTGAATGATTTTATGCTTACTGCTAATGCTTTTTTGTACTGTCTATTTTTTCATGTTTTCTATTGGTTTCTTAAAATACATTTTAAGTATATGTATTTTTTTTTTATGGTTTAGAGGAGTATAAGAATATTTAGAAGATAAATACAAAATGCAGAGCCAGAGGATGAGAGGTCAATACAGGACTAAAGGTCAAGAGGACTAAAAGTCAATAGAGTACGAATGATCAATGCAAATAGTGTTTTTTCTGTAATAGGGGATTAATGCAGAGACATGGGAGGATTTTGTCTATATGTTGAGTCTGAAATAGGATACTTGTTATTTGACCATTGGCACAGTTTTATTGCAAGGAATTCTAATTGGTCAACCACAAGCTAGGGCTGGGCTATAAACTACATCCTGTCCCTTTGTTCAGGGGAGAATCACTGAGAGCGAATCACTGAGGACCGGGAAGGAACGACCATCTACCATCTACCTCTCAGCACACCATCTATGATTTATCCTCTTTGAATGAACCTATTTTCCTCCCCCTGATTTTCTTTGGGGTCTGTGTTATTAAAGAATAACATCAACTGCTAACAACATCAATGTGGTCGGATCAGTCTTCAGAAAAGAGATGGCTGTCTAGATTCTGTTAGATAGCCACAGCCTGCCTGGGATAGCATCAACCTGCTTCTTACTATATTCGTTGCAGGGCATGAATAGGCAGATACTGTATGTCATCTCAAAGTACATGAAACCAAACTAACATACTTGTTCATTTGTACAAACTCCCCAACCCCAAAATGATAAGTTAGCAATTTCAGTACAGAGTCAACAAGATTGCTCAAATATGTGAGTCCCCTCGTATTCCTGACAGAAGGCTCCTCTCAACTGCCTCCTTCAAGCATGAGTGGCCTTCGGCTACCATTGAATAAAGGATAGACCAGCATGTCCACTTGCAATAGTAGCACTTTACACACTCGATCCAAATGCCACACACATTCAATAGAAATGCCAACTTTAAGTGTACCTGCCATAAGTGCCAACAGAGATTGGCAGCTTTTACTGCTCCTTTGCGAGCATGACGCTCGGAAAGACAGTAGAGCACACCGCAGACGGATAAACAAGTGGCTAAAAATAAAGACACAACAGGCACATCTATAAAACATCTGGCTCCACTAAATGCAGCATAAGTTGTAGTGTACAGATGTAGGATCTTAATTTGAGCCCGTTTGCTACAGCAGGAAAATAACCCTGCAGCAACAGGAAATTAAAATTAGTATGTGGATTATAATTAATGGACATTTTTGTAGGGGTTGATACATTTTTCTTAAGGGAAAATGTAAGACTGAAATGTTAAAGTGGAAATTGTACATTTCAGGAGCCTTTTTAAACCACGAAAACACTACAAGTTTTACATTTCCTGCATTGCAAACTACACTAACTCCATGACTCACAAACTAATTCCATATTTATTACAAAGTCTGGTCTTTATCAACTTCCTTGGTAAGACCTGTAGCCTGCTGAGTGAGTGTTTAGATCAATAACTTCCCAGTTTATAACACTAACAACACCATATGCCATTTAATTTACAATCATGGGAACAACAGTCACTATGAACAATACTTTGTTCTCATATGCCATTCAAACCAACTAGACAAGAGGCTTTCCATTTCCTCTGAGCATCTTCACATCGGACAACATCACACAGCATCAAAGGGACACATACATACATAAGAGCTGACTTATTGACTAGAAAACAGACAAAAACAACTGCTTTGCCAAAACACGTGCTTCTATTTGTCTCACTGTTTTCGGAGCAGACTGAGGAGACATGAATGGTCATCAACATCATGAACTTGGCATCTTTCCTCCTGAGTGCAGTGTGTTATGTTGTTGTTGTGTGTTGTTGTGTGTGGTGTTTGTGTGTGTGTGTGTGTGTGTGTGTTGTGTGTGTGTGTGTGTGTGTGTGTTTTGTGTGTGTGTGTGTGTGTGTGGTGTTGTGTGTTGTGTGTGACCAGGATCTCTCCCTCTGCCAGATAATCGAGGCTCCTGTCAGTAGTTCAACTGCAGGTCTTTGTCAGGTTTGTGGGCTCTCTCTGCTCCTGCCATGGAGGTAACTTAGAGAGGTCGATAGCCTCGATTAGCTGGCTGAAGGAGTGATCCCAGTCAAACATCACACACACACACACACACACACACAACACACAACACAACACACACACACACAGACACACACACACAGCACACGACAACAGACACGACAGACAACAGACACAACAGACAACACACACACACACACACACACACACACACACACACACCACACAACACACACACACACAGCCTGATAAAATGCTTATCTCCCCTGCAGGAGGGTTACATCACCTCTGAGGAGGAAGCTAGCTGGTACCTAAGTGTGTGTGTGTGTGTGTGTGTGTGTGTGTGTGTGTGTGTGTGTGTGTGTGTGTGTGTGTGTGTGTGTGTGGTGTGTGGTGTGTGTGTGTGTGGTGTGTGTGGTGTGTGTGTGGTGTGTGTGTGTGGTTGTGGGTGTCTGTGCAGCAGGCTCAAAGGCCATTACAAACATGCTCTACGGAGTGCCTCAACTGTCTCATGTCTCATCTGCTGTTGCTAACATTTGCTGTCAGAGTGGGACAACAGAAGCCTGCAGACACCATTGTTTGCAGATGCTTCCACATCATCCAGTCAAACCTTCTTTCCTATGTCCTGCCCTGTTTGTCTTCCCTGAATAGTGCTTCCACACAGATGGTTGTGAGGAGGTAGCATTAGATGACAGACATGATGTCCTTTAGTTCTTTTGATAAGTCTGCAAGCTTTAATGCTTTTAACATGAAACATGTAACATTAATATTTTTATGTCCATTCAACTGCCTTTCAAAACGATGGGCACACAATGGAGGAAAAAGCAATGGTGAAATCAAGTTTAATAGCTAAATCAAGGAGTCTGAATTTACGCTTGCTGCGGAGTACAGATTGTCCAACGACCGCCATAACACAGCTGTTGGAATTTAGTTCCCCTGTAGCGAAACACTGAAACACTGTGAGTAGTCATTGATGTGAGAACAGCATGTTGTTCCACACACACACACACACCACACACACAAAACAGTGTGTCAGCCATATTGAGCAGCCAACGTAGGTGCTTATCAATTACTTACAACACCTATGTAAGTAGAATGATAACACACCACCACAACCACCACCACCACCACCACCACCACACCCACACACCACCACAACACACACACACACACACACACACACACACACACACACACACACACGTATCAATAATAGTGTAGAAATACCTCAGTATTTGTAGCTCTTTCACTAAACAGTGGTTGTGCATGTCTTGAGAGTGAGGGTTTACCATGGTGTCTTTGTGTTTGGCATTCATTTTATATAATTACTGGGAGTCACAGCAAACCTATAGTATATACAACAGAGCTGTAGTTGCAGGGTGAGTTGTGTGTGTGTGTGTGTGTGTGTGTTGTGTGTGTGTGTGTGGTGTGTGTGTGTGTGTGTGTGTGTGTGTGTGTGTGTGTGTGTGTGTGTGTGTGTGGTTGTGGTGTGTGGTGTTGTGTGTTGGTTTACATGGGACCTGACTCAACAGCTGCTGTTCTATTGATCCCCAGTTCAGTTTCCACCCTTTGGGATGAGTTCATCTTCACTCCCCATTTCCTTTCCACCCTCCACCCCCTTCAGCTGGAGAATCTTAGTTCCAGCTCCCTCCTTCCCTTCAGGCAGACAGATAAAGCCACCATAGAGCCAGCTGTTCAATCAGTGTATATTTCTGTTTGGTGCTTTGATGTTCTGAGGGTAGATCTCTGAACGCATGTCTCTTTGTTCTGAAATCACTAAATATACAAAAGGCAATTTCACAGCAGGATGTAGGGATGACACAGACCCCTGGCTCTACATCGCCAACAGATGTTTGTTCTAGCTAATAGGGCTAAGAGGGGAAGGGAAGCGCTGCACTGCCTGTCACACCCTCTCCCCTGTCCCCCCAACGTCAACCAACAGAAAAATCTCCTCCTRGCTAGATTTGCTTTTCCCCACATCATTTGCAACATACAGTATGCCATGGCTCTCTTAAACTTCCTCTCAGTGTAAATATACTGGAGATTTCCTTATTTTAAATGCAAGGTCTTGAAATTATTATTTTAACGGCTAGCTCACACTTGAAAGTTCACCGCCGCTCATAATGTGGGCTCGGTAAATCCTTGAGAATTTGCTTTAATATGAAAATAATCTTCTGCCCATTCAACCTCCTCTCTCCTACTCTCTCTGTAACGCTRGTCGGAAGAAGACCAAGGTGCAGCGTGGTACGTGTTCATGCTTCTTTATTAAAAAACCGAACACCAAACAAAACAACAAAAGAACAACGACCGTAACGTCTTGAAGGCTACACAGAGCTAACAAAACCAACATCCCACAACCTAAASGGGCAAAACAGGCTGCCTAAGTATGATTCCCAATCAGAGACAARGATAGACAGCTGTCCCTGATTGAGAACCATACCCGGCCAAAACATAGAAAACCAGAACCTAGAAATAAAGAACATAGAATGCCCACCCAAATCACACCCTGACCAAACCAAAAAGAGACATACAAAAGGCTCTCTAAGGTCAGGSCMTGACACTCTCGCTAATTTGTGACTGACRGGCTGGATTCAGTCTTATGTAGCAACATTTGAAATGGTGTTTTTTACATTGGATAAAAGTAGAAAATGGTATATCATACACTACAGTTGAGGAAAATTGGGAAATMATTCTGCTTTGAAAGTTGATAAACTTGTAACCCCACTTTTCAGAAAATGACCCTTGAATGTTTTGGAACACCTACTGGAGAGCTCATCTTTGCTTATACCAATTCAGCATTCTATTAAGCCTTAGCCCCGCCCATCTCTTTAAGAATTCACATGTGAGGCCTTCTACTAAACAGAGTGAGTACGGTAGTGAACTAAACAACAAAGATTTCAAMACTAAAGGCTGGTTTATAATACGTCTATCGACATGTCTGTATACAGTTGTCGCAGTGACATCATGAACATTGTCGTCCGACATTCAACTTGTCGTTGTTCTTATGAAAAAGTATAAACACAAAAATGACAGGCTGCATGACACCACCAGCCTGGTGGTCCACAATAGCATAACTGGTGTATTTTAAAACCAATAAACCCATCTGTTTAAGCAATTATTTAGTATACAGTACCAGTCAAAAGTTTGGACACATCAACTCTTTCAAGGGTTTTTCTTAATTTTTACTATTTTCTACATTGTAGAATAATAGTGAAGACATCTAAACTATGAAATAACACATATGGAATCATGTAGTAACCAAAAAAGTYTTAAACAAATCAAAGATATGACATTTGCCATCCTCTCACCGAGTACATGCCACCAACACAACCCTCTTCAACAGTCAATATGCTATCTTGTTGTTAGAAGGATTTTCACATAGCGGGTTCCACCTAACATCCAGCAAGGTATGTGGTTGTATTTATCAAAGACYCCCACCGAGTGTAAATATATTGAGTGTAAATATCTTCATGTCTTAGTGCTTATCTCCTAACCTCCCCCGTTAGCTGGCATGGCACAATATTCTTTCAAAAGTAACCAGAGAAGAAAGCAGGAAAACAGGGCTTTACCATCACCCTGCATAACAGCTCAGACACAGTGAGCCTGGTGCTGTGCAGTTCAGCTCAGAGCCAAGCAGAGGGAGAGAGAAGGGCCAAGCTCACCGTTGATACACTCGTACACATCACAGCATCGCCCGGGGGTACCGTCGCCGCGGGAGACCACCTGAGGGGAGCTCTCCACGGTGCATTGCGGGAAACTGCACAGACCAGGCAAACACTCACACCTAGAGAGAGGGGGATTCATAGAGTTAGTACACATCAGATGGATACACCCTCATACCTGACTTATTTCACCTGACTACTTTATATAACAGCCAAAGAAAGTGCATTGATTGTTGCATTCAGGGGGAGGTCGAGGCACACCTGGTGGGAAGGGTGCAGCAGCCATCCGCGGTGAGACGCACCTGGGTCTCATAACTGTCAGGTGGACACTGAACCTGCAGGACAAGAGGGCACTCCACTGTGCTGCAGTCCACACTAAACACTAGATACAGTAGGGCAAAACACAGAGACAACCATTAGTGCTGCAGTCCACACTGAACACTAGGTAGGGCACAACACAGAGAGAATCATCAGAGCTGCAGTCCACACAAAACACTAGGTACAGTAGGGTAAAACACAGAGACAACCATTAGTGCTGCAGTCCACACTAAACGCTAGGTAGGACACAACACAGAGAGAATCATCAGAGCTGCAGTAAGTATGTTAATTTGACCAGTTTCTCACAGCAGGAAAACAATCTTGCAGCAACAGGAAATGTGAATTATTAATGTACATTTTTGTAGGGGTTGATACATTTTTCGGAAGGGCAAATCAAGTTTGACATTTTTAAGTGGAAATTACAAACTTTAAAATACTTTTTAAACATCGAATAGACTACAATTTACATTTCCTGCAATGCAGAAACATTTTATGCGATAACAGAGTGATCAAATTAAGATAGCATACCTGTAGGGAGGGCATAACACAGAGACAACCATGGAAAATCATGTAGAAGAGCACATTGGGAGTAGTGTGTGTTAAGAAAACAGACGTGTCAGTATTTTAACTGATATGTCATGCTGTARGTTTATGTGAACAGGGAGATCACGGCACCAGCACATTCCTATCCTGGCAACAACTCCTTCTGTGGGCTAGGGCCTTCATTACACCACAACTCGAGGTGATAAACCACTGTCGAAGGATGCAGCTGCCATTCATGAGTGTAAACATTCATATGTAGCCTACAATGTGGGCATTGAGCTTGGGAAATGCGTTCAGAAAATGGAATATAATAATCATTATTATTATTATTACTACAATGAGCRAAGTATCAGAGTCAGAAAACAATATTGCCATGTCACAAATAGTTGCTAGAAATTGTTATTGGTAGCTAGTGTACCTGGTTTGCACTCGTACAGGTCGCAGCATTCTCCAGGCTTCCCAGAGCCCTTGGCTACCAAGATGTTGAGGTATCCAGGCTGGCACACCTTCCTCAGGCACCCTGCAGGGCTGCAGACACAGCGGCTGGGTAGGGGACAGCACTCTCCAGGGGGTGCGTAGCCTTCGATTAGCACCGAGTCCTCAGGGCAGCGGGGTGAGAACTGCACCTCACACCGTGCCTTAGAACAGTCAGGCCGCTCCTCTGCAAGAGAGAGAGAGATCAGATTGTTGATTGTAGCTTTAAGACGATATGTGTACAGTTACAGATGAAATAATCTGCCCTGGCTGTTACTTTTAGTGTAATGGGTAAAAACATTTCAAGGAATTTCAAACTGAAACTTTAAAACATGTCTGTTTTTCTCAGGGAATGTTTCTGAAAGGAACACTGTTGGGACACCCAGAACATTCGGCAAATGGACGTTAGAGGAATTGGGAACGTTATTGCTAACCTTTAAGAACCTACAAAGGATATTCAAGGACCTAAAATGCGTCGGCTGGGCAGTCAATCGAATTGACTATTTTCCATTCAGGTCAAAGTCCAAGATTTTATACACACAATCAGTAAAGACACTTTTCCATCAGAAGCACAACAGTTTCTTTCTGACTCCAACCTTTATTTAAAAAGAGAGCTAGATGAAGGAAGTATAAAAGTGCATCAGATGGGCAGGTAAAACAAGCATTCAACATTGACGTGAACGCGAATGAAGTGTAAATCTAAATTGCTGAAATTATGAGTACAGCAAACAAACAGGAACTGAGAGAGGTATGGCGCGCTAATGCCCTCACTCTCCGGAAAACACAGACACAGGAGGCTAACAGGCAGAAAGCTGAACACACAAACAATCGGATGTGGCATGCACGCACACAAACCCATTAACACAAAATCGAAAGTGGGACGCACACACAATCGGATATGGCCAACTACCATCCAGTATAAATTGTGCTGTCTCCAAAGTGCTGGAAAGGCTGGTGCACACACAGGGTGTCAACTATTTCTCACTCAACAGCCTATCAAAGTGACTTTAGGAAGATACACAGCACATCTACAGCAGTGCAAATGGTTGTGTAGAACATCAAGTCGGCTTGTAACAGCCAGGAGGACACAGCAGCACTGTTCTTGGATCTGAAGAAAGATTTTGACACTGTTCACCCCAACACGCTCCTGAGGAAGCTTGCAAAATTTGGCTTTGACACCACTGCAATCAAGTGGTTCATATCATACTTACAAAAYAGGAGTCAGTACACCAAACTGCAGAGCACGAAGTCAGCCCAGGAACCTGTGGTGAATGGATTCCCACAAGGGAGTTTGCTTGGACCCCTACTGTTCTCCATTTACATAAATGACCTTACATCAGTGCTGGAGAAATTTTGAAAACATTTACAGTACCAGTAAAAAGTTTGGACACACCTACTCATTCAAGGGTTTTTCTTAACTTTTTACTATTTTCTACGTAGTAACCAAAAAAGTGTTAAACAAATCAAACTACATTTTATATTTCAGATTCTTCAAAGTAGCCAACCTTTGCTTTGATGACAGCATTGCACACTCTTGGCATTCTCTCAACCAYCTTCACCTGGAATGCTTTTTCAACAGACTTGAAGGAGTTTCCACATATGCTGAGCACTTGTTGACTGCTTTTCCTTCACTCTGCGGTCCAACTCATCCCAAACCATCTCCTTTAAAGAATCTCAAATATATTAAAAAAAATAACACTTTTTTGGTTACTACATGATTCCATATATATTAATACATATACACACACACACACTACATGACCAAAAGTATGTGGACACCTGCTCGACTAACATCTCATTCCAATATCATGGTCATTTAATATGGATTTGGTCCCCCTTTGCTGCATATAACAGCCTCCACTCTTCTGGAAGGCTTTCCACTAGAAGTTTGAACATTGCTGCAGGGACTGGCATCCAGTAACCACAAGAGCATTAGTAGAGTCGGGTACCGATGTTGACCAATTAGGCCTGGGCTCGCAGTCAGCGTTCCAATTCATCCAAAGGTGTTCGATGGGGTTGAGGTCAGGGCTCTGTGCAGCCAGTCAAGTCTTCCCAACAATCTCGACAAACCATTTCTGTATGGACCTCACTTGTGCACGAGGGCATTGTCATACTGAAACAGGAAAGGCCTTCCCAAACTGTTGCTACAAAGTTGGAATCATAGAATCATCTGGAATGTAATTGTATGTTTGTAGCGTTAAGATTTCCCTTTACTGGAACTAAGGTGCCTAGCCTGACCCATGAAAAACAGCCCAAGACCATTATTCCTCCTCCACCAAACTTTACAGTTGGCACTATGCATTGGGGCAGGTAGCGTTATCTTGGCCATCCGCCAAACCGAGATTTGACACTACAGAGAACGCATTTCCACTGCTCCAGAGTCCAATGGCGGCGAGCTTTACACTACTCCAGTGCAAGTTTACCAGCTACTCTAGCTGAGCTTCTATAACCTACTACTCCAGCTGAAGCTTTACCACTAATCTCCAGCTGAGCTTACACTACTCCAGATTCGAGCTTATATACTCCCCTCCACTGAGCTTACCACTCACTCTTCACTGACGGCTTTACTCACTACTCCAGCTGAGCTTTATACTACTCCTACGCTTAATTCACTACTCCAGCTGATTGCTCTTACTAACTACTCCAGCTGAGACCTATCCAGTAGTTAAACTACTCCAGCTTGAGCCTTTACACTACTCCAGCTGAGCTTTATACTACTCCCCAAGCCGCGGCTTTCACACTACTCCAGCTGAGCTTACACACTCCAGCTGAGACTTACCACGTAGCTCCAGCTTGAGCTTACCACTACATCCAGCGAAGCTTAAAGATAATACATACTACCAGCAATAAAAGACTTATAACTACATCACAGCCTCAGCCTTCTCATATCTCCAGCTGACTGCCTTCTCTCCTAACTCCAGCTGCAGCCTTACCAACGCACTCTCGGCTCTGAGCATCTTACATTCCTACCTCATCCAGCTGAGCTTTACACTACTCCAGCTGAGCTTTACACTACTCCAGCTGAGCTTTACACTACTCTAGTCACTTTACTGTACAAATTACCTCGACTAACCTGTACCCCCGCACATTGACTCGGTACCGGTACCCCCTGTATATAGCCTCATGTTACTTTTAKATTTTTACTTTAGTTAATTTAGTAAATCTTTTCTTAACTATATTTTCTTAAAACTGCATTGTTGGTTAAGGGCTTGTAAGAAAGCATTTCATGGTAAGGTCTACAACTGTCGTATTCAGTGCATGTGACAAATACAATTTTATCTGATTTGCTTGGCATTGTGTACTGTATGGTGATCTTAGGCTTGTGTTTGGCTGCTTGGCCATGGAAACCCATTTCATGAAGCTCCCGACTTACAGTTCTAGTGCTGACGTTGCTTCCAGAGGCAGTTTGGAACTCAGTAGTGAGTGTTGCAACRGAGGACAGACGTTTTTTACGCGCTACACACTTCAGCACTCGGCGGTCCTGTTCTGTGAGCTTGTGTGGCCTACCACTTCGCGGCTGAGCCGTTACTGCTTCTTGACGTTTCCACTTCACTATTTCAATATTCAATATTTATTTACAGCATTTACAGTTGACCGGGGCAGCTTTAGCAGGGCAGAAATTTTACGAACTGACTTGTTGGAAAGGTGGCATCCTATGACGGTGCCACGTTGAAAGTGARTGAGCTGGGCCTCCCGGGTGGCGCAGTGGTCTAGGGCACTGCATCGCAGCGCTAGCTGTGCCACCAGAGACTCTGGGTTCGCGCCCAGGCTCTGTCGCAGCCGGCTGCGACCGGGAGGTCCGTGGGGCGACGCACAATTGGCCTAGCGTCGTCCGGGTTAGGGAGGGTTTGGCCAGTAGGGATATCCTTGTCTCATCGTGTACCAGCAACTCCTGTGGCGGGCCGGGCGCAGTGCGCGCTAACCAAGGTAGCCAGGTGCACGGTGTTTCCTCTGACACATTGGTGCGGCTGGCTTCCGGGTTGCAGGCGCGCTGTGTTAAGAAGCAGTGCGGCTTGGTTGGGTTGTGTTTCGGAGGACGCATGGCTTTCGACCTTSGTCTCTCCCGAGCCCGTACGGGAGTTGTAGCGATGAGACAAGATACAATTGGATACCACGAAATTGGGGAGAAAAGGGGGTAAAACATATATTTTTTTAAATAAAGTGACTGAGCTCTTCAGTAAGGTCATTCTACWGCCAATGTTTARCTATGGAGATTGCATGGCTGTGTGCTCGATTTTATACCCGTCAGCAATGGGCGTGGCTGAAATAACCGAATCCACTAATTTGAAGGGGTTTCCACTTACTTTTGTATATATAGTGTATATGATCGGATGTATAGACATGAAGGGAAAGGGAAAGGGGGATACCTAGTCAGTTGTCCAACTGAATGTATTCAACTGTGTCTTCCGCATTTAACCCAACCCCTCTGAATCAGAGAGGTGCGGGGGGATGCRTTAATCGACATCCACGTCTTCGACGCCCGGGGAACAGTTATGGACAGTATATGGATAGAATATATAATACATATATCTGAAGAATATTGTGCCTGGAACAGTCATCATTTTAAACAGGGCTCAATTTGGCGAGTTGAAATAATGTTTGGACAGTTAGAAACCAAAATCTGTCTTCTTTTCAATATACAAACATTTTATAAATGTTTTCTGTTTATTCTGCTTGTTCTTTGGAATTTTATAAACGGATTKATAATTCGATATTGAACACTGCATGGTGATGAATTACGGCCTAGACATCTGTTTGGTGAGTAGGCCTATTTGTCTTTATCAAACTAATCAAACTATTKTTTTTGTATATTTTCAGTGGTGAACTTATTTATGTTTTGGGGGGTTATAGCCTAGGCTAACCAATTTAAAATGCCACTAGCAGTTTGCAAAGTAGCTCAAGCAGAAAATAGACCGGACGCAATCATTCCAAAACTGCAGCTCGTTGTTGGAACACATATTTTCCTACTTCAATCAACCAGTCCATTTTGAATTTGTGATAAAACGGTCGTCATTTGGCAAAGAATGTAGCTTGTGTATCAGTTAGATACATTTTTGGAGTATTTTTTTTCTGTAGGATTAACGGGAGCTGGTGTGGAGGGAGTGGTCGGAATGTAATTGAATGAATGAGACACGAAGGGGAAAGGGAATTTAGGGAGAAGAATGGTGTGATGCTTGGCTTGGTTTATTTTTTGTTGTGCCCCGCACATGCAGAAATGGAACACTAGAGTCAAAGTAAATTAACGTTGTCTTCAAGACTAAATTTAATTTAATATGCCCAATCGCGCAGCCACAAAGCACATTCCACTAAATGTGTTTTTGATCTTTGGTTAAAGATTAAGCTTTAATGTCCATTTCAGTACCAGAATACTGGATTACTCATGTCCATCCCTAAATCAGCTACAGCGTATCATCAACAGGGCTGCTCGTATCATGACCGGGCATTCATGGAGGGAGCACATAAAACAGAGGTTAACTGACGGACAGGATCCATTACAACACCCTAGTGACTGTTTTCAAGGTGACACAGCACAAACTGCCTGAATACACACCTGTTCAGGTGTGAATCTCCACCCATCTTCTGGGAGTGCACCAGTGCAACAGCCAAAGCCTATGAACAATGGGAAACGTACCTGCTGGCATAACCATCAGTTAAAAACATGGCTTTCCAAGGCAGTCTGCAGTTCTTTGGACCACTGCTCTGGAACAAGCTGGACTTATCCACACGAAAGCTAGCTACCATGTCCGCCTTCAAAAGAGCTGTACACAAACCTAGACAGATGTAATGTGAGTATAATTTTGTATTTATGCAATTGCGTCTGATGGTTCCTTCTGTGTATGTTGTGTTAGCTGTGCGTTGGTACGCATGCTACTGGGAATGCTGTATATGCTTCTGTGTAACATCACTGTTATGTGATGTGTACATTTTGATTAATTCTTTGGAACCCAGAACTCCCTGGATAACAGTGGCAATTGTTACTGAGTGGACTATCCTGGCCCAAATTCTTTTGTAAAAAAAMAACATGTACAAGTCAAACACTGCAAATGAAAAGCTAATTCACTTTGCTTTAGAACAGCCTCCAAGTCTGGTATGGCAGCAAGGAACAGAGCTAGGCTGAAGCTCTGGAGGCACATCTAGAATGTTAGATCTTTCTGAGGGAAGCAGGCCTACTTGGTAAGACTAGCTTTGAAGTGTTGTTCTTGTTGTTTTTGTTGGGCTTGAAGAATAAAAAAGAATAGAAAGTTTCACATTGGGTTGGACGAAAGCTTCTGTAGTATAGTGATTGTCTGTGACGGGTCAAGTTGAACTAACACAGAATAGAGCTTCACTGTGAAGACAGGCTCCAGCTACCTCAGCAKAGGGCCTGTCTAATAAGGCCAATCTAGAATTCTCAAATGACTGCAGCCTAGCAAAAATCCTGAAGGCAAGGGCAGCTTTCTGTTGTATCTCTTTTTCAAATCCTATCAGGATCCAGMGTAAAGCAACGAAGTAGGAAACAGCTGAAAGAGAAAACAAGATAATGATTCTAGACTCTTTAATTACGGTTTGATTGAGATACCTGTGTTCAATTAGCATCCCCTAACTTTTTATATTAGGCCAGTGAGCCAAGTTCAGATCTGTATAGAAAATAGTTTAAAAAGTACTATAGAATCCACCTTTGTACTAACTTGTTTTACATTGGCTCTTAGAAAAGCACATCCGCTGTATTAAATGCATCCATTCTGTCTCTCTACTGGAAGTTACTGATTCTGTGTGATGTCTGAGAGAGAAAGAAAGAAAAATAGAAAGATAGAAAGAAGGCCCTCAAAGAGAGCAGTGWTACTGAGCGGAGGAGGATAATTAGGTTATATTAGATGAAGGAGAGTGTTTGGAAGCACAATGCAAGGAACTACAAAAGAAGAACTACGGAAGAGATAAGACCTGATCATATTTAACGACTGTGTTTGTGTGATTATACAGCTGTATCACATCTCATGGACCGCTCACTAAAAGGACTGTGGAAACATTTCTGCTGAAGGTAAAAAGGTCAACGCAAAATGGATATCAAATGACATGGTTTACCCATGGAACATATGTGAAGTAAACAACAACTTTGGAAGTAAACAACATCTTTGGAAGAAATGGACCAATTGATGTTGGTACGGTAACAACATCCTACTACTCCTTCACTTAGACCTGACTCGTAGCTGACACTATGACACTTTTAGGTCTGTTAGATGCTCTGGTTTAGAGCATCTGTGAATGTCAGAGGATGGTAAATTGGACTCTTCTGATCACACTAACAACCCAGCGGACAAAACTGTAATGTTGTAATGACGTCATTTCAACCAGTTTTGCCTGCTACTGTATCTGGGAAGTTCAACCAGTTTTGCCTGCTACTGTATCTGGGAAGTTCAACCAGTTTTGCCTGCTAGCTGGGAAGTTCAACCAGATCAATAGATGGCAACAATTCACTTACAGTTGATATTGGTACCTCATTTTAGTCATTGACTCCATATGAGTGTCTACATTCAAATATAGCTTATTTTTTTAATTATGAAAGGTTATTACATTACACACATCCAGCTATAGTAGGAACCACAGTGGATGTGTGTAATGTAATAATATTTCAGCAGTGTGTGTGTTATAGAGACCTACTCAACGTGTTAACATATGTAGCTAGCAAATTGSCAATTAAATGTTGCCAATTTGCAAGTCAAATCTTCCTCTCTCTATGTTCAGTGTAGCAGCACATGTCAACGTCAAAGAGTATTTTTCACCTGCAAAAGACAGAGAAAATGTTGTATCTGCATTTTCTTTGTTTATCGATTTTGTTAGTTCTGAAAATGCATTTCCTGACCCAATTGTGGATTTCTATTTCAATGGGCTAAATATTTCCTTAAAAGCAATGGCATGGCTCGCACCTTCTCTTTCTCGTCCATCTACTCTGTTCTGATTCATCTATTAATCCTTTGACATTATGTTCCTGTTTCTTTCTTAGTGTATCATCAGAAAACCTATTTTCATATTACTCCCTTAAATAATGTACAGTAGCTACCCATGTATGACACATTGGGTTTACTTCACGAWAAATTGTTTTTAGCGAGCAGAACATTACAAATAGACCTGAACTTTAGGCACTGATTCTAGTTTTCAGCTCAGTCCACATGTTGTTGTTTTTTTACAATTGTAATAGTTTTTCCAGTTGAGGACTTGTGAGGCATCTGTTTCTCAAACTAGACACTCTAATGTACATGTCCTCTTGCTCAGTTGTGCACRGGGGCCTCCCARTCCTCTTTCTATTCTGGTTAGAGCCAGTTTGAGCTGTTCTGTGAAGGGAGTAGTACACAGCGTTGTACAAGWTCTTCAGTTTCTTGGCAATTTCTCACATGGAATAGCCTTCATTTCTCAGAACAAGAATAGACAGACAAGTTTCAGAAGAAAGTTATTTGTTTCTGGCCATTTTGATCCTGTAATCGAACCCACAAATGCTGATGCTCCAGAAACTCAACTAGTCTAAAGAAGGCCAGTTTTATTGCTTCTTTAAATCAGGACAACAGTTTTCAGCTGTGCTAATATAATTGCAAAAGGGTTTTCTAATGTTCAATTAGCCTTTTAAAATGATAAACTTGGATTAGCTAACACAACGTGCCATTGGAACACAGAAGTGATGGTTGAAATTGGGCCTCTGTACGCCTATGTAGATTTAAAAATCTGCCGTTTCCAGCTACAATAGTAATTTACAACATTAACCATGTCTACACTGTATTTCTGATTAATTTGATGTTATTTTCATGGACAAAAAAGTAGTTTTTCTTTCAAAAACAAGGACATTTCTAAGTGACCCCAAACTTTGAACGGTAGTATACATTGTCCCAAAATGCTGTCAGTTTATCACAGGACCACAGCATATATAATAGGGTTCCTTTGTGCTTTTTGCATCTCCAACAGATGTGACATTTCTGGGTGCATTACATGCATGTAGTAAGTCCTATGAATTATCTTAAATTGCAGTAGTTTCTCTTTGGTTGTAGGAGCAGGTATGAACATTTTCACATATCAATTTCTTCCTTTTTTCCCCTTATAGGTTCTGAACCATCAGGTAGAGTTTCAATCAAACCTTGATATAACTTGGCAATCAACTTCTTTGGTGTAGAATAAGCTTCTTTCAGTATTTTTCTTGTGCTAGATGTCTTAGGTTCATCCAGACTCTGTTGAAGCAATTGAATACTACAGTACCTGTCAGCATTTGTCAGCAAAATTACACGTTTATTCTGTTTCACTCAACTCTCATTTATGAGTCTAGTTTGCATTGATTGAGAGGGATATTGCTACATATGTATTGTTGATGTGATGCTGTAGTCATGGATGGATCAGAGGGACATATAGAATATGCATGAGATCAATTATCAATGGCCCGTTGCATCATAATTACCTGGAGAAATCTGATCTGCAATTTGTAAACAAAGCTGCTGTACTTATACTCCGTAAAACCTTCATTTGTATCACTTTGAAGTGATCCAAATGGCAAATTAAAATTTCATCTATACATTTCGAGATATATTAAACCAGAAAAAAAWTGCAACATTTTATTTGGGACTTACTTGTCTTGCTTTAAAGGTGRTGTCATTAAACACTGAACGTAAGGTTATTATAATAATAATAATAACAACAAATTAAATAATACATAATTTTTTTGTCAGTATGTGTAATCTCTGACAGTAGAGGGGCCTGGGTCGCTGCGTGTTCAGCTCCCATACCCATTCCCAACCACTGCGGAGTGAGTGTCAGTACTATGTGTCAATGCTATGTGCGGTCCACATCATAAATGTACATCTATCATAATGTCATGGATGAAGCTGGGGTAATGTGCAAATAGCTTTTTCATTGATCTGCTTTGTGTACAGAAGACAGGTTTACTCACCTGTACACCACACACTTTTCCATAAATCATGAGCCAGAGGAACCTTGGTTTCTGACATTTCTTTGAATGAGAGAGACTTTATAGTTCATAGTGGTATCCTTGAAATGAGAAGGAAGGCAGCAACTCCAAATCATACCTCTGTCATCTCTAGCCTAGCAAGTGAAGCAGTCTGGGCAGCCTTAAATGTACTCGTGATTTAAAGTAACTGCCCAATGTTTTCAGATTTCTACGATATATTATCTATAATTACTTACAATATGAGTGAAATAGTTTCCCTTTCAAAAAATTATAATTAACTATGTTAAAAAGCAGCTTTTCTTTGTTGGAATGGTGTGAGCGTATGCCAACAACAGAATGGTGCAGGCGTATACCGGTAATAAAAAATATTCATGCAAATAGACCTCTGATTGGCCAGCTCATCATCCTCTAGACCAGTGGTTCCCAAACTGTGGCACGGGGTCCCSCCCACCCAAAAAACATATTTTTGTGGGAACTCAGTCCGGCTTTTCAACTTACGAAATTGGAGGGTACATCATCAGTTTTCCTCTGGTCATGTCAGTCATTGCATACCTTAGAGAGCTATTTATAACTTGTCAGAAATGTCCAGATCAACTAGCCCATGTCAGCTAACGTTTTTTAGTTCGTTTTTTAAGCCCATAGATTTTGTTGTAATGTTTGAGTCACTTTTATCACATTAATACACATTAGGGATGGCTAAATGTATAGAATTGTAAGAAAATTTGCTTTAAAACTGCAACATTTTCTCTGCACCCCATGACAAAATGTGTAGAATTGCAGGAAATAAGCTTTGAAAGCTTAAGAATTTTCTCTCAGCCAACAAGAGGGGTGTGAACAGTTTTTGTCATCAACAGTGCTTGTGCCCATAGAAATAAATGTGGTGCGGGATGTTCCCCAATGCTGGAAGGTGGGCCTGAGGGAATATGTTTGGGAACCKCTGCACTAGACCGCTGATTGMCCAGTTCATCCTCCTCAGAGAGATTACATGTTCTATGGGAAAATGGCAAGCATTTTTAAATGGTCTGTTWGAGATACAAGTTTGAGGTAGGCTTTTAAAAATGTTTTTTCTCCAATTTATGCTTTGGCCACAAATGTGAGTATAGGATGAYTCAACAACATCATTTTGATTTAAGTTAACAGAATATGAACTTTTAAAAGTAAGAATTTCACCGGGCAGTCACTTTAAATGCCTTCCTTCTCCTCCTCCCTCTGATTTGTGTTTTGACAATGGCAGCTGGTGGGGTTTGATCACATCAGAGTGGTGTGTGTGTGTGTGTGTGTGTGTGTGTGTGTGTGTGTGT
>NC_036843.1:17666071-17713627 GCF_002910315.2 Salvelinus sp. IW2-2015
CTTGAAATCCATTGTAATGGGTGTACAATCAAATTGATTGGCCACACCATGCCTTCTTTAAGATCTTGATGGCAAATAAATCTGCCTGTTAAAATAAAGAAAGACAGTGCTGCCATTACATCTAGTATACAGTGCAATGAAACGGATACAATACAATCAAACTGATTAAGCCACTTCCCTTGGATCTTGGTGACAAACACAAACATACATGCACCCACACACACACACACACACACACACAGTATAATGAACACCAGGTGAAGGAAATTCAAGTACATTTATTTTTAATACAACCCACTAAGTACATCAAAGCTGCGGATAATTGTCCAATCTGTAAGACTAAACCATACACAAGGCCCTGCTCTGCTGAGAGAGACTCCAATGCAATGCTTCAGGTTTATAAATGTAAGCAATTATTTGATATTCCATATAGAGCGAGTGAGAAAGGATGAGAAATCCTCACACCTTGCTGAGTCATAGAAAGAGAGCCCCACGGGATCAACACAAACAACCTCTAAAATACTGAATGCAAAATATGTGACATCTCAACTCATTAAAGCATTTTGCAAGAGAAAATAGGAGGATATGTAAACAAACAGTTGAGTTCTTTGTTCYGCTTTAACTGTCAAATTAGTCGTCTGGTTGAATTACTTAATGGTGCCCGAACCAAATTGTTTATTAATATTTTCTGTCCAAGCAGGTAGCGTATTCATCTCTCACAGGAATTATAAAGCCTTGTTCACACTGCAGGCCTTAATGCTCAAATCAGTTTTGTTGTTCAAATCCGTTTTGGAATACTGACTGTCCAAACAGCAATAATTTGCTAACATGGTTATGTTAGTTGTCATAGTAATGATGGGTGTGTGCACAGTGGTGTAGGCTGATTGGTGGTGGTGCTTGTGCTTCCTATCGCTCAGAAGTTATGTAGCAAGCTAAAGTGACAACAATGCCTTCTATAGATGTTTCCCAGTTGCTGTGAACGAATACTTTTGAAGCCTCAAAAGATAAGATGATCCAACTTTCAAAACTAGTKATTTTTGGCTAACCACAGCAGTCAACTAGCTAGCTAGGTACCTGTTACGCTTTCTAGTACATTCACTAATTTGTTTGTAAACAATTAACAAGCTAGCACATGTTCTTGTCAAACTGTCAGAGTAGCTAGCAAGCAGCAACATATGCCTAATAACAGTCTAAAAAACACTTGAAGGGCAAATCAATCAGATTTGACCGTTCAGACACAAGTCGCATGGCCAGGAATCAGATTTGTATCTGACTTCAAACCACCTACGAAGGTGTTTTGAAATGTGGCTTGAAATATCAGATTCCATGTCCTTTTTAGCCGATCAGACTGCAAACTGCCAATGTGAACAAAGCTTTATGGTTTTGGTCATTCAGTAGGGGTCCCAAATATCTAGCATGGTCCCAGATCTGTTTATGAGGTATACAGGCAACTGTCAAAATAAAGGTAACACCAACATATAGTGTCTTAATAAGGTGTTGGGCACCACGAYCAAGAACAGCTTCAATGCACCTTGGCATAGATTCAAGCGTCTGGAACTCTATTGGAGGGATGTGACACCATTCTTCCACTAGAAATTTCACAATTTGTTGTTTTGTTGATGGTGTTAGAAAACGCTGTCTCAGGCGCCYCTCCAGAATCACCCATAAGTGTTCAATTGGATTGAGACTGGTTACTGACAGTCATGGCATATGGTTTACATCATTTTCATGCTTATCAAACCATAAAGTGATCACRCGTGCCCTGTGGATGGGMGCATTCTCATCTTATGGGYGCATAGCCATTGTGGCCAATATAATGGCCTGCCCAGCAGTTTMKTACATSACCCTAAGCATTATGGGATGTTAATTGCTTACTTAACTCATGAACCAGACCTGTATGGAAGCACCTGCTTTCAATATACTTTGTGTCCCTCAATTACTCAAGTGTTTCCATTATTTTGGCAGWTGCCTGTATACTGGCTGTTATGCAACTATAGGAGTCAGCACAAATACAGCACAAACAGACCTTGTAGCAGGCTACCAAATATCCACACATACAGCAAGAGAAACAAATGGGGTCCAGTGGACAAAATATTACAGAGATCAAAGGGTTGAAAATCCCAATGTTTTTTGTAATGGTCTATGCTATAATATTTGCTCTACAATCTCTTTTAATTTGGTTTTTCATCCATCCATGGAGCTGTGTTGTGTCTGGAAGCGGGGGCAGAGGAGGGTATCCATGGAGAAGAATGAGATGAATATGAGATGGCGTAGATATGGTTCTCAATCCACTCATTAACGAATCTCCTTAATCAAGTCAGTCACACAGATAAAAAGACACCATATGGAACAGCTGGGACTGTGAAGACACACACATGGATTTTGTGTTGTAGATATGTGGTAGTAGAGTAGTGAACTGAGGGCACACACTTAATGTAATGTGAAATCTGTTTTGAAATGTTTTTTTAAATTTATTTTATTTTATTTTACCCCCCAATTTCGTGGTATCCAATTGTTAGTAGTTACTATCTTGTCTTATCGCTACAACTCCCGTACGGGCTCGGGAGAGACGAAGGTCGAAAGCCATGCGTCCTCCGAAACACAACCCAACCAAGCCGCACTGCTTCTTAACACAGCGCGCATACAGAAGCCAGCCACACCAATGTGTCGGAGGAAACACTGTGCACCTGGCGACCTTGTGCACTGCACCCGGCCCGCCACAGGAGTCGCTGGTGCGCGATGAGACAAGGATATCCCTACCGGCCAAACCCTCCCTAACCCYGACGACGCTAGGCCAATTGTGCATCGCCCCACGGACCTCCCGGTCGCGGCCTGGGCGCGAACCCAGAGTCTCTGGTGGCACAGCTAGCGCTGCAGTGCCCTAGACCACCACGCCACCCAGGAGCCCCGTAATGTAATGTTTTTAATTGTATATAAGTGCCTTAATTTTTCTAGAACCCAGGAAGAGTAGCTGATCCATAATAAATACAAATACACACAGCACTGCACAAAAACACACACTCTCTCTACCTCTTTTTTTCTTTACCTCTCACGCTGTCTACCTCTCTCTCTACCTCCTTTATCTCTGTTTCTCTCTTCCTCTATCCTTACCTCTCTCTATCCCCCTCTATTTTTTCTCTCCCTCGCTTTTCCTTTCATAATTATCATCCACACACTCTTTTTTGTTTCAGATAACATATGACAACCAGCTGGCCCATGTCATACTACGGGAAACAACATCTGCTGTGACATAAAATACAGTATGGCTCACAAGAGGCACGAAGCAAACATGCACACATACACACTGCAGTGCTGCTATTCACACGACACACTCCACAACATTGTGTGTGTGTGTGTGTTGTGTCCTCCAAGGTAACATCAGCTCCCTGATTGTTGTGGTTCCATTTTGACCTCATCACTATGGCAACCAGTTTTTTTCCCCCTCCATGGTTTCTCTGGCAACCAATTTTACTGCATTTGGTCACACTTTCCCTCTGGAGTGCAACACATCTGTGTCCTTCTAACTAGATTCAACTGGAGGAGCATTGTCATAATCCTTCAAGTGAGACACACAAATTCATGCTTCATAATCTACAATATTCTTCAGAGATTAATAAATATGTTTGTGAGGATGGTTGGTAGTAAATTCCTTGTAGTAAAGCAAATGTGCTCCTTGATATCCTCATTTGCATAGCTAAATAAGAAACTTGAAGAAAATGATTAAATGCTGTTAGTCTGCTAACCCATTTGACATCCACGTCTTTTAAAGGATACTGTTACTGACATACTATACAGCTGAAATGTTATTGAATAACACCCTAAGCTATGAACACGGAACAAAAATATTAGTGGCTTCACAAACACTTGTGAAATATGTATCAAAAGGCTTGAAGAAGGACTACAGTGAGTGAGTCGTTATCATCATTAGACTGATGTCTTCACCTACATCATCATCGAGAGAGAGAGAGAGAGAGAGAGAGAGAGAGAGAGAGAGAGAGAGAGAGAGAGAGAGAGAGCATCCCAACGCGTCTCACCCTGGCTGATCTCACACCTGTTCCTGACCTCACCTTGTTGTTTTTATATTGTTTTTGTGCCTTTGAAATAACTTTCACAGGCTATGGAGTTTGCAATGGACATGCAGCAGTTTACCGTAGCAAACTTGTTTTTTAATTACGAAGATCCCAAGTCCCCATTCCATTCCATTTCTGACTTTGCATTCAATTTCAGTTCACCTCCAAATCGTGATTGACAGCTCAATGATTATCCAGATTCAACCTCACAAATCATTGCTGTAACTGGTGCTGCATTTCATCTGACCAAGGCAAACACAGTCTGCTGCACTGTCAATATTATTCTGACACATAGAGAAAGCTCTTTGGTCGCTCAGCATGGTGCCTGTATCAAAGTGMTTTTTTTTTCTCCCTCATAGCATATATCTTAGTAGTAACATGGGGATAGATAGATAGACAGTCCAGCTAATATACTACTAGAGAACCCAGATAACACCATGCATCATTCTGCCTAACTGTTTCAGACTTATGCTGGTAGACGAAGCCCAATGGGCAATGCTGGTTGTGATGACAGTTTCATCCAGCGGGCTGGCATGGTTGAGAGCTTTTCTTGACATACCGTTTGGTTTCATTCAACCGCTCTCAACACTGCAGACTTCCTCGTTGGTTTTGGGGAGAATTCAGGTATAACAGCAACCTCTTCTGTGTTAAAGAAACCACAAAGTTTAATGCCCTAAAAAGGCAAAAAAAAGATGAATCACACACCTGTGCAGCGTGGAAGTTAATGTTTGAAACAATGAATAACGTGTCTTCAGATTTCACGAAGTCTCCTCAWCCCTAAAATAAACCATATGTTGGTGATAGCAATATTAATGTGCAACGTAGARATTCTATTTTCTCCAGTGATTGCAAAAACTARTTGTATGTTGATGTAGTGCCCATCTGTTTCAACCTCTGTGTTAAGAAGTCATCTTTTTTCCATCAGTTGCTGTTTCCAGAGAGCACAAAAAACTACACTAACCATGAACCTTTTGCATTTCTGCTGCCACAGAAARAGACCTTGGGCTTGGGTTTGATTTCAGGCTGTATCCATTCCAGCTAAACAATGGATATATTGTTTTTGCAACAACKAAAAATATTTTAATACACACCTAAAATCGATTAATAAAAAATCTGAGAATAGTAATATTTTGCACACACATGAAAGTACCCATAAACAATCATTTCTGGTGAAAAAACATAAATGCGAAACATTTGTGGATATAACATTTTGGAAATTAACTCAATTTCTGCATCTACAGATTTTTTTTTTGGCGACTTTGTGATTGTAATTTGGTTTAAACTTCTGCATAAAGCCTGGTTAGATGGAATATCAAAAAATCTTTGTTGTTAGACTTGTGGAAATATATTGTGCAACTTGCCCTTTAATGTACTGCTACAGTATGTATATCTGCAGTAAGGCAGCTTTAGAGGACTACAGTAATCTGACAACAGTAAGCAAAGTGATGCATACATCTTGCTCAAGTCCCAACACAACTAATAAGCATTTTAACAGTGGATTCCTTCTGTGGGGATACAGATTGGACTTAATAATCTTCTTAAGGAAATGTAAATCATTTCTAAGCACACTGTCTACTCACACACTGTCTCCTATTATCAATATAATGCTCTGTGCGACTATGCAGCAACTGCAATTAATTACTGTTTTAACCGTCATCATAAAGACTCGTGAAGGACGTTGAGAAAATTCTTCAAATTCTGTATCATAAAGGCTTTATACCATCTGCTGCAGGCACTTCATTGTCCAGACCAGGACCGATTCTGCCTTTAAAAGTTTGCTTCAACAACAACAACAAGATTTACGGAAGAACAGTGACAAAGAATAAGTGTGCCGACATGTTTGAGAGTAAACAAAAAGAAGTTGAAAGCTTCAAGAAAACAAYAAGTAGTCGAGAGCTTCCTTGGCGTCCACATCACCAACAAACTAACATGGTCCAAGCACACCAAKACAGTCGTGAAGAGGGCACGACAAAACCTATTCCCGCTCAGGAGACTGAAAAGATTTGGCATGGGTCCTCAGATCCTCAAAAGGTTCTACAGCAGCACCATCGAGAGCATCCTGACGTGTTGCATCACTGCCTGGTATAGAAACTGCTCGGCCTCCGACCGCAAGGCACTACAGAGGGTAGTGCGTACGGCCCGGTACATCACCAGGGCTAAGCTTCCTGCCACCCAGGACCTCTATACCAGGTGGTGTCAGAGGAAGGCCCTAAAAATTGTCAAAGACTCCAGCCCCCCTAGTCATAGACTGTTCTCTCTGCTATCGCACAGCAAGRGGTACCGGAGCTCCAAGTGTAGGTCTAAGAGSCTTCTAAACAGCTTCTACCACCAAGCCATGRGACTCCTGAACATCTAATRAAATGGCTACTCAGACTATTTGCATTGCCCCCCCTCCCCCTTCTACCTGCWATTACTCTCTGTTATTATCTATGCATAGTCATTCTAATAACTCTACCTACATGTACATATTACCTCAATTACCTCGACTAACTGGTGCCCTTTGACTCTGTACCGGAYTCCCCTGTGTATAGCCACGCWATTGTTATTATACTGCTGCTCTTTAATTATTTGTTACTTTTATTTGTTACTTTTTTTAGGTATTGTCTATACTGCATTGTTGGTTAAGGCCTTMTAAGTAAGCATTTCACTGTAAGGCCTACACCTGTTGTATTCGGCGCATGTGACAAATGCAAATCAAATCAAATTGTTTCACCTTAGGGATGGTGCCAGGTTTCCTCCATAAGTGACGCTTGGCATTCAGGCCAAAGAGTTCAATCTTGGTTTCATCAGACCAGAGAATTTTGTTTCTCATGGTCTGAGAGTCTTTACCTGCCTTTTGGCAAACTCCAAGTGGGATGCCATGTGCCTTTTCCTGAGGAGTGGCTTCTGTCTGGCCACTCTACCATAAAYGCCTGATTTGTGGAGTGCTGCAGAGATGGTTGTCCTTCTGGAAGAGTGGTGGTGGTTCCAAACTTCTTCCATTTAAGAATGATGGAGGCCACTGTGTTCAATCCTGTCGCAGAGCTCTAATGACACAACCTTAAAAAACGGTACATTTAGATTTTTACAAAATAAAAATAAACCAATAAATAGATTTACTAAACAAAATGTTATTTTTCAAATTATCTTTCTCAAAAAACATTGTATATTGTCCATACCATAATCTGTACTCAAAACATTTGTTCCTAATTTCTGTTGTTATGTTGTATTTTATTTTTCATTACATTTTTGCGACCCCACTGCACTTGAATATAACTGTTCACATGACACATGTAGTGCACAGTGCATGGCCCATCAAACAACAAACCTAACTAGTCCCATATTCATAATTTAACTGGTCCAAATATCCCTCTCCCTCCCTCGCTTTCTGACACATTCACGTCTGGATGAGTATTTAAAGTGTTTGCCTTCAAGCCTAAGTTGTTCTGCTTCTCCATCCACCTCATGGTGTGTGTGTGTGTGTGTGTTGTGTGTTGTGTGTGTGTGTGTGTGTGTGTGTGTGTGTGTGTGTGTGGTTGTGTGTGTGTGGTGTGTGTGTGTGTGTTGTGTTGTGTGTGTGTGTTCAGGTGAAGCCCCGGCTCGCCCTCCTCAAGATAACTGACACCCTAGTGACAGCTGGGCTGCTGTCGCCTTGACATGCCAGAGAGCAAGAGTGAAGGTGGGAGAGAGATAGGAAAGGAGTGAGGAAAGGATAGAGAGAGGYAGGAGGCAAGATGGGAGGAAAAATAATAAGTGTGATCCGCAGCTTCCTGGCTCGTAGTCAGTCAAGTCAGAGGATCAATCTGTCCCTTGCTCCACCAGAGTCACACAAGTTTGCATGAATAATGTAATGCAGCCTCATCCATCCATCCCCACACTTAGCTCTGTCTTGAATCTACATTCAGACCAGCCTCATCCCTCCTGCCTCATCCCTTAACTCTGCCTTGAATCTACATAGAGACCAGCCTCATGCCTCCAGCCTCATCCCTTAACTCASCCTTGAATCTGTCATTTAACAATGTGTGCTAATGAATCAAAGCACTAGGGTAGTGAGAYCAGAGGGATGTTCCACGTGGCTGAGGAAGAAAGAAAGATCCATAAGGCATTGCAATATGTTCCCTGTTCTCCCTGTCTCTCTCTCCACTCATGTTCCTCACATGTCAGAGAGCTCATTACATGGATGGGGAGTCTCCTGTTCTCTCTCCACACTCTGCAGCCACCCAAACTGCTCCTTCACTGAATCACAGCCAGACTTGTAAATCATTAACAGCTAATGTAGCAATATAACCTTTGAATATAACTATTTAATCATTACAAAGACTAATGGAAGCACTTCCAACATGGCTGCCAGGTTAAAGCTCACTTGGTAGCTACCACTATACCCTGGGAATAGTACTACTCCCTTACTTATCTTCTTCCTGCCTACTGGCACATACAGTAAGGCAGAGACTAGAAGACTAGCTAGCCTTGTTTTCTCCTAGTTATAGAGTGTTGCACTGATGCAAAAGGGCTACACATGGCAAGCCATTGGAGTAAATGAGATGACAACATTTGACCCATCTTCAGGTTGATCAAGTCAGATGTGTCCCAGATGCACCGAAATAAAAACTGAAGCAGGAACATAGTAGTTGTAATTTTGTTCTCCATTAAGAAACCAAAAATCTCTGCTCAACAGAAAAAGGGAATTAACAACTGAGTCACTGACAACCAAAACGAAACCAGGTGGGGTTTTAAAATGGGTTCTGAAAGGCATCCATGGGGGTGCATTCTGAGTGCTGGCCAAGCAAACTCAAGTAGGGTCTTAATGCACACCCTCCATGGACGCCCACTAGATTTGCCTGATAACAGACAAACTAAAAGAAAACCCACACCAACTTAGGTTAGGGAGTGAAAATAAACCAAACAGGGAGAAACAAAATAAAAGGCTTTGTATTCACAAACTTAAAGAAGATGCACACGCTAAACCGAGGTCTAGRTCTTCCAACATCTCTCATGTCCACCGGAGCATCGGCTCTGCAGCTCTTAAATTTCACATGTACCAGCACAGGTGAAATTAATGACTGACTAATGAGGCGACAGGTGCAGCACTGTCACGACTTCCGCCGAAGTCGGTCCCTATTCGGGCGGCGTTCGGCGGTCGACGTCACCGGCCTTCTCGCCATCGCCGATCTACTTTTCATTTTCCATTTGTTTTGTCTTTGTCTTACACACCTGGTTTCAATCCCCCAATTACTTGTTCATTATTTAACCCTCTGTACCCCCATGTTTGTTTGTGAGTGATTGTTTATTGTATTGCGGTCCGTTATGTGTGGCCTTGGATTTATTTGACGTGTATTGTATTATTGTTGAGTAAAATTGTGTACATTACTCATATCTGTTTTTTTTACATTTTAAATTAAATTTTAAATTGTAAAAAATTTAATTAAATTAAATTTGTAAATGAGAACGTGTTCTCAACTTGCCTACCTGGTTAAATAAAGGTGAAATAAAAAATACAAATAAACCTGCTGTCCTGCGCCTGACTCATCTACACCAGCTACACACAGACGCATTACAAGCACATCATGACAAACGACGATGACTCCAATCAGTGCACGTCCACACCCAAATAGAACCAAGCTCGAAATCGAAGTAGAAAACAAAAAAACAAAGACTGTAACACTTTTAATACTAGACATCAGCTCACTCCGTACTAAAGTCATGCAAGGAGACAGTGTTATGCCCAATGATTTATATACACTAAATGACTGATATGGGTGCTGTGTTAAAGCCACCATGCCACCATCTTGGCACTCCCCCATCATTGTAAAAGAATATGTTTGGAAGCTATAGAAATGTATTTATTTGCCACATATTATATTACAGACACCTTAATGCATACTTAAATTATATTATGTGAGCTAAACATACAAATAAAAAATTTKATAATATACACAAATGTTTTCCTTAAAATATAGTTTTTGGAGATTACCAATGTTACTTTCCCCACTACAACAAAAAAATACTTAAATACATGTAATTTTGTTCTTGAAACATTTAATTGAAATACTGTAGAATCCCATTCATTCCTATGGAGGACTTCTCCATCTCAATATGGCCGATCTGTGGCTTCAAAGCCTCTCAATGGCATATACATAGCATCAGCAATCCAGGGTTTATAGACATCATTGGTGACACCTCGGAATGCAGCACTGTTGCTCCGATAAACTAAACTACTTTTAAATGGGTTTCATGGGATGTGAAAGTGTGTGTGTGTGTGTGTGTGTGTGTGTGTGCGTGCGTGCGTGCGTGCGTGCGTGCGTGCGTGCGTGCGTGTGCGTGCGCGCGTGTGTGTACACTTTACATATTAGAGTGTTTTGGTCTTATAAGAAGACCTCAGATTTCTGAGAGAAACCCTCTCTCCATTTCTATTGTATATGATGGTGCAAAATGATCAATTTCACCTCCAGGAGTAATAGTTTTAAAAATGACACAATGTCAGTAACACACAAAAACAAGCATGATGACATACATAAACAATATTATTAATAATACCCAACAGTTCACACAAAAATAGCATTTATTCCTTAAAGCTAAACCTGCTCAATGACAAGTATGGTTACTTGCTACTCAAATGAAATTGGAGAACAATTGACAGTTTTATTTCATTGTCTTGCCCCTTTGGTAGTTTTAGCTCTAACAGCCCCTGTATGCCTAGTTCGTTGATATTTCCCATAAGATTAACATGGTTTCCAAACTAAATTCCATGGGGGATTAGCTGTCCCAGAGAAAGTAGGAAGGAAAGCTGGACTTTTCTAAACACCATAGCAGCAACCATTTTAAGTCAGTTTGTAAAGTCTACTGCTCTGACTTCCAAATCCTATACATGACCAATACAATTACACACAACGTTATACACTGCAAACCCTTTTAAAGGTACATGACCATGCCCTAAACAGGCATGCTATTTCACACTAKCCCAAACCAGTTACTTCCAACAATAGCATGTTTGTTGCATTATTAAAGATAGTAGAACATGATTGTGATTGTTCAGCAGTGTTCAAACAATAAAGAACTAACATACAATACTGTTCTGTACTGTACAATTCTTTCCCATTCTTTCTCATATGCGATAACATTTACTAATAKACTTGAAGCTTGTAACCCTGAGGTAAAGTATACCTCGTCGGTCGGTCAGTGTGCTTTCCCACCAGCTCCAGGGACAGAGGCCCCAGGGGTCATGAGCTGGATTAAGATTAAGACGCCCACAGCGGAAGGACATTAATTCGGGGCCTGTTTGGATGGTGCTCTCCATTGGTATGAAGCATGGGAAACTCTGGCAACTCTCCCTCTCTGCCCCCTCTATCACTCTCTCTCTATCATTTCTCTCTCCCACTTTCTCTGGCCCCTCTCTCTCTCCCTCCCTCTCTCATTCCTTCTCTCTCTCTCTCTCTCTCTCTATTTTTCCTTCTGCTCTCACCCTGTGTAGAGGAGATAGGTCTACACCATGAGGGGGGAATAGTTTCAGTGTGACGCCTGTGAGTCAAATGGAACTCGCCCTAGGAAGCAGGGGATTACGGTACCCTCAGAAACCAATCATGTGGAGCCCAGAACTACTCCTAGACAAATCACGTGGGGCCCTGGGCTATCCCCTCTTCTTCCTGTTGGTTACAAGGGTGTATGGTGTAAAATCCGAATTAAAAGTTGAACGGTTGAGAGATGGCCCGTGTGAGCAAGATGAAACATCATTGCGRGGGCAAACACTTGAGTCGAGAGAGAAGAAATGTGGTTGTGCGAGCAGAGGACAGGTCCCACAAGCGCAGGCCAGCATGGTGTGCGCAAATTAAACTTGAGAGCTTGCGAGTGTGACTATGACCGAGCAGAACTGCATTGCTGCACACAGTAAATTAATTTGAGAGCAGAGATTTTTGTTTGCCTGAAGAAATTACTGAACTCTCACAAATAAGCAGCGTCCACACACGGACGTCTCCTCTCCCTCTCATACCAATTTTCCAGTTTGCTCTCCAAAATCCATTTTGCTCTCACAACTGCTTACTATAATTTCATAACAGAGGGGAAAATCTAGCCAATTAACATATCCTGAAGCAGTCTACTGAAACGCAATTGGTCAGGTRTTTGAACCAATCACGGCTTGACTGCTCTTTAACCAGATTTTGGACTATAGTGTAACGGCAGCCTTCCCTCTCTTCACTAGAAGAGGGGGTGAAACAGGGATCAGACCAACACGCAGCGTAGCCAGTGCTCAACATGTTTAATACGACAAAATAAACAGTGAACACGATACAAAACAAAATAACAAAAAGTGGCAAACCGATACAGTCCTAGCTGGTGCAGACAAAACACAAAGACAGGAAACAACCACCCACAATCCCCAACACAAAACAAGCCACCTATATATGATTCTCAATCAGGGACAACGATTGACAGCTGCCTCTGATTGAGAACCATATTAGGCTGGACACAGAAACAGACGAACTAGACACACAACATAGAATTCCCACCCAGCTCACGTCCTGACCAACACTAAACAAGCAAAACACATAAGAACACTGGTCAGGACGTTACATATAGAGACGAAAGGGGACTGTTACGTCCGTCGTTAGAAGGAGACCAACGTGCAGCGTGGTAGGTGTACATTTTACTTTATTTAAAATTACACACAAAAAAAAACACGAAACGAACGAGAAGCTCTGTAGCGCTAAACAGCAACTATACAAAGACAAGATCCCACAAACTAGGGTGGAAAACAGGCTGCCTAAGTATGATTCACAATCAGAGGCAACGATAGARAGCTGCCTCTGATTGGGAACCATACCCGGCCAACAAAGAAATAGAAAACTAGAATGCTGTCACGCCCTGACCTTAGTTATCTTTGTTTTCTTTATTATTTTGGTTAGGTCAGGGTGTGACATGGGGGATGTATGTGTTTTGWCTTGTCTAGGGGTTTTGTATGTTTATGGGGTGTTTACTAGTCTAGGTGTTTGTATGTCTATGGTTGCCTAGATTGGTTCTCAATTAGAGGCAGCTGTTTATCGTTGTCTCTGATTGGGAACCATATTTAGGCAGCCATATTCTGTTGGGTATTTCGTGGGTTATTGTCTATGTGTAAGTTGCTTGTGTCTGCACTTAATATATATAGCTTTAAGTTCGTTTTGTTGTTTTGTTTAGTTTGTTTAAGTGTTCTTCGTTTCGTGTTAAATAAATAGAAGAATGTATTCTTATCACGCTGCGCCTTGGTCCTTCTCTCTTCATCCAAACGACGAACGTGACAAATGCCATCCCAAATCACACCCTGACCTAACCAAATAGAGAAATAAAAAGGCTCTCTAAGGTCAGGGCGTGACAGGGACGGTGAAAGATGAATGATGGCTGACAATAGAGGTAAGTTTGATATTTTTTCAGTAGAGAAACTAGCTTATCAAATAGATAGCTAATCAACTATGATTTCAATATTGCCAAGGTGGTTTCTTTTCGTCTCTGGTTTAACTAAGAGCATTGTAGATTAGTCGAGGAGGGGTTTAGTAGAGGAGAAGGATTTGGATGACCAGCATGACTGGATGGAAGAAGAGGGGGAAGAGGCAGGGTGAGAACAGACAGGGAAGAACCTCAGGTCAGTGATTGAGGAGGGGGAGCCAAGAGAGGTCAGGGTCTGAACCAACTACTTTGAGGTAGTCTGATTTGAAATAAAGATTTGATAACTTTTCCTCTGTCAGTTTTTGTACATTTACAATAAATGAGAATGACCTCAAACCATTTCTCTCTCTCCATCCCTCTTTCCATGCATGTCTACTATCACTTATATGTTTTGGTGAAGTTGTTCTCTGCTCAGCTGTCAGAGACAGGAGATACAGGAGTCCATTATGTTCCAAGTAGTTTACCTTGTCTTTCCTCTATGCACAGCARTCTGGGGATATGAGTAGTGTGGGTTAGGGATGAAGTGAAACCTATAGGAGGATAGTTTTCCACAAGTTGGGTTGGGCATGAAATGACAGTAGGCTGTTCAATAAGGAGCCATACTGACTGACAAGTCGCGTGGATTGGTACAGAGCAGAGATTAATTGCGACAGAGCTCATGTCATTGTTTTAGGTGGAATCTTATGTTGAACGATSCATTTATTATCTGTTTGCATTATATCTTTCTTCTACTTGTGCTCTTTCCACAAATGGCTCTGGCTTGCTGATAACATTTGATCTGATGAGACCCCCTATACGACTGTATTCAATAAAACTTCAACTGCCAAATTCAAATAATTTGGAATTCTGTAATTGATAGACAATGGTAGTTCCCAATCAGACAATTACTATAAAAAAATATGTTTGCCTCAGTGCAATGTTTGGTGAATGCATGGTGTTGTTTTGTCCTTGAATGCTGTGTGTACTGATTCCCTCCTCACCTCCTCCATCCCTGCAACGGATTGTTCGGTCTGCTGAGAGGGTCATTGGCTGCCACCTGCCACCCCCTCTTCCAAAGACTCCCCTCTGGCAAATGGTTCAGAACCTCCCGCCACCTGAACAGATTCTTCTCCCGCGCCGTGGCCCTCACCAACCGATGATCCTCTCAGCCATTGACTTTGTACATCTCTTACATGCATCAATTATAATGTACCTGATAGTGTTCATAGTACGTGGAACTATGGAAATTCTGCCTCTATATTTTTTTTGTCTGTATATTATGTTTATTGTGGCAGCACCAATTCACAGAGTCTTAAATTTCAATCGAGCTGTCTAAAGTGATACGGCTTGAATCCAGCTCCTAATCTCCAAGCACCGATTGCGTAATGCTGCAATCCCACTAGAATGGCTGAGACATGAATATAACAAGACAACTCCTTTGAAAAAGTCCCAACTGAGAAGAGAGAAAATACTGAAAATCACATCAATTGGCTGTGTAGTGAAGCTAACTTTCTTCAAATTGCCATGAAGCAGTTTCCTCTGAAGTTGTCTAGGACAGAGACTAGTGGGAGAGCATCTGATTTTGATCGCATCACAAGATGGATTATTTTCTTCAGCCACCACCACAGTGGAATGGGGAAATCTTTCAAACAAAGCCCTCCCAGTGCTGCCATGCCAGGAACACATCTGACACATGCATCGTTGTAATTCATTATCAGTGACAAAAARCAGCAACACAGAAAGAGAGGGCAAGAACAAGAACAAGCTACAGACAGACATCTTGTCTTCAGATCATTAAAAGTTGATAAGAAAGGGTTTTATTGTGCCAACTTTAGAGGCAGTGCAATTATGAGGAGCGTCCTGACAGATAAGGTTGGCAGGCTGTGACTGCAGTACATACAGGTGGGCGCGGTGACAGCCATATCACGTGTAGCATCAAGACTTCTCTCTCTCTCTCTCTCTCTCTCTCTCTCTCTCTCTCTGTCTATCTGAATGCCAGCTCAATTTCCCCCTTCACTTCTCCCCTGTAATAACCTTGGCTTTAATACATTAAAAAAATGTCACCGTGACTGACTTCATAATGCAAAAACGCACATAATAATATAACTGTCATCATCGCAACTGTCCTTCCTCTCTCTCTTTCTCTGCGCCCTTCCTCTCGTTCTATCTCTCTGCCATCCTCTCTTTCTCTGCGCCCTTCCTCTCGTTCTATCTCTCTGCCATCCTCTCTTTCTCTCTCCTTTCCCTCTTTCTTTCTCCTTGTCTCTCTCCCTCTCTTTCTCTGTCTCCCTCCCCTCAGTTCCTAGCTCGTCCTTGTCGCCCTCAACAACCGAGTCGATACCTCCTGCTACCTGCTGCCGTGACAAACTTCCTGCATTCCTCCCGTAGCGCCGGGCCTGTCATGCAGAACGTCTCCCAGTCGGGGCACACAAATGATTTCCCAACGTGTTCAGAAGAGTTATTCATAAACAACACAGCACAAACGGCAGGCCCCTGCTTTTCAGAGGGAGGAGGTTGTAAAAGGGTTCACAAAGTAAGGAAATCAACAGGAAATAGATTGGAGTGGAGCTGTGGAGTGACGTTCTTGTGTGTGTCATTCTTATGCGTGTGTGTGTGAATATGTTGACCTGGCTGTGTTTCATTGACTTGTTGTGTGTACTGTAAGCAGGGCCTCCCATAATAACTGTGTGTTCCACAGCTTTGTTTATCTTGATGAAAATGTCTGACAGCTGAGACAGAAGCTTAGATAGACGTAGAGTGGAAGGTCATGAGGTGTGTGTGTGCACGTGTGTGACAAACGCAGGGTAGCAGGCAGGTCATCAGGTAATGATGCTGTCTCTGTCAACAAGAACATCCACAATACAGTGATCCAATGACACCATTAAATGCATTTACATGTTCTGTAGACACTGTTTGATGAATGGACAGCAGAATACTATTTCAAATATTTCAATCACTTTCAAATACATTTCAAGGTACGTATTCAGATATTTTTTTATTTGAAAAAAGACAAGCAGTTGAATATTTAAATGTATTTGGGAAATACACTGTGGCAGCAACAGCCTGCGGTTACCTGGTTTAGAGAGCTGGCTTGGACGCAAACAGCCTGGTTACTGGTTAGAGGGTGCTGGCTCTGGAGCAACAGCCCTGGTTACCTAGTTAGAGGGGCTGGCTCTGGAAGCAACCAGCCCTGGTTACCTGGTTAGAGGAGCTGGCTGTGGCAGCAACAGCCCTGGTTACCTGGTTAGAGGAGCTGGCTGTGGCAGCAACAACCCTGGTTACCTGGTTAGAGGAGCTGGCTGTGGCAACAAGCCCCGGTTACCTGGTTAGAGGAGCTGGCTGTGGCAGCAACAACCCTGTTACCTGGTTAGAGGGCAGTGGCAGAACAGCCCTGGTTTACTGTAGAGGAGCTGGCAGTGGCAGCAACAGCCCTGGTTCACCTGGTTAGACGAGCTGGCTGTGGAGCAACAGCCCTGGTTACCTGTTAGAGGGGCTGGCTGTGGGAGCAACACCTGGTTACCTGGTAGAGGAGCTGGCTGTGGCAGCAACAGCCTGGTTACCTGGTTAGAGGGCTGGCTGTGGAGCAACAGCCCTGGTTACCTGGTTAGAGGAGCTGGCTGTGGCAGCAACAGCCCTGGTTACCTGGTTAGAGGGGCTGGCTGTGGGAGGAACAGTCCTGGTTAACTGGTTAGAGAGGGGCTGGCTGTGGGAGCAACAGCCCTGGTTACCTGGTTAGAGGAGCTGGCTGTGGCAGCAACAGCCCTGGTTACTGGTTAGAGGAGCTGGCTGTGGCAGCAACAGCCCCTGGTTACCCTGGTTCCCAGACTACAGACTGTGGTTTGTCCAGGTGTCTGAACAGATAGAGTTGTGTTGTACAGACTAGTGTTGGTATCTGGGAAAGTATTTGCATGTATTTGAAAATACTCATATACACTGATTCAAATACACTCATTTAACCCATGTATTTTAAAATAGTARTTGAAATACTTTGAAATAGTAGGCTATTTATAGGAAATTAATTGAAAATACTTTCAAATACTGTACTTCCAATAGAAGTAGTTGATTCGGGCAACATTATATGAAAATACTCAAATATACAGAACATTTAAGTATTTAAATAACATTCAAATACATATGTATTTGAACCCAGGTCTGATGGACTGTTGTTMAATCGGAATCCATGTCTGGCTCCATATAAGTTAATATCTGTGCTGCTGTGTGTTTAAAATGTATTATTCTATTGAAATGCTGAAAGAAGGTTCCTTCTATGTTTTTTTGKTAGGTAATGTGCTCAATGTTCACAGMGAACTCTTTGTCTTGTCATAGCATGGTATWAAATGACATTTCCTTTCCTGTAGTAGCCCTACTGAAATGAAATCAGCAGAAGGAGAAGAAAGAAAAGGAGTGTAGAATAAATAGTGTCTGCTTTCAGAACACACTTGAACATTCTTCACTGTGTTCGTTCACGTCAGCAAATTCCCATCTTCAGAAGAGCAACCTGAACATTCATCACTCACAGTGTGCGGTATAGTTGAAATACAGCTATTGCTATTGCAGTCCATTTACAGCAGAACAAACCTGGGTTTATTAACATTTTAAACTATAAAGCTGGAATGGCTACRGCGTTCCTCCATTTATCATTCTGTTTCCTTGGGGGTTGTCAGCCACGAGTAAGTCTCAGCACGCAGAGCAGCATGGAAACAAATCCCCTTCYGAATCATTTCTCAACATAACTGCTGTAGCTCCTCACTGATCTCCCAGGAAAACCTGGCAGCCATAAAAAAAATACTATAAAAAATGGAATAAATAAAAAWCGTCTTGTCTTGTGAATTAATCATATTAATAAAACCCAGCAAGTGGCTCACCAGAGATAGATCAGCTGATTGCCAGTTTACAAGTGATASAATGCGTTGCTCTCCTGGTTCTCTCTCTCTCCCTCCTTCTTTTTCGCTACTTATCTCTACCCCCTCTCTCTACTTCTCCCTTCCATTGTTTTACGATTCCTTCTGTCATGTTAAAGACTTATCTACATTTCAACATCATATTTACAGTGGCGCTATAGACAGGTGGACTTTTAGACTTATCTGTTTGACCTGTGTCCACCTGCCTGCCTGCCGCAGTGCCAGAGCTACAGCAAGGAGAAACGAAATATGTCTAGAAGTACTGTATGTTATTGTTAATTAGGCTTTTGTTTTCTCTGTACAATTCTATCTACAGTATAAAAGYTGTTAATGTAAGTTAGTGCTGTTATGATACATAATCATGAGACTCACAATACTGCGAGATTAAATGAGTTTATCCACCTTATGTAGCCCCGCCAGAGCCATTTCGAACGTGTTTGTCTTCAACTTGCTGTGCATTGACACACAAGCAAACACAGGAAGGATATGGCGTTAAATATGAATTAACATTTTTAAAGCTATTAAATAATGGTCACAGAATTGGAAAGATATTTCTCTGTTGAGGTAAATTACTTGAACTATTTAAACTTTTATTTTCATGTCTTATAAGCCAACGTAAGTGCTGTTAGCATTCCCATAGACTTAACATGGATGCTTAGCTAGCTAGTGTAGTTAGACTGTCTCTAATGGTCGTTATCCACACAGGCTATTTCCCTTTTCAATCAAAGACCAATACTTGAAAGGGCACTGTTGTTATTGTTGTTAGACACAGAATACCATTGACAAAGGACAGAAACAATGAATTTACAATACATTTTAGTCATTTAGCAGACACACTTATTCAGAGTGACTTACAATTAGTGCATTCATATTAAGATAGCTAGGTGAGACAACCTACTATCACAGTCATCGCAAGAGCATCAGCAAAGTCAGTTCACGTAGGAAGAGACAATGATTACATTTTTTTTTTTATAAGTGTGGGATTTATTTCAGATAATCTTTGAAGAGGTAGAGTTTCAGACATTTTCGGAAGATGGGCAGGGAGTCCTCTGTACTGACGTCAGGTGGAAGCTAATTCCACCATTGGGGTGCCAGGACAGAGAACAGCTTTGACTGGGCTGAGCGGGAGGTGGGAGCTGACCCCCCACATAGGGGTGGGAGGGCCAAGAGACCAGAGGTGGCAGAACGGAGMGTTCGGGTTGGGGTGTAGGGTTTGAGCATAGCCTGAAMGTAGTGAGGAACATCAATGCCAAGATGTTTTTATGTAGGATATTTGCAATCTGTTGTGGCACATAGCTAAGTAGCTAACCGCCCAATTTTAAATCTATGGGAATGCTAACTGCCGTAAAACATTGGCATGGAAACAATGTTTTAATATTTTCCTCACCAGAAAATGACCATAACTTTCAAATTCTGGGCACGTTATTTAATAGTTTTGCCAAATGTAATTTATATAACAACACCACCAGATGTGTGTCAATGTARCTGAAGTTGGAAACTGCAACAAATTGTCTGCGCCCTTGTTGCCAGGCTGGATAAGGTGGATAGACAAGTAGGCTACTGTGATTAACTGGACTTCTCATTTCACTGTATATTTCTATCTACACTATGGAAGGTCCTATTGTACTGAAGTATTTCAATACTGGGTGTCTCTGTGTTAGAGGAATTTCAGGCCAACACCCAATTCGAGCTGGGAGAGATCATTCATCTGGGGGCTTGGGGTTACACCTACTGCACTGTACTTTACTGAATATAAAAAACAAATTGTCAGCTTTAATCCTTTAAATCATGGATGGGCGACTGGGGGCCCATGGGCCACCCCCTTTTTGTAGTCACTTTCAATCAGATATGATATTAAAAACTGCAAAAATGTCTCTCCACCCTATGGTAAAATGTGTAGAATGGCATGAAATTAGTTAGGAKATTTWAAAKKTCTTCTCTCRGCCCCATGGKAAAATGTGTACAATTGCATCAAACTTGCTTTAAAACTGTAACATTTTCTTTACGCCCCYTGGCAAAATGTGTAGAATTGCAGGAAATMAACTCTAAAACCTTTTCCCTCCGCTGTCAATTGGGTGGCTGCTAAATGTTTTGCTCACAAGTTGAAGGGTGGCCCCACAACAAAATGTCACTTAGGCCCCCCAAAAGGCTYACTGCATGTGTATGGATATTGGTACGCAGACCCGCGAGCCACTGCTGCCCCTCATGATGAGGTCAGATTTTTTGTCCTAAAAATCCTAAAAATAGTCCCCCTGAGTCATTTACACTCACCAGCCAGTTTATTAGGTACATTACCCTGTTCACGAAAATGGATTGCTCCTACCGACAGTGAGTCATGTGGCTGTTGCTTGTTATATAAAGCAGGCAGACGGGCATTATGGCATTCAGTTGCTGTTCAATTTAATGTTAAAATGGGCAAAACAAGTGACCTAAGCGACTTTGAGCATGGTATGATCGTCGGTGCRAGGCACACCGGATCCTGTACCTCAGAAACGGCCGCCCTTCMGGGCTTTCACSCACGACAGTGTCTAGAGTTTACAGAGAATGGTGTGACAAACAAAAATCATCCAGTCATCAGCAGTCCAGTGGGATAAAACAACTCGTTGATGAGAGAGGTCACAGGAGAATGGCAAGAATCGTGCAAACTAACAGGAAGCCCAAAAACAAACAAATTACGGCATAGTACAACAGTGGTGTGCAGAACYGAATCTCAGAACGCACAACTTGWCGATCCTTGTCACGGATGGGCTATTGCAGCAGACGACCACACAGGGTTCCATTGCTATAAACCAAAAACAAGAAGCAGCTCCAAAGGGCACGCAATCACCAACACTGGACAATTGAGGAGTGGAAAAACATGACAGAGAGTTCAGTTTACTTGAGTGACCTGTGCAGGCCCAAGACCTCAACCCAATAGAACATCATTGGGTTGAGATTGAATGGGCTGTTCGCAGCATGAATGTACCGCCGTCCAATCTGCAACAACTGCGTGGTGCCATCACATCAGCGTTGACCAACATCCATGTGGAATGTTTCCGATACCTTTGAGAATGCCCAAAACAATTCAGGCTGTTCTGGAGGCAGGCTGTTCTGCATAAATTGGCCAGTGAGTGTATATTTATTTTGTGGCATTTTGTATCTGTGGCAGCTTGGTTATACTAATATCCCAGAAATTGTCAAACTCCCAATGACGTCGTCACACGGGGGAACAGCTGAGGTATCTAACCACCCACCCAACATGGGGGGAAACACTGAGATATCTAACCACCCACACAACACTTCCTTTTACACTGATCCACTGGCTGAATGACGACGCGGATAATATAGAGCTGGCAGGATGTTCCATGCACCGGCAYYACAGAGAAGCTACATCTGGTAAGACGAGGGGCGGGAGTGTGTGTCTATTTGTCAATAACAGCTGGTGCGCGATGTCTAATATAAAAGAGGTCTCGAGGTATTGCTCACCTGAGGTAGAGTACCTTATGATAAGCTGTAGACCACACTATCTACCAAGAGTGGTCCGATCTATTGTATTCGTAGCCGTCTATTTACCACCACAAACCGATGCTGGCACTAAGAACACACTCAACAAGCTGTATAAGGCCATAAGCAAACAAGTAAATGCTCATCCAGAAGCGGCGCTCCTAGTYGCTGGGTACTTTAATGCAGGCAAACTWAAATCAGTTTTTCCTCATTTCMACCAGCATGTCACATATGCAACCAGAGGYAAAAAAACTCTCGACCACCTTTACTACACACAAAGAGACACATACAAAGATCTCCCCCGCCCTCCATTTGGCAAATCTGAACATAATTATATCCTCCTGACCCCTGCTTACAAGCAGAAACTAAAGCAGGAAGTACAAGTGACTGTTTTGCTAGCACAGACTTGAATATGTTCCGGGATTCATGCAATGGCATTGAGGAGTATACCAAATCAGTCATCGGCTTCATCAATAAGTGCATCGACGAAGTCATCCCCACAGTGACCGTACGTACATATGCCTACCAGAAAAAATTGATTACAGGCAACATCCGCATCAAGCTAAAGMCTAGAGCTGCCGCTTTTAAGGAGCGGTACACTAATCCAGAAGCTTATAAGAAATCCCGCTATGCCTTCAGACGGACGATCAAACAAGCAAAGCATCAATACAGGATTAAGATTSAATCCTACTACACCAGTTCTGACGCTCGTCGGATGTGGCAGGGCTTGAAAACTATTACGGACTAGAAAGGGAAACCCAGACGCAAGTTGCCCAGTGAGGCTTCCAGACGAGCGAAATGCCTTTAACGCTCACTTCGAGGCAAGCAACACTGAAGCATGCATGAGAGCACCAGCTGTTCTGGACGACTGTGTGACAACGCTCTCGGTAGCCGATGTGAGCAAGACCTTTAACCTCTCTTGGGTAGGGGGCAGTATTTTGACGTCCAGATGAAAAGCGTGCCCAAAGTAAACTGCCTGTTACTCAGGTCTCTAGGATATGCATATAATTGGTAGATTTGGATAGAAAACACTCTAAAGTTTCTAAAACTGTGAAAATTATGTCTGTGAGTATAACAGAACTGATATGGCATTCGAAACCCTGAGGACAAACCAACCCAAAAAATAATAATTTCAGCCTACAACTATTTTCAAAGGCTATTACTTTTATTATAAGGCCAATTCCTCCCAGATTGCAGTTCCTAGGGCTTCCACTAGATGTCAACAGTCTTTAGAAAGAGTTTCATGCTGGTTTTTGGAAAAATGAGCCAGAAATTGTAGTTTTTCTAGGTGGCTCCCATTTTGGCTGTAGTGTTTCCAAGCGCGTGGAAGAGAGCACGTTCTTTGGTATTTTTCTCCGGTGAAGACAATAACAATTCTCCGTCTTAAATTGTATGGTTTATTTTCGTATTAGGGTACCTAAGGTTTGATTATAAACGTTGTTTGACTTGTTTGGAAAAGGTTATGGATTAATTTTGTATGCATTTTGATGGAGAAAACTGGGTGGATTATTTGACTGAGCGCGCCAGCTAAACTTGAGTTTTACTGGATATACAGAGGGGACTATTATCGACAAAAGGACCATTTGTGATGTAACTGGGACCTTTTGGAGTGCCAACAGAAGAAGATCATCAAAGGTAAGGCATTTTTTATATCGCTATTTCTGACTTTCGTGTCGCACCTGCCTGGTTGAAATATGTTTTTCATGTATTTGTATGCGGGGCGCTTTCCTCAGATAATCGCATGGTGTGCTTTCGCCGTAAAGCGTTTTTGAAATCTGACACAGCAGCTGGATTAACAAGAAGTTAAGCTTTATTTTGATGTATTACACTTGTGATTTTATGAAAGTTAAATATTTATAATACTGTAGTTTGAATTTCGCGCTCTGCAATTTCACCGGATGTTGGCTACCGTCCCACCTGCCCATAAGAAGTTCAACAGGATCAACATTCCCAAACCCACGGGGCCAGACGGATTACCAGGACATGTATTCAAAGCATGCACGGACCAACTGGCAAGTGTCTTCACTGACATTTTCAACCTCTCCCTGACTGAGTCTGTAATACCTACATGTTTCAAGCCGACCACCATAGTCCCAAGGAAGCGAAGGTAACATGCCTAAATGAWTACCGCCCCTTAGCACTCACGTCGTTAGCCATGAAGTGCTTTGAAAGGCTGGGCATGGTTCACATCAACAGCATCTTCCTGGATACGCTAGACCCACTCCAATTCGCATACCGCCCCAACAGATCCACAAATYACACAATCTCAATCGCACTCCACACTACCCTTTTCCCACCTGGACAAAAGCAATACCTATGTGAGAACACTGTTCATTGACTACAGCTGAGCATTCAAGACCGTAATGCCCACAAAGCTCATCACTAAGCTAAGGGCCCTGGGACTAAACACCTCCCTCTGCAACTGGATCCTGGACTTCCTGACGGGCCGCCCCCAGGTGGGAAGGGTAGGTAACAACACGTCAGCCATGCTGATTCTCAACACGGAGGCCCCTCAGGGGTGTGTGCTTAGTCCCCTCCTGTACTCCCTGTTCACCTACGACTGCGTGGCCAAACACGACTCCAACAACATCATTAAGTTTGCTGATGACAATAAAGGCTGAAATAAATCATTCTCTCAAACTAGAAACCTTTCAATATATAKATMTAAACATTATTTTAAAACGATTTAAATATAATACATAGAAATGTTGTGGGACTATAGTGGATGAAGAATCAATATTTTTTTAGATTGAGTATTTATTGGGTCATTATGTTAGTATATTATGTATGTTTGTAATAGTGTGTTATATGTGGAAATGTGTTCGTATTCGTATTATGTATTTTATTTGAATGTTTAAGGACTCTTGGAAGATTAGTCCAAATGGYGACTAAAAGAGATCCAAATCAAATCTCTACTATTTTTCTGACATTTCACATTCTTAAAATAAAGTGGTCATCCTAACTGACCTAAGACAGGGAATATTTACTAGGATGAAWTGTCAGGAATTGTGAAAAACTGAGTTTAGATGTATTTGGCTAAGGTGTATGTAAACATCTGACTTCAATTGTATATACTAGGCGGTGTCAGAGGAAAGCCCCCAAAATGGTCAAAGACCCCAGTCACCCAAGTCATAGACTGTTTTCTCTGCTACTGCACGGCAAGCGGTACTGGAGCATCAAGTCTTGGACCATTAACAGCTTCTACCCCCAAGCCATAAGCCTGCTGAACAATTAATCAAATGACCATCGGACTATTTACATTGACACCCTCCATTTGCTTTTTACACTGCTGCTATGCTGTTTATTATAGTCWCTTCACCCCTACCTACATGTACAAATTACCTCGACTAACCTGTACCCCCACACATTGACTCGGGTACCAGTACCCCCTGTATGTAGCCTCATTATTATTATTTTATTGTTACTTTTTATAATTTTTTACTTTAGTGTATTTGGTAAATATTTTCTTAACTCTTTCTTGAACTGCACTGTTGGTTAACACTTCTTATGGCTGCAGGGGCAGTATTGAGTAGCTCAGATGAAAGGTGCCCAGAGGTGCCCATAGTAAACTGCCTGCTCCTCAGTCCCAGTTGCTAATATATGCATATTATTATTAGTATTGGATAGAAAACACTCTGAAGTTTCTAAAACTGTTTGAATAATGTCTGTGAGTATAACAGAACTCATATGGTAGGCAGAAACCTGAGAAAAAATCCAAACAGGAAGTGGGAAATCTGAGGTTGGTCGATTTTCAACCCAGCCCCTATTGAATACACATTGGGATATGGATGAGTTTGCACTTCCTACGAATTCCACTAGATGTCAACAGTCTGTAGAACCTTGTCTGATGCCTCTACTGTGAAGTGGGGCCGAAGGAGACAGGAATTAGTCAGGTCTACCATGACCTGACCATGCTCTGACCATGCGCGTTCACATGAAAGGGAGCTCTGTTCCATCGCACATCTGAAGTCAATGTAATTCTCCGGTTGGAACGTTACTGAAGATTTATGTTAAAAACATTCTAAAGATTGATTCAATACATCTTTTGACATGTTTCTACTGACTGTTACGGAACTTTTTGACATTTCGTCTGACTTTGGATTTGTTTACCAAACACGCTAACAAAAATAGCTATTTGGACATAAATTAATGGAATTACGCTGGAACAAAACAAACATTTCTTGTGGAAGTGGGAGTCCTGGAGTTGCATTCCGATGAAGATCAGCAAAGGTAGTGAAGATTTATAATGCTTTTTATGAGTTTTGTTGACTGTACAATTTTGCGGGTACTGTATGGCTTCCTTTTGTGGCTGAACGCTGTTCTCAGATTATTGAATATTGTGCTTTTGCCGTAAAGCTTTTTGAAATCTGACACAGCGGTTGCATTAATAACAAAGTGTATCTTTAAGTCTATGTAAAACATGTATCTTTCATCAAAGTTTATGATGAGTATTTATGTTATTTGACGTGGCTCTCTGCAATTTCCTCGGAATATTTTTGGAGGCATTTCTAAACATGGCGCCAATGTAAACTGAGGTTTTTGGATATAAATATGAACTTTATCGAACAAACATATATGTATTGTGTAACATGAAAGTCCCTATGAGTGTCATCTGATGAAGATATCAAAGGTTAGTGATTCATTTTATCTCTATTTCTGCTTTTTGTGACCTCTGGCTTTTTGTGACTCTGTCTTTGGCTGGAAAAATGGCTGTGTTTTTTCTGTGATTTTGCGGTGACCTAACATAAATCGTTTGTGGTGCTTTTGTAACGGATGTGAAATGGCTAGCTAGTTAGCGGGTACGCGCTACTAGCATTTCAATCAGTTACGTCACTTGCTCTGAGAACTTAAGTAGGGTTTCCCTTGCTCTGCAAGGGCCGCGGCTTTTGTGGAGCGATGGGTAACGACGCTTCGTGGGCGACTGTTGTTGATGTGTGCAGAGGGTCCCTGGTTCGCGCCCGAGGTCGGGGCGAGGGACGTACTAAACGTTTATACTGTTACATTGGTGCCGTGACCCGGATCACTGGTTGCTGCGGAAAAGGAGGAGGTTGAAAGGGGGGTGAGTGTAACGGATGTGAAATGGCTAGCTAGTTAGCGGGTAGCGCGCTACTAGCATTTCAATCAGTTACGTCATTGCCTCTGAGACTTAAGTAGGGTTTCCCCTTGCTGCTGAAGGGCGCGGCTTTTGTGGAGCGATGGGTAACGACGCTTCGTGGGCGACTGTTGTTGATGTGTGGAGGGTCCCTGGTTCGCGCACCGAGGTCGGGGCGAGGGGATCGTACTAAAGTTAGTACTGTTACACTTTTGCTGTAAAGCCTATTTGAAATCAGACACTTTGGTGGGATTAACAACAAGATTACCTTTAAAATGGTATAAGATCCATGTATGTTTGAGGAATTTTAATTATGAGATTTCTGTTGTTTGAATTTGGCGCCCTGCACTTTCACTGGCTGTTGTCATATCGATCCCGTTAACAGGATTYCAGCCATAAGAAGTTTGTGTGTAAGCAATTCACAGTAACACCTGTTGTATTCGGAGCATGTGACAAAAACATTTTGAATTTATTTTATCCTTTGTCTGCAAATACAACAACACAGCAATGTAAAATGAATCTTAACTATGAAACTAATGACTTGGAATTGTAACTATAAAACTAGTTCCTTGAATAAGAAACTGAAAGCACCAAAAACATGATTATCCAAGAAGAAAACCCTAGAAGGTGTTCTGCCCAAGCATGGCTTCATCTTTACACCGCACCCTCCTGAGTCAGTTATGGTGTTATAATTATAGTGGTCCTATATACCTCAGTTGGTGGAGTGTATTGCTTGCACCGCAAGCGCTGTGGGTTCGATTCCCGGGACTACCCATACGTGAAAAATAATGCATAAATGACTGTAAGTTGCTTTGGATAAAGGCGTCTGCTAAATGGCATATATATGTATTATATTACCATATCTCACGCTTGGTGTGATTGTAAATGTTTTATCTAAACAGTGTGGGATTAGATGACATCTCTCACTCCGTGGTGTGATTGTATCCGAGCCTTCCTCAGGCCTTTAAACCATGTGGTCTGACTATATTACAGCCTCAACCTTCAAAGCCGACAGGCCTGACATGCGGCATTAATCCAAGCTGCTGCACCCACCCAAGTCAGCTTTTACAAATGAAGGACACCCGACCAAGAGTGGAGACTGGGAATGTTTTATTTTTTCTCTCGATCCCTGCTTTTTCTTTTGCAAGGAGAGCAAAATCCCGAGCCTGATGGATGCATCTGTGTGACGCGTGGGCTGGTGGGAGACAATTGGAGATGCAACGGAGGGAGGGAGGTTAGGGAGGGAGAGATGGAGGGAGGGAGGTTAGGGAGGGAGAGATGGAGGGAGTTAGCACCACGCAGCGTCCCAACGCCTCTCTGCCGCTCCGCTCTGCCACACCAAGCCAGTGCATTTCAACACACATAGATCAATGAGGGTTGCGATGGCTGGAAAGGGAGCTGACAAGAAGATAAGCACAGCTGACAGCTTCATCCATCTCATGTCTTTATCCCTGACTTTAAGGCTTTTTGGGGGGGGGGGACTGGTAACCTATGGTTATTTTCATGTACTGTAAAAGGACCCATMAGCACCAACATGWGAAATTCATAGGAGCATGTCAAATCGAGTGTGAAATTAAAGCTAAGAGTCTATATTTTTGGGAAATTAATAAGCAACGGCTTTGATTTCTTGTCAAACAGATGATAAGGGGTCTTAGAAAACATCTACCAGAAAAAGTCTTAAAAGGTATTAGAAATACATCAAAAAGCAATCATGTTGAAGTAAAGACTATCAACARATATTAGCTTAGGAGAATTTGTTCMGTCTTCTGTAAGTTMAAGAAAAATTGCCTTGTGCCTTCCGTTACCAAAAACCCACATATCTTTTAGATATATTCTAATTTCTCTCCCTCATGAGGAGGGAGGATACTGTAATGAAAGTTCACAGAAGTAACAAGTAAAGGTAGATCCACCAATTAGTTACAGTGTTTTTACTGATATCAATTTTAAAACATTTTTTTTTTCGCTAATATAATTTCCCAAAAATAGGTAACATAATTTCTGCAAATGAATTGGCTACAATGGGAAATCATAGTAGTCACAAACTCCTGTTGGGTCACCTGCGACTGTCCTCCCTTCCACTGGCATACTGTTTCTCTTTCTGTCGTCTGGTGGTCAAAGCAAGAGAGTGAAAAGTCTGGCCAGTCTCTCTCTCTCTCTCTCCAATTAATGTCACTACTACCAGCTCTTACTGACACCTACCAATGAGCCCCCTCTCTTTAATTTATTGTAACTAGCATCCTCACCCACTGAGCCACCAACCAACACCGGACGTCTATGGACGTTGAAAAGTAGTTGACATTTGGTCAGTCCATCCTGACCTTGATTTCATTGTCCACTGATGCCGTTTTTTTGGTCTGGTGCAGACGAGCCTTGTTTTTAACGTACACAGYCGTCTGGACTGGCCTTTATTTGCRAAAACATAGACATCCATGATTGGTTCAGATTTGGTCTGGTCCGGACCGGACCAAATCTGAACCAATCATAGACGTCTATGTTTCACCATTTTGYACAGCAGATTACAGTACAGTACAGTAGAGTACAGTAGAGTACAAAACAGTACAGTACAGTAAAGACAAGTAGAGTATAATTCAGTAAAGTAGAGTGGWGTAGAGTTCAGTACAGTACACAGTAGAGCACACGAGTTGAATACATTATAATGTCCAGTATGGTACTGAACTACACTCTACTTTACTGTACAGTACTGAGATCTACTGTACTGTACTGAACTCTACTGTTCTGTGCTGTACTGTACTCTATCATACTCTACTGTGCTGTACTTTGATGTCAAAACTTGTAAAACATAGACATCTATGATTGGTTCAGATTTGGTCCGATCCGGACCAACCAAATTTGGTCTTGTATGGTGGTGGAGCTCATTAAAATAATAGCCAGTGTATAGAATAATACCCAAATATGCAATGGAGAATATTGCATATTTTTTACCTTTGTGTTCCTATTTAGGATACATCACCATGAAGATGACGTTCAGATCCATAATTATGTATTCCTGTGTAAGACAGATCAGGAACCCATGATGAAGTTCCGTTACTGCAATTCTGTTACTGGGTGTAAATCCACTTCACTTACTGTAGGTTAATAACCTAAAAATATATATTTTTCAAACTCAAGGTGTCATGTCATGGATGACACCATTCTTTCTGCAGACATCTTTGAATCTTCATTCAGAACAGATATTTAACAGAGTTTTGGAAAACGGGGTTACATAAAAAACAGAGGGAGATTTTACAGACATTCTGTTACCAAACTTAGCATCTGCACAGCTCTTCCAGTAAATGTGTTTTTGTAAATTCCGTGTATGCTGTTAAAAGTAGTCCTTGTGCATAAAGATGTATGGTTAGCTCAACTTTTAAATCTATGGTTTTTGTTTGGCATACATTTAAAACCTCTTAGGGATCCCTTCATCCCCATTCCCGCTCGGATCTGGTTAACGGGATTGATTTGACAACATCCAGTGAAATTGCAGCGTGCCAAATTCAAAAACAGAAATACTCATAATAAGAATTCATTAAACATACAAATGTTATACATCAAAATACAGCTTAACTTCTTGTTAATCCAGCCACAGTGTCAGATTTCAAAAAGGCTTTACGGCGAAAGCAGACCATGCGATTATCTGAGGACAGCACTCCGCATACAAACACAAGAGAATCCTATTTCAACCAGAAAGATGCGACACAAAAATCAGAAATAACGATATAATTCATGTCTTATCTTTGAAGATCTTCTTATGTTGTCATGCCAAAATGTCCCAGAAACATCACAAATGGTCCTTTTGTTCGATAAATATCTTCTTTATATTCCCAAAATGTTCATTTATTTGACGCGTTTGATTCAGAAATACACCGGTTTCAACTTGCCCAACANCTTTTGCTGTAAAGCCTATTTGAAATCAGACACTTTGGTGGGATTAACAACAAGATTACCTTTAAAATGGTATAAGATCCATGTATGTTTGAGGAATTTTAATTATGAGATTTCTGTTGTTTGAATTTGGCGCCCTGCACTTTCACTGGCTGTTGTCATATCGATCCCGTTAACAGGATTYCAGCCATAAGAAGTTTGTGTGTAAGCAATTCACAGTAACACCTGTTGTATTCGGAGCATGTGACAAAAACATTTTGAATTTATTTTATCCTTTGTCTGCAAATACAACAACACAGCAATGTAAAATGAATCTTAACTATGAAACTAATGACTTGGAATTGTAACTATAAAACTAGTTCCTTGAATAAGAAACTGAAAGCACCAAAAACATGATTATCCAAGAAGAAAACCCTAGAAGGTGTTCTGCCCAAGCATGGCTTCATCTTTACACCGCACCCTCCTGAGTCAGTTATGGTGTTATAATTATAGTGGTCCTATATACCTCAGTTGGTGGAGTGTATTGCTTGCACCGCAAGCGCTGTGGGTTCGATTCCCGGGACTACCCATACGTGAAAAATAATGCATAAATGACTGTAAGTTGCTTTGGATAAAGGCGTCTGCTAAATGGCATATATATGTATTATATTACCATATCTCACGCTTGGTGTGATTGTAAATGTTTTATCTAAACAGTGTGGGATTAGATGACATCTCTCACTCCGTGGTGTGATTGTATCCGAGCCTTCCTCAGGCCTTTAAACCATGTGGTCTGACTATATTACAGCCTCAACCTTCAAAGCCGACAGGCCTGACATGCGGCATTAATCCAAGCTGCTGCACCCACCCAAGTCAGCTTTTACAAATGAAGGACACCCGACCAAGAGTGGAGACTGGGAATGTTTTATTTTTTCTCTCGATCCCTGCTTTTTCTTTTGCAAGGAGAGCAAAATCCCGAGCCTGATGGATGCATCTGTGTGACGCGTGGGCTGGTGGGAGACAATTGGAGATGCAACGGAGGGAGGGAGGTTAGGGAGGGAGAGATGGAGGGAGGGAGGTTAGGGAGGGAGAGATGGAGGGAGTTAGCACCACGCAGCGTCCCAACGCCTCTCTGCCGCTCCGCTCTGCCACACCAAGCCAGTGCATTTCAACACACATAGATCAATGAGGGTTGCGATGGCTGGAAAGGGAGCTGACAAGAAGATAAGCACAGCTGACAGCTTCATCCATCTCATGTCTTTATCCCTGACTTTAAGGCTTTTTGGGGGGGGGGGACTGGTAACCTATGGTTATTTTCATGTACTGTAAAAGGACCCATMAGCACCAACATGWGAAATTCATAGGAGCATGTCAAATCGAGTGTGAAATTAAAGCTAAGAGTCTATATTTTTGGGAAATTAATAAGCAACGGCTTTGATTTCTTGTCAAACAGATGATAAGGGGTCTTAGAAAACATCTACCAGAAAAAGTCTTAAAAGGTATTAGAAATACATCAAAAAGCAATCATGTTGAAGTAAAGACTATCAACARATATTAGCTTAGGAGAATTTGTTCMGTCTTCTGTAAGTTMAAGAAAAATTGCCTTGTGCCTTCCGTTACCAAAAACCCACATATCTTTTAGATATATTCTAATTTCTCTCCCTCATGAGGAGGGAGGATACTGTAATGAAAGTTCACAGAAGTAACAAGTAAAGGTAGATCCACCAATTAGTTACAGTGTTTTTACTGATATCAATTTTAAAACATTTTTTTTTTCGCTAATATAATTTCCCAAAAATAGGTAACATAATTTCTGCAAATGAATTGGCTACAATGGGAAATCATAGTAGTCACAAACTCCTGTTGGGTCACCTGCGACTGTCCTCCCTTCCACTGGCATACTGTTTCTCTTTCTGTCGTCTGGTGGTCAAAGCAAGAGAGTGAAAAGTCTGGCCAGTCTCTCTCTCTCTCTCTCCAATTAATGTCACTACTACCAGCTCTTACTGACACCTACCAATGAGCCCCCTCTCTTTAATTTATTGTAACTAGCATCCTCACCCACTGAGCCACCAACCAACACCGGACGTCTATGGACGTTGAAAAGTAGTTGACATTTGGTCAGTCCATCCTGACCTTGATTTCATTGTCCACTGATGCCGTTTTTTTGGTCTGGTGCAGACGAGCCTTGTTTTTAACGTACACAGYCGTCTGGACTGGCCTTTATTTGCRAAAACATAGACATCCATGATTGGTTCAGATTTGGTCTGGTCCGGACCGGACCAAATCTGAACCAATCATAGACGTCTATGTTTCACCATTTTGYACAGCAGATTACAGTACAGTACAGTAGAGTACAGTAGAGTACAAAACAGTACAGTACAGTAAAGACAAGTAGAGTATAATTCAGTAAAGTAGAGTGGWGTAGAGTTCAGTACAGTACACAGTAGAGCACACGAGTTGAATACATTATAATGTCCAGTATGGTACTGAACTACACTCTACTTTACTGTACAGTACTGAGATCTACTGTACTGTACTGAACTCTACTGTTCTGTGCTGTACTGTACTCTATCATACTTTAAGACGGGATAAACTGAGTTCAATACCGGACGAAAACAAAGTGAAGCACGTTCCAGGTCGTGCGCACCAAAAGACTTGAGTCCCTCTGCGTGACACATGGAAATAATAGGGCTACTTCTTCATTTCTCTAAAGAAAAACATCAACCAATTTCTAAAGACTGTTGACATCTAGTGGAAGCCATAGGAACTGCAAGCAAATTCCTATTAAAAAGAGGGTATAGAAAACACATTGATCTAAAAAGAAAAATTCCCTGGATGGATTGTGCTCGGCGTTTCGCCTGCCAAATCAGTTCTGTTATACTCACAGACATTATTCAAACAGTTCTAGAAACTTCAGAGTGTTTTCTATCCAAATATTCMAATAATATGCAAATCCTTGCTTCTGGGCRTGAGTAGCAGGCAGTTTACTTTGGGCACGCTTTTCATCCGGACGTCAAAATACTGCCCCCTAGCCTTAAGAAGTTTTAAAGTGAAAAATCTGAGCACTAACTTTACATACTGTGACAACAATACGTTTGTTGCAACTTATTGGAGCTGCACTGGTGACAATGTGCAACCTTGTTGAGTTTGAACTGTGAAAAGTATTTGGAGAGAAACGTCATCTCACTGGCCATCTAACAACTTGAATGCAATGCCCTGTCTGGCATGTTGCTAGTACGGATTGTTATCTTCAGGAGACGTAGCATCACACGTACATTGTCTAACAACTGGGGGTGATGATGAAGAGATATCAAGACCAGGATGCTCAACTAAAAGGGGGAAAATAAAGAAAACTGTAGCCTACTGTTATCAAAGTATCTCATCTCCAGAGCTTTAGTTCATCCAAATGACACAGTGGTTTCCTTACCCTGGAAGCAGTCTATGGACAAGGTATGACAGCAATCCATGCTTTCACTGGCACTGTTTCCAAAGGCTAATATTTTWGCACTTGTGGCACAAATCCCATTCAAGTCATGGTACCGATATTAGATTTTTTGCATCATGTCCAAACCATCCGAAAGCATCTAAAATTCATTGTGAAGCTCAACAAAGTCACTTATAGATGATTTGAGCATGATGCAAGAAAAATGCTATTATCGGTACCATGACTTGAATCGGATTTGTGCCACAAAGGCTAAAACGTTAGCATTTGGAAACAGTGCCAGGGAAACTAAACCATTGCTGTCATACCTTGTGTATAAACTTCTTACCTGGTAAGGAAACCAATGTGTCATTTTGTAACATGGGTGAACTATCCCTTTAATAAAAAACTGMTATGACTGTGTTAAGCCTCTTGAGTAATTAATAAGCACATTCTTTATTATCGTGTCTTTTCTCAATTTGTGGCAGCCAATGGAAGACGAAGTCAAGATGAAGTCCATTTTATCTTGTGCATTTTTCATAGATGTGTTGAAGTTGTAAAGCAGCACGTACAGTAGAGTTCAGCAACCCCCCTGACTTCAGAGTGGACTGCCTTTSAAACTGATTGCTATGATGCTCAATTATCCACAAGAGCTTTTACTTAATTTGACACTGGTTTCTTTTTGAACTTATAATCAGTTAGTTCATGAGTTTTGAGTTCATTAATGTCCATGATTTATGCATTTATGATGGCTTGTATGTCTCTGTATACCTGTCGTTAGTGGTGTTATGTTGGCCTTTGGTGTATTAGTGTCTGTCAACCTTGAAGAATCAATACTGTCGACCTCTGCTGATGATAGCCATAGCCGGCTCTGRTTGAAAACATCCCAACTCCTGACACTAATGTATCGGAGCCGCCTAGCCCATTCACTGGTGATGTCCCCTCCAGGCATGATGGGTAGCAGGAAGCCAAGCTGTGCAGCACCATCACAGGGYCTTTGGGATGGGAAACAAACAATGGCTTATTTTCCTCAAGTCAGGAAGGGAATCTGGAATTCAATAAGCCAGTCAATTACACTCCTGCACAATTCTATAGGCTATAGAATGAATTGAGCGCACAGCTTTGTGGTGATAATGGAAATGGATGGAGTTCTGGTTCCAGTCTATATCTCACTGACCCCAGCACCACCCTCCCCTATAAGCAGCCCTTTATCACACGAGGCACACCATCACACCCCCATACTGAGATCAGTTATTTTCAGCAGTATTAAAGCATCCTTCTTTGAGAGTTCTCCCTACAGAGGGGCAATGTGTGTGCATGTGCACATGCGTGAGTGTGTTGGGATAAATTAACCCATATCTCTAACAAAAGGTGCGATAAGAGAAGCTGTCTGCCTTGTACATTCCAGGCAATGTCTAAACATGTCCTGCAAACATAAGAAATCCTTGATTTGTGGTCCCGTGTGGCTCAGTTGGTAGAGCATGGCGCTTGCAACGCCAGGGTTGTGGGTTCATTCCCCACGGGGGGACCAGGATGAATATGTATGAACTTTCCAATTTGTAAGTCGCTCTGGATAAGAGCGTCAGCTAAATGACTTAAATGTAAATGTAAATGTTGATTTGAGAAACCCTGTTACATAATACATGGAACCATTAGGCCTGCAGATGCTAATATTGGAATTCAGAGTGCAGAAGGAGGCACAGGCAGGTAGAGGTGGAGGTATATTGAAGCTTTGCTTAAAGCTTCATAGACCTTTGTTTGAAAAAATTATTTCCCTTAGACTTTTTGTAGCGCACATAATCAATAATGTAATACTGTGCCTATCAGGGTTAAAACCAGCAGAGTTGAGAACTTTAGGAAAAAAGGTGCTTGGGATTCTTTTTTATATGAATTTAAACAACTTTTCTGCATAACAGTACCTTAAGTACCTTAATATAGTACCTTAAACATTTCCAAATTGAGTATAAGTTGTTTTCAAATAGCTTGACCTTATCTTGGAAGCTCATACATAGCCATAGTAAACTGTATGGTGGAAAACTATGCTGTTAGACAAGCACTGTCGAATCTACTTGAAACACATTCCCCTTTCTGTGTCTGCATCACTTCTTTCATCCTGATTTCCAGAATGAGCACATTCAGAAATAGACAGACATACTGTAAATGTGATATTTTTTCTCTCCTCGCGATAAAATGTGGTTGCAATGAAAGAAACAAGCGTCATGCTTTTCTGCTGCATTTGCTAGTCAAAACAGACCCTTCTGAGTCTGTAGGCAGCCTGAAAACAATAGGCTCTTTTTGAGCTCGTTTTTCATTCAATCCAACCACCTTCAGGTAAGGTTGAAATTAAGGACCCGTTAAACTCAAAGTAACTCAAAGTACCTCTCTAACAATATTTGAGTCTCTCAAACATGCATACTTCCAGTTCTTCTTTTAACACATGAAGAGCTATAGCACACATTCACAATCAGACACACAAAAACACACAGACATTACATCCGACAGCCGCACAGCCCACTCTCACAAACACCCATACAGGGCTAACACACTCTCACAAACACCCATACAGGGCTAACACACTCTCACAAACACCCATACAGGGCTAACACACTCTCACAAACACCCATACAGGGCTAGCACACTCTCACAAACACCCTCTCTGATTCAGAGGGGTTGGGTTAAATGCAGAAGAGGGGTTGGGTTAAATGCAGAAGACACATTTCAGTTAAAGGCATTCAGTTCTACACCTGACTAGGTATCCCACATCTCAGTTGAATACATTCASTTGSACAACTGACTAGTTATCCCCTTCCTTTCCTTTCCCTTACCCCTTTCCCATACAGGGCTAGAATATGCTGAGAAACATACACAGAGGGATAGCATATGCTCATAAACATACATACAGGGCTAGCACAAGCTCATAAAAATACACATAGGGTTAGCACATGCTCACAAACAGGGACAAGAGACCTCTCCAGAGTTGACAGAGATCACATATTACGAGCACTTCACAGTTATTTTCCAGCCCAGTTGTCACACCATTGCCTTTGAGGGGGTCATTTAAAATCAGAAAGAAACACTCAATAGTTTTGGACATGACTGGTAAACAATGAATCTATTTGCTAACGTTCACTTGAAAACTAACCGACACTGGCAACACTAAATGGGATAAACACAGCAATTCGGAGGAAAGTCAGGGACCTCAATCTMGAAATGGAACTTATATTATCTCCTGCTATAAAATGGAGTGTCTCCTCTGGCTTGACATTCATTTCCATTCCATGGCTGAATGTGACTGTGCTTGGCAGATGCTGATGGCCTAGTCCACTCTGATACCACCATAACAGTCACTCACATGTATTTCACCTGAGCAATTTCCTGAGTCTGCCGAATGTGCGTTCATGCATACGGTACCTGATGAATGGAGTGACACATGGTGACTGTTTGCAATGCCCTTTCCCTTCAGTGGTGGTATTTGCACTCGACCATAGGTCACCGTGAATTTGATGGGCCAAGCCATTTCTGACCCGGGGAAGCACATATTTGCATACAAAGAGTTTTGGCCCAACTGAACGGAGTAATTCAACTGCAAAGCCAGAGCAGAAAAAAATCTGTTGACAGCCCATACTGCTATCCTCAGTGACAAGGTAATAAAATAGAGCTGTTTCTCCAGATTGCAACACCAATAACATTTGGTTTCAATAAATAAATAAACATACACACTTTTATCACAAGACGGTAGCGAGCGAGCAGAAAATAAGGCTCCTACCACATCTCCCACAAACCATTTACAAAAACCAAAACAGACCAGACTATACAATCACATTAGAAAGGAGCAACAACAAATGTTTTCTGTGAAAGGTGTTTTGTTATCGTTAGGAGAGGCGGGACAAATGAGAGGCACGCATGAACAGTAGCTTCCGTTCCGCTGGATTTCAACACAAAGACAACATAATGTTTTACCTCTAGTGACCAAACAAACATACCCATGGAATTCAATAAGAAACCAACACACGGTCAAGTCTTRTCTTTGCCACTGCCACTGTAGCTACTGTATCTTATAAGACCAGTACAGAACTAGAGGCTAGGCAGGAGACAAGCTTATCACAAACAGTCCAGATCACAAACAGTCCAGTTTTTGGTGGCCCCCACCCCCATCAAAGTTGCCCATCCCTGGTTTAAGTATAGAACAACAGGAGATGATGAACTGCAATCTTTGGCAGAAGGTAATCATCCGCCTAAATCCAAATCAAATCCAAATGAAGGAACACAAGAAAAAATAAACATATCTCATCTTTTATGTTTTGTCAGGAAACATGTTTCTTKGAATATAACAAAGAGGTTTGATGTTTCATTCATTTAAATMTGTATTTATTTATCTAGGATAGTTCACTCAGTAACATGTACCACTGTTTTCCAGGGAGTCCCAGGATCCATGTTCTTTTTACAGTACTGCTTGATCCACTGGAGAGGTCAGATGTAGACTATAGTCTGATGACAATGTCTCATTGGTGTATAACACAGAACACCGGTTATTGTGCTCATTGGTCTGTGTCTCTCCGACAGTTCAAATAGGACAGGCACTGGGTCAACAGTATACTGTCAAAAAACACCTCTGAGAGAATGGAGGAACATGTCAGGGAACATTCTTCATAATGTTTAGCCTTGCTCACGGTCACCACCCAATCACACTGCATTTGTCCAACAGGAGCCATTTGAACTACAGAGAATAGGGCTTTGGGACTTGCAATGGTGAAACGCCCAAACACACACACACACACACACACACACACACACACACACACACACACACACACACACACACACACACGCACACGCACACACGCGTGATTGTGGGACTTCAAATGGTGTAAAAGTTTCGAGCCCCATGCTCCCTGAGCTCTGCTAATCTGATGGTTCCTGCATGTGCCCGCTGACCGTTTTCTGTCTGTGGCCTCAAAACTTCCGCCTGAGAGGACCTGCCAATACCATGAGGTCAGGCTGCAGAGTGATGTACACGTGGGCCCCGTGGTGTGTGCGTGGCACAGGAGGCTGGTGAGAAAGGACAGCTCATAATAACTGCTGGAATGGAGTGAATGGAATGGTATCAAACACAAGGAAACCATGTGTTCTATGTGACAATAAAATTCCATTAATTCCATTCCAGCCATTACTATGAGCCTGTCCTCCCCAATTAAGGTGCCAACAGGAACATGTGGTGTGTGGGGCTGCTAAATATCGAACAGAGGCCCCACCACCATCACCACCACCACCACTACAACCACCATTGGCGATTTTAGATACTTTAATTTGATTTCCCTTTGTRCCCAACACAAAGGACACAGTGGCCCATTCTGGTCACGTGTGTCATACATTGACCACTGGGTTTTCACTGGATTCCTGTCTGAGTCACTGCATGGTGGTAGAGACTAAAGAAGCCCTGGGTTAGAGGACAGGAGGCCCCACACGTGGTAGTGCTGGTTTGGTTGACTTGTGGTTGCTGGTTGAGGGCGACAGTGTGTTTATCTGCTTTGGTATCTATATTTTACAGTGCCAATGCTTATGATACCATTGAGGAAAATGCATACTTGGATGTAGAGTTAGCAATCTGTCCTGAATATTCTCTGTAACGTACAGTATATCAACCATGACTAATTAGTGAAAACTAATTTGCTCTCTACACTCTTAGAAAATAGGGTTCCAAAAGGATTCTTCGGCTGTCCCCATGGGAGAAACCTTTTTTAGAAGTTTTGGTTCCAGGTAAAACTATTTTGGGTTCCATGTAGAACCCTCTGGGGAAATGGTTTTACATGGAACCCAATAGGGTTCTACCTGGAACCAAAAGGGTTCTACCTGAAACCAAAAAGGGTTCTTCAAAGGGTTCTCCTATGGGGATAAGCGAAGAACACTTTAAGGTTCTAGATGGCACCTTTTTCTCTAAGAGTGTAGTGACAGCAAAACAAAACATWAAAAAATGTGATTCTTTGACCATTCAGAACAACTGTTCTTCTATTTCTGGTCAAAATGTGATATTGATTTCAACACCATGAAAACCAACCAAAGGAGAGTCTATGGGTCAACATCTAATCCATCTTTTTCATGTATTTTATTCTGTCTTGACAGAGAGTGTGACAAAGGGCCAGACGGATTATCAGGACGCGTACTCAGAGCATGCGCTGACCAGRTGGCAAGTTTTTTCACTGACATTTTCAAACTCTACCTGACCCAGTCTGTAATACCTACAGTACATGTTTCAAGCAGACCAGCATAGTCCCTGTGCCCAAGAATGCCAAGGTAACCTGTCTAAATCACTATGGCCTCATAGCACTCACATCTGTGGCCATAAAATGCTTTGAAAGGCTGGTCATGGCTCACATCAACACCATCATCCCAGACACCCTGGACCCACTCCAACAGATCCACAGATGACAGAATCTCTATTGCACTCCAAACTGCCCTCTCCCACCTGGACAAGAGGTACAACTATGTGAGAATGTTGTTCATTGACCACAACTGCGTGGCCGCACGCGACGCTAACACTATCATTAAGTTTGCTGACGACATGACGCTTGTAGGCCTGATCACCGACAACGATGAGACAGCCGAGAGGGAGGAGGTCAGAGACCTGGCAGTGTGGTGCCAGGACAACAACCTCTCCCTCAACGTCAGCAAGACAAAGGAGCTGACGTCCCCATTCACATCGATGGGGCTTTATTGGGGTGGGTATGAGAGCTTCAAGTTCCTTGGTGTCCACATCACTAAGGATATATCATGGTCCACACACACCAACACAGTTGTGAAGAGGGCATGACAACGCTTCTTCCCCCTCAGGAGGCTGAAAAGATTTGGCATGGGCCCTCAGTTCCGCAAAAGGTTCTATAGCTGCTCCATCGAGAGCATCTTGACTGGCTGCATCACCGCTTGGTATGGCAACTGCTTGGCATCCGACCGCAAGGCGCTACAGAYGMTAGTGCGTATGGCCCAGTACATCACTGTGGCCGAGCTCTCTGCATTTCAGGAGCTCTGTACCAGGCAGTGTTAGAAGAAGACACWAAAAATTGTCAAAGACTCCAGCCACCCAAGTCATAGACTGTTCTCTCTGCTACCGCACGGCAAGCGGTACCAATGCACCAAGTCTGGAACCAACAGGACCCTGTACAGCTTCTACCCCCAAGCCATTAAACTGCTAAATAGTTACCAGGACTATCTGCATCACAGMAGGTTGGTGACACCGTAACTGGGGAGAACGGGCTRGTGGTAATGACTAGAGCGTAATCAGTGGAATGGTAACAAATAKATCAAACACATGGTRTCCAGGTGTTTGATGCCATTCCATTTGCACCGTTACGGCCATTATTATGAGCCGTTCTCCCTACAGCAGCCTRCTGTGATCTGCATTGAKCCTTTTTGCAATCACTTTTTTTGACTCATCACATACGCTTCTGCTATTGTTTATTATCTGTCCTTATTCCTAGTCACCTTATTCCTAGTTATACGGACCTCTATTTCCTCGTACTCCTGCACATGGAATCCGTACTGGAACCCAGTGTATATAGCCAAGTTATCATTACTCATTGTGCATTGATTATTACTTTTATAATTATGTGTTATTACTTTTCTATTATTTCTCTATTTTCTCACACTCTGCATTGTTGGGAAGGGCTCGTAAAGTAAGTATTGTTACGAATCCTGTGATTAATACAATTTGATTTGATTTCTGTCCAGTGCTCACATAAAAAAAAAAAGATTATTCAATCAAGACCATTCACCACATAACATATTCAAACAGTGCTGGCCATATTAGCCTTGTTGCCCTATAAATGCGACACGGCCACAGCCTATTAACACATGTCTCTGTGACTATAGCGTTACAGCCTCGGCAAGACTCAGTGTCCCACTGGCCCAACAGATTAATGTGAATGAGTTTAGGAAGCCGCAGACGCAGTGGCTCTAAATCTTGGCTGAGGTCAGGTGGTGGAACAGAATACGTTCGCAGGCCGTACGGCAGTGCAGCACTGGACAGATAGACACATGGTCCAAAAACATTTGCGTCTGCCAAACTCGTCTGAGGTGAAACTCACTGCAGAAAGCAATGCATGCCATGGATCTGTTTACAGACCTCTAAAATGAATAACTTTCCCTGTGTCCCACATAATCAGTTAATGTGCACACACACGCTGAGAAATAGGGCGTACAAATAGGGCCTTTCCTCTGCCTGACATTTATTAGGCACATTCATTCACTGCTCCATCTGAATGACATACATATTCTGCCGGCATAACCTTCCCCTTAAGAGAGAAGATAGAGACAGCAACTGCGACAATACACCAACATAACTGAGCGAGAGTCCAATGGGTCAACATCTAATCCTATCTTTTCATGTATTTTATTCTGTCCTTGACAGAGAGTGTGACAACCAGGCCAGACGGATTATCAGACGACGTACCTCAGAGCATGCGCTGACCAGCTGGCAAGTTTTCACTGACATTTCTATCAAACTGCTACCTGACCCAGTCGTAATACCTACAGTAATTTCAAGCAGACAGCATAGTCCACTGTAGCGAAGAAATGCCAAGGGTAACCTGTCTTAAAATCGACTATGGCCTCATAGCACTCAATCTGTGGCCATAAATGCTTTGAAAGGCTGGTCATGGTCAACATAACAACCATACCTCACCAGACATCCCTGGACCACTCACATACAGATCCACAGAGACGAGAATCTCTAAATTGCACTCCAAACGCCTCGTCCCACCTGGACAAGAGGTACAACTATGTGAAATGTTGTTCATTATCTGACACACAACTGCGTGGCAGCACGCGACGCTAACTACCTATCATTAAGTTTCTCTTGGACGACATGACGCCTTCGTTAGGCTGATCAACCGACAAACGATGAGACAGCGAGAAGGGAGGAGGTAAAAGACCTGCAGTGTGGTGCAGGACAACAACTCTCTCCCTCAACGTCAAGCAAGACGAAGGAGCTGAACGTCCCCAATTCACATCGATTGGGGCTTTACATTGGGGCTGGTGATGAGAGCTCAAAGTTCCTTGGTGTCCCCATCACTAAGGACTATCATTGGCCACACACTGACAACTGCTTCTTCCCTCAGAGGCTGAAAAAGAATTTGCATGGCCCTCAGTTCACGCAGAAAGGTTTATAGCTGGCTCCATCGAGATGCATCTATGACTGCCTGCATCACCGCTGGTATGGCAACTGCTTGGCATCTCTCGATCCGCAAGGCGCTACAGAAGTATCGTGCGTAATGGCCCAGTACATCACTGTGGCCTAGAGCTCTTGCAATTTCAGGAGCTACCTGTACAAGGCAGTGTCTAAGAAAGAAGACACTAACAATTGTAAAGACTACCACCACACCAAGCATAGACTCGTTCTCTCTGCACCTTCTGACGGCAACGGTACCTAATGCACCAGTCTGTAACCAACGGACCCTGTACAGCCTTCTACCCCAAGGCCATTACAAACTGCTAAATTAGTTACCTCTAGGACTATCTGCATCACAGAGGTTGGTGACACCCGTAACTGGGGCAGAACGGGCTTGGTGCGTAATCTGAACTAGAGCGTAAATCAGATGGAAATGGTAAGCGAAATACATCAAACACATGGGTTTCCGGTGTGTGATGCCATTCCTATTTGCACCGTTTACGCGCCATTATTAATTCGCAGCTCCGTCTTCCCTTACAGCACCTTCTGTGATTGTCGATGAACCTTTTAGCAATCACTTTTTTTGACATCATCACATGACGCTTTAGCTAGTTGTTTATTATCTGTCCTTTATTCTAGCACCTTCATATTCCATTATTATACGGACCTCTATTCTTCTCGTACTCCTGCACATGGAATCCGTACTGGAACCCAGTGTTATTAGCCAAGTTACTCATTACTCATTGTGCATGTGATTATTACTTTTATAATTATGTGTTATTACTGTTTCTCTATTATTCCTCTATTTTCCTCAACACTTATCCGGTTCGTCTGCTTGTGGAAGGGCCGTAAAGTAAGTATTGTTACGAATCTGTGATTAATACATTGATTTGAATTTTGTCCAGTGCGGTCAGACATTAAAAAAAAAAAAGAGAAGAGAGAGAGAGAGAGAGAGAGAGCCCAGAGAGAAGAGAGAGAGAGAGAGACGAGAGAGAGAGAGAGAGAAGAGAGAGAGAGAGAGAGAGAGAGAGAGAAGAGGAGAGAAGAGAGAGAAGAGAGAGAGAAGAGAGAGGGAGAAGAGAAGAGAGAGAGAGAGAGAGAGAGAGTAAGAGAGAGAGAGCGGAGAAGAGAGAGAGAGAAGAGAGAGAGAGAGAGAGATGGAGAGAGGAGATGAGAGAGAGTAGGAGAGAGAGAGAGAGAGAGGAGAGAGAGAGAGAGAGAGAAGAGAGAGAGAGATAGAGAGAGAGAGAGAGAGAGAGAGAGAGAGAGAGAGAGAGAGAGAGAAGAGAGAGAGAGAGAGAGGAGAGAGAGAGAGAGAGGTCTTGATGCTACACGTGATATGGCGTCACGCGCCCACCTGTATGTACTGCAGTCACAGCCTGCCAACCTTATCTGTCAGGACGCTCCTCATAATTGCACTGCCTCTAAAGTTGGCACAATAAAACCCTTTCTTATCAACTTTAATGATCTGAAGACAAGATGTCTGTTCTGTAGCTTGTTCTTGCCCTCTCTTTCTGTGTTGCTGGTTTTTGTCAGTCCTATTATATTAAATATCTTTCAATATGGAACATACTGTGTCTCATTACTCAAATAGCTGTGACAAAGAATGTGACACCTGTCAGTTTGTTCTATTACTACATTCATTTTGGGTCAGATATTTGTTCAGTAATAAACCACACAAGGAGTTTATATGATCAGTTAAAAGTTAACTCGTCAAGCAGCTGGTCTTGACCAACTCCAACTAAGGACCTTGATCGGAGTGTCTCAACAACAACAGCTACTTGGGACTAAAGAACTCCAAACACACTGAGGCCACAGTTTTCGGCCGGCGTTAAGCCACGCGCAATGTCAACACGCTCGTTTGCAGGTTCGACTGTTAAAGCCATCGCTCTTCTATTTTCAAACCATTGTTCCAGGATTTGGTAATTTACCTGTCTTATGTGAGCTTGCTTTGCATTGAGGTGGGAGGGGTGCCAATGTCTGAGGTAGTCCTTAAAAACGTGCGCCAAAGTGCCAATTTCAGTATGTGCTGGTTGGATATTTAATACTAACCAAAAGCTGGTCTTAGCAGTAATAGCTGTTGTTTTGGCATGGATTTTGACAACGGAAGTGCAGTCTATCAGCCGTGATGCACAAGCCCATGGAACATGAGAGATGTGCTTTTTGTGCACCTAAACCTTGTATTTTAGAAACATACAAACATAGACTGTTTTTCACATTCTAGTTTATTTGATTACAAACCAACAAGCTACCCCCTTTTTTGTCATGCATTTGAGCTTTGAAATAATCTTATCACCAATGTTATTTAAAAGAATCAAGTTTTCGGCGGCGGCAAAACAGTTGAGTAGACATCCTTTTTTAAATCTAATTACATTATTTAGCCAGCTCCTTGTTATTATTTTGGAGTGCGTAAAAACCCCTCCATGCAGGCTAATGCCCACCATGGAACGTGAGATGAGAATAATCCAGTGGCACCTCCATATTAGGCTATATGCCCATCATGGATCGGTGAGATGAGATAATTCCAGTGGCACCTCCATATAGGCTATATGCCCATCATGGATCGTGAGATAAGAAATCAGGGCACCGTCATAAGGCTATATGCCACCATGGAACGTGAGATGAGATAATCCAGATGGCACTCCATATAGGCTTAATGCCCCCATGGAACGTGATGTGAGATAATCCAGTGGCACTCCATATAGGCTATATGCCCACCATGGATCGTGAGATGAGATAATCCAGTGGCACCTCCATAATAGGCTATATGCCCATCATGGATTCGTGAGATAGAGATAATCCAGTGGCCACCTCCATATAGGCTATATGACCCATACATGGATCGTGAGAATGAGATTAAATCCCAGTGGCACCTCCATATATGGTATATGCTCCACCATGGATAGTGAGATGAGATAAATCCAGTGGCACCTCCATATAGGCTATATGCCCACCATGGAACGTGAGATGAGATATCCAGTGGCACCTTCCATATAGGCTCTATAGCACCACCATAGGATCGTGAGATGAGATAATCCAGTGGCACCTCCATATAGGCTATATGCCCACCATGGATCGTTGAGATGAGATAATCCAGTGGCAACCTCATATAGGCTATATGCCCACCATGGAACGTGAGATGAGATAATTCCAGTGGCACCTCCATATAGGCTATATGCCCACCATGGAATCGTGAGATGAGATAATCCAGTGGCACCTCCATATAGGCTATATGCCCACCATGGATCGTGAGATGAGATAATCCAGTGGCACCTCCATGTAGGCTATATGCCCACCATGCATCGTGAGATGAGATAATCCAGTGGCACCTCCATGCAGCTATATGCCCACCATGGATCGTGAGATGAGATAATCCAGTTGGCACCTCCATATAGGCTATATGCCCATCATGGATCGTGAGATGAGATAATCCAGTGGCACCTCCATATAGGCTATTGCCCACATGGATCGTGAGATGAGATAATCCAGTGGCACCTCTCCATATAGCTATATGCCCAACCATGGATCGTGAGATGAGATAATCCAGTGGCACCTCCAATATAGGCTATATAGCCCACCATGGAACGTGAGATGAGATATCCAGTGGCACCTCCATATAGGCTATATGCCCACCATGGATCGTGGAATGAGTAATCCAGTGGCACTCCATAGAGGCTATATGCCCACCATGGAACGTGAGATGAGAATCATGCCAGTGGCACCTCCATATAGGCTATATGCCCACCATGGACGTGAGATGAGGATAATCAGTGGCACCTCATATAGGCTATATGCCCACCATGGATCGTGAGATGAGAAATCCAGTGCACTCCATATAGCAATAGCCCACCATGGATCGTGAAGATGATGATAATCCAGTGGCACCTCCATGCAGGCTATATGCCCACCATGGAACGGTATGATGTAGATTCATCCAGTGGCACCTCCATAATAAGGCCATTATGCACCATGAACGTGAGATGAGATATCCAGTGGCACCTCCATATAGGCTATATGCCACACCATGGAATCGTGAGATGATGATCATCCAGGTGCACCCCTCTCATATAGGCCTATATGCCCACCATGGAAGTGAAGATGAGATCATCCGGTGGCACCTCCATATAGGCTATATGCTCCACCCATGGGAACGGTGCAGATAGAAAGATCATCTCGGTGGCAACCTCCATATAGGC